>NC_139514.1:26032032-26535073 GCF_947247035.1 Vipera ursinii
AATTGCAAACTGTTGCAAATGGCACCATCTCTTTGCAACTGACTGTTTAATACAATTTAGGCACTATTCAATTCCAAATGACTCTGAGCTATTTATAATATATTGTCATAAAAATTCAATACAAACTCAAACAAGATGAGCTCTGGTGAGTATTTACAGACAACAACAAGAGTAACATAAACACCCAATAAGCACCTTTGAGTCCATTTTACCACAAGGGCAAAGGGTATGAAATGGATGATTCTATGCTGTTTGTCAAGAATCTCTGCTGTTAAGAGATAAGGAATTTTCTTCAGACTTTATCACAACCTTCCCTATCTTCAGGATGTAATTTAGATAAAAGCATGTATTTTTTTGACTTTCATGCACTTAATAAATCTAGCTTTTTATACAAATACAATGAATGTCTGTTAACATTTACTTATAGATGGGCTATCTCTACATCCTAGAGAAACTTATGGGTATCTTTTAAAAATGGGTTATTCTACTATTTAATTACTCAGTATTCTTTCAATACTCTGGCTGTGTTCAGGAGCATATTTTCCAACAAGGGCTCCTGAATTCATATCTCCAGCACAAATAATTTACGACCTACACCTGACTCAATAAAACCTTAAACTTCAGAGAATTATATAAACATTATTTTTAAAATATCCTGATTGTTATGTAATGGAGTACTCTTTTTTGCAAAAGATTTGTTAAAAGAATGTTACAAAACCTTTTGTAAACCAGGATTTATATACTTACTTCTTAGAAGGCTGAGATAGCGGGTGTTTGGATATTGATGCCACAAAGTTAACAGAAGACCCCATGGCAAAGCAATCAGAAGTGTAGTGAGAAGGTTACGTCTCCTCAGCATGCTGCAGAGAACTTCCACTGACTGGACATTTCCCTACCTTGCAGAGCAAAGAATGGTTTTTAAAAGTGAGATAACTACAAAATATACAAAATGAAATAGAGTTTTCACTCGGTTGGGCCAACAGATTCTAACACAGGATTTGCAAGTATGGCTCTGGTTTTCAAAGCACTTGATTTTACTTTGATCTAACATGCTATTTTTTCTTTTGAATTAAATTAATTAAAATGGTAAAAATACTATGTTGTAAAAAAGTAAAATAAAGTAATAAACAAAATTTTTAATTATGTTTAGAATTTTAACGATGCTGAAGTGGCATTCACCTTTTTCATAGTACATATATAAGACTAAAACAAAAATGTGGTTGAATTATTTTGGCTTAGCTTGATCTATACACAAGCCATAGGTTAAAACTTCTAGCTTCTAGTATGCATGTATACTATATAGCTTAAAAGTAATGCAGGAGTAATGAGCAAATGAACATCCTTGTCTTATGAGCAACAATCATTGTTTCAAATAATCTTTTCCAACCCTGCTTGAAGATCAGAAAGGAAATGGCAGGGAGAAAACATACAAAAGCAATTGAAGGTAGGAAAAACAAGAGAGTATGAAAAATCCCACTATCTCGTGTAGTACACGTTAATGCTTTTCTACCAATCTCTTCTCTGTGCATGTACACTTTGTATCATAGTAATAATCCCTGGGACTGAGATATTTTGGGTTGGTGGATCAAAACATGTCAAAAGTAATTGGATGTCAAATGGTCACTACTCAAAGTAATTTATTCCACATCCCACTCTGAACATACATTCCCATTTCCCTCACAAAATCAGTGACTTGATTTGAACCTATGGCATAATAGTAGTAACATGTTGTTATCCACCACACCACTGGTGTTTTGAAAAACAGACAGTGCACTATAATGGTTCAGAGATTCACCTGAAGGAACCCGGGTTATGCAGTGTTTTCTCAATTTTGAAAACATGGACACGAAGAGAGGGCAAGGGAGGAAAATGATAAAATGAGCATTGTGACATTGTGATGCAAGTGCTGCCCCTTTTGTAAATACATTGTGCATTGCATGCACATACGTTTCTGATGAAACTTTCTGATTTTGTGGATACACAAGCAAAAAGCTTTATGTGTTGGGGCAGAGGAGGAAGTTTGTCCAGTTGGACAGAAGTGGGGAAAATGCATGGAGATGAAGCAGGGAAAATGCATGCAGTCAAAGAGACTAGTAATTCTATTCAACTGAAATCCATGTGCAAAATATGTGATTCAGAACCCCAGCACTCCTCTCTTCCTTGCAAGGCAAGCAGTTCATCTATATTGCACTGTTGCAATTGACACTTACCAGTAATCCATTGCAGCAGAGGTCATGCCTTGACACCAATTGCTCTCAGGAACAGGAAGAGACTGGCAGATCCCTAATCCCTTGGCTTTCTTGGAAGCAGCTGGGATTTGAGGTTCCCTGAGACTTTCTTCAAGTGCTGAGTATGTACACTTAGCAACTTCTTTGCAGTCTGCCTTCCACATTCCTGTCAAGTAGAAGCTGTACCTCTGGAAGAGACACAGAGTATAATCCTCTATAAATTCAACTGTCTTCAAAGGAATAGTTAAGCTGACTGTAGTCATATATCTTATGAGCAAGAGAGTAACATTTTGTTCATACTTAGAAGAAATATGATATGGACATTCTACATAAAGTGCAAAACTACGGTACATAAAGTGCAAAACAGCTGACTTCTTTTCATTCCTTCCTGGTGGTCTGCTTCATAGCCACAAAAGCCTAAGGAACAATAGGGTATATGGTATCTTAGTAAAAGAAAGGAAAATATGTGGTATTACAGAGGGTTCTTAATTCTGTAGGGCACCTAGTTAAGCTTAGAACCTGAATTTAATGGGATTACAATTGTTCTCTTTCATGCTTATTACTTCAGTTTTGAAGCCCAAGCTAACATTCCTCTTGAGTCTTATTTCACCCACTACTAATGAATAGAACAAAACAGAACAGAGCAGAAATAGAATTTATTGGCCCATTTATTGGACACACAAGGAATTTGTTTCTGGTGCATAAGCTCTCAGTGTACATACAAGTAATAGTGATAATCAGGATCATATACAACATAGGTACTTAACATTTTTGATATTATAGACTAAAATGGAAATAAAAAAAGAGCACACAGAAACTGATTTGCTATCCCTGATAATGCAATTTTTATTGTTCTAAAATGGAAACATAGGGGGAAAAGGACATTAGCTATACACAAACACACACACAAAATTAGCCAGGAGGGGAAAAAAGATTGCAAAAAGACACACAAAAGAGAAAGCTCATGTTAAGGAATTTAGTTGTGCAGAGGTCTCCTTGTGCTACCAAAGAGTTGCACAGACAAGGAAGGGTACTGAGAGCAGCAAGAGTCACACACAGAAATACACTGAGTTCTAAAAACAAAAAGTAGTTTACTTTCGAGGTGGTGTAAGAACAAAAATGCACAGTCAAAAAATAAACAGTCCAGGTCATAAACAATAGCAACAGTCCAAGGAGTAATCCAAAACACAAAGTCTTCTTACCGGTCCAGAGGTCAATACACAGTTCAGGTTTACAACAGTAGTAAACCAACAGCAGAGCAAAAACAGTAATAGTAGAGATCAGTGAAATCAGAGAGAGAGAGAAGCTACGTTCCTAGCTTCCTCTTATGGCCATGAGAACACTTACACACCCATTGGCCAATTAACATCTTAAAGACATAGCATTATGGTTAATATATTTTCAACCCAACATTGTAGGCTAACACCATATGCCTAACATTCTCCCCTTTGGGTAGAATAATATATAACTCTTACAATCTTATGCACATTCTTTCACAATTAGCATTGTGTTTCACAGCACTTTGTACTTTCGTAAAATGGTTCTTAAACACAAAATTAAATCTTGATCATACTTCTCATTATGTCAATTTAATATTTTTCCTATATAGAGAATGAATATATCTTTAATTCAAGTTTTTAAATCAGAAATAACAGAGTATCTCCATCAGAGCAAAGCAATCTTTTTAGTTACAGATTTCACATGGTGAATCCAGAGTTTTTCATATTGCTAAGAGCACATTCTACTTCACATTTTAAACTCCTTAAATCAAGGCTATAAGAATAAAATGGAGGTTTGGTGCCTTAATGCATCATGCATTCATTTTGAATTAAACACAATTTCCTTCTGCTAGAATTCCCCATGCTTGTTGGGGACTTCTGGGAGTTAGTCCACATTTCTTAAATTTACCAAATTTGAAAAACATTGTGTTAAATTAACTGACAGCACCATGAGACATCAGTGCTTTTTCCAGCTGATCAATGGAAGCATGCAAAACACAAAGCAGGACAAAATTCAATTGATGCCTCTTTCTTAAATTGTTGCAGTTCCTGAAATTGTTATTTCTGAGTAAGAAAAATGGTAGGGAACATATTCAACTGCAAAGATAACCTTCCTTGTTTTACTATTAAACATCTAAAGCAGTGGTGGTGAACCTATGGCATGTGTGCCAGAGGGGGCACTTGGAGCTCTCTCTGTGGGCACATGCACCTTGCTCTTTGGCTAGGTTTTGCAGGAAAAAAAAAATACATTTCTCAAGCCCCTTCGTAGCCAAAACAAGCCTCTGGAGTGAGTGAGCTGTTTTCAGCTTTGAATTATATCAAATCTAACATCAGAAACAGACTAACAGATGATCTGAGTGCTGCATGTGTTACTCTCAAACTTACAAAGTATAAGCCTAGGTTAGACAAATTATCAGCATGCATACAACAGCAAAAATCACATTAATTGTTCAAAAGCATGCCAAATGCAAACTTTTACCTTTCAGTAAAAAGTTGTTTGTATCATTGAAAGCTTTGTTATTGTTGTTTTTTTTAAAGACAAAAGATGTTAATGTATGAGTTGTTTTTTCTAAACTAAAACTTCAGTATTCAGATTGAATTGCCATGTTGGCATTTTGCAATAAATAAGTGGGTTTTGGGTTGCAGTCTGGGCACTCGGTCTCTAAAAGGTTCACCATCGCTGATCTAAAGCCACAAAGATAGCATATTGGTCTTTTGGCATCTGTTTTGTTTTATGTAGGTATAACCATGGTTTGTTGTTACAGTGGTAGGAATGGAAAGAACACTGCTAGAATTGCGTTATGTCAACCTCCTCTATTTTTTGGGGAACTGTTCCAGGATATCCAGTAGTCCAGTCACAGCAATAGGGAACAAATTGACATAGGAGTGAAATTTGCAAGATTTCAGTTTGTTTTCTCCTTTTCCTTGACACTAGGTACAAAGTGCCAAGTTACTGCTTGCTTTTGTTTCTATTTCCTAGCAAATACCTTGACATACAACCTTGTGTCCTCAGTAAGTAATTGACTGCCTCTCCCACCTGAAAGCTGTACAGTGTTAAAATCTGCAGAGGCACATTGTTCAAAGATTTCCTTTGTATCACAAGTCCATCTATTTAATATGTGGAAGAAAGAATTCAACTCCTTTGCAAACAAATACAAGTCTCAATACAGTCAGGAAATCTGTAAAGATTTTTTTGCCAGATTTTTAATAGTTAGATTTAAATATGTTTTTTGCTAAATTTAATTGCCACTCCCTCCAATCAATTTTTATTATGGTCACAGACCAAAGTTTAACTGCATTTCTAACTTTATATTATGCTTTTAATTTCAATCTTTTTCAGCTGATTTAAATACTTGCCTTAATAGGAAGGTATGTTATAAATAGTGAAAAACAGTGAATACAATGATATATAATAATAGGAAATGAATAGTCAATAATCAATGTAATTGTGGAATTGAAATGGATCCAAGGATGGAAGAGATAGTGGGGATTCTAAATGCTAGATGAGGTTTGGAAAGACAGAACTAGAAACTTTTCAGCAACTTTTCTTTTTCTTTTTTAATATTCTTTTTCCTCTCCTTTTTTTCTTAAAAATCCTCCCAAAACAAATAGTTGTTTCACCTCTCATGGCTAAAAACCTTTAGTAAAATTCACCAGCAAATGATGGATGCCTTCAATATGTTGTATATAAGCTTCTTGAGCCAATTTCCGATTAAAACATGTCCTTACTTAATTTCAGTCATCAATCCTCCATTACATTTTACACAGACCTTCTATGGCAGAATCGATAATTAAAAGTTTGAATTTCAACCTTAGAACAGAAGCCTCAATTTAACCCCAATCTTCCTGCAGCCAGTCTATGGGAATAGTGTACTTACATACGTAAGAGACGTAAGAAAGGATTAAAATAAGAAAAAAAATATATTGAAAGACAAGATCTTTCAAAAATTTAAAGTCCAGAGCAATATAAACTGAATTAAATCTGTGTACTGTATGTTTAATTGCATAAGATGAAACTGCAGCATGTGAAATGCTGTCCCAGATGGTTTATATGGGTCAGTTTATCAGGTTCATCAGAAACAGTTAAGTCTTGGCTGAGCATCCAGAGAGGGAGGCAAGTGATACCATAACATGCCATAATAAAGATCTGATTTGATGATTTGTTGATCCAAAGCTACATATTTTTCAATGTCATTTTAGCAGGAATCCAAAATAGCGCCTACCACACCACACCACATCATACTACAGTACAACTGAAGGCTCACCTTTTGAAACGTTTAATGTTTCTTAAAGGGTAACTCAGTCTTAAAGTGCAAGAGAGAATAAGAAAATAAATGGCTTTCATAAAACCTTATTAACATTTTAAGCTCATAAAAATGGGGAATCTGCTAGATGTTTAGTTTATTGGTTTCATTCACTGTTTAGTTTTACCAACATATTTAAATACTTTTGCCACAGTGCTATTTGTCAGCAATGACATGGTGTGTATTTTTCCCCCCAGAAGAGTAAATAATAGTTTTCTTAAGCTTTTGTATAGGTAATCCTCAACTTTCAACAGTTCATGTAGTGATTGTTTGAAGTTACAATGGCACCATTTTTCACACTTATGACCACTGCAGCATTCCCATGGTCATGTGATCAAAATTCAAATGTTTGGCAACTGGCTCATATTTATGATAATTGTAGTGTCCCAGGGTCATGTGATCATTTTTTGTGACCTTCTGACAAGCAAAGTCAATGGGGAAGCCAGATTCATTTAACAACACTGTTATTAAATTAACAACTGAAGTGATTCACTTAACAAATGTGGCAAGTAAATGTGGGTTAGATAGTATCACCACCAGATGGATTCGTAGCTGGCTGACAGGCCATACTCAGCGTGTGGCCCTCAATGGAACTGCATCTACATGGAAGGAAGTGTGTAGTGGGATGCCCCAGGGCTCTGTTCTGGGCCTAGTGCTCTTCAACATCTTCACCAACGATTTGGATGAGGGGATAGATGGGGAACTCATCAAATTTGCAGATGACACCAAGCTGGCAAGAATAGCCAATACTCCAGAAGATAGGCTTAAAATACAGGGGGATCTGGACAGACTTGAACACTGGGCGTTATCTAACAAAATGAAATTCAATGGTGAAAAAAGTAAGGTTCTACATTTAGGCAGGAAAAATCAAATGCACAGGTATAGTATAGGTGGTACCTTGCTCAATAGTAGTAACTGTGAGAGGGATCTCGGAGTCCTATTAGACAATCACTTCAATATGAGCCAGCAGTGTGCTGCAGCTACCAAAAAAGCCAACACAGTGCTAGGCTGCATTAACAGAGGGATAGAATCAAGATCAAGTGAAGTACTAATATCACTTTACAATGTTTTGGTAAGGCCACACCTGGAATACTGCATCCAGTTTTGGTCACCATGATGTAAAAAAGATGTCGAGACTCTACAAAGGGTACAGAGAAGAGCAACAAAGATGATTGGGGGACTGGAGGCTAAAACATATAGGGAACGGTTGCTGGAATTGGGTATGTGTAGTTTAACAAAGAGAAGGGTGAGGGGTGACATGATAGCAGTGTTGCAATATCTCAGGGACTGCCATAAAGAAGAGGGAGTTAAGCTATTCTCGAAAGCACCTGAAAGCAGGACAAGAAGCAATGGATGGAAACTAGTCAGGGAGAGAAGCAACCTAGAACTAAGGAGAAACTTCCTGACAGCTAGAACAATTAACTAGTGATACAACCTGCCTCCAGAAGTGGTGAATGCTCCAACACTGGAGGTTTTTAAGAAGAGACTGGACAGCCATTTGCCTGAAATGGTATAGGGTTTCCTGCCTGAGCAGGGGGTTGGACTAGATGACCTTCAAGGTCCCTTCCAACTACTACTACTACTACTTCTTCTTCTTCTTCTTCTTCTTCTTCTTCTTCTTCTTCTTCTTCTTCTTCTTCTTCTTCTTCTTCTTCTTCTTCTTCTTCTTCTTCTTATTATTATTATTATTATTATTATTATTATTATTATTATTATTATTATTATTATTATTATGGAAATACCATGGCTTGCATGATTCTGATCTTTGTTGGAACAGAATCATCACAACATCTGAATATCTTTTCCAGAGTATTTCTTGACTGCTAGTCCCTTTACTGTTGATAGTTGATCCTAAAAGCCATACACTATCCATCACTTCAGTATCTTGACTGTCAATTCTAAGTCTGGTTGTTCTACCTTGTTGTTATTAGTTAGGTCTTCTAATCATGTCTGCAAATTAATCCTAAATTCATCTAGAGCCTAGTAAATGCGCACTGAAATTTGCTGCATATTGGCCTGTAGCATTTTCTGTTCTACAGCTTCTTTGCTCAGTTCTCAAAAATATTGAGGAAATCCATGCAGATTTCATGAATTGCTGCTGGCATGGGAAGATATAACTGGAAGGCTGGAAGTCTTTGGTCTATCCTTCTCTCTGAAATCAGTAGGACTTTGCAGTTGTTTGCCCCTCCCTCAAATTTTCCTCAGAAACACTGAATCTTCCATGATTTTTAGCTAAACATGGGATTCATTTGAAATGTCCAGCAGTATCTGTTTCTACCTTAGGAGAATGCCTGCTTTTTTCAGAGGCTCAGGTAATTTAAAAAAAGTAGTTGCTTTGTACATTAAATACTTACCAAGAATCAATATTTGGTTTGGTGGTTAAGGCACCAAGCCCTCATTGGAAATCATGAATTCTAGTCCTGCCTTAGGTATGAAAACTGGCTGGGTAATCTTGGGGTAAGTCACACTGTCTTGGCCCGACTCACCTCAAAGGGTTGTTGTTGTTGTGGGGATGATAGAAGGAAGGAAGGGAGTATTATGTATGTTTGCCACCTTAAGTTGTTTATAAAAATAATAGAGGCAATTGATGAACAACTGTACAGCTGAATTTAAGATCCTGAAATTGCGGTGGCAGGCTAGAATTGTTGCCTTTTTTTTGAAACCCAGCAAAGACTCAGACAATCTGAAAAATTACTGATCAGTATCACTCCTATGCATCTCTACAAGGCATTGGAATGTATGATTCTCAGCTGTATTTCAAAAATGTATTGATGAAAAGATCATAAGGGAGCAAGCAAGTTTTAGACCAGGGAGGTCATGCTGTGGTCAAATCCTAAACCTTACACAATATATTGAGGATGGTTTTGAAAGAAAGCCAATTATTGGAGTGGCTTTCATCAACTTAACTGCAGCATATGACACCATAGGATTTTGCTAAGTAAGTTAAATAATATCACCAGAGATAATAAGCTAACCAGAGTCATTGGCAGCTTCCTTGAGAACTGGAGATTCTATGTGATACTGAATGGTAAGAGCAATAGATGGAGGATGCAGAAGAATGAGCTGCCACAAGGAAGTGTATTATCTCTGACATTGTACAAGATACTTACAATTAACCAGTCCCCGACAACACACATCTATTCATCCATGCAGATGATACAGCAGTGGCTGACAAAGATGAACTTTTGATGAGGTAGCTGGAAAACCTATGGTAGCACTTGAAGAATTAGGATGGATATTACACCATTAACCATTTAAAGCCCAACCCAAATAAGACCCAAGTGTGTGATTTCCACCTCCAAAATCAAGATGCAAGGGAAGAGTTGGATACAGACTACAGCACTGTCCAACACTGAAGTAGCTAAATGTGACTCTCAACAGGATACTCTCTTTTAAATAGCATTACCTGAACACTAAGGCTAAAGTCAGCTTGAGGAACAATATAATCAGGAAACCCTAAACTATACATAGGGAGCTCAACCTTCTATGTTGTGCACATCAGCTTTGGCCTTGAGCCTCTCTGCAGCAGAATATGCTGCCCCAGTGTGGGGTGAATCTTCACACACATAACAAGTTGATATTGCTGTCAGTGAAGCAGTACACTTAATGACAGGATGTCTCAAACCTACACCAAGTGAGAGAATATACCCTCTCGCTGGTATTGCCCCACCTAAGATGAGGAGAGAGGTAGTAGCAGACATCAAGAGAACTAAGCAAGAGAATGATCCTCAGTGTCCTCTGAATGGATATATGTCCCAAGTCTGCCAACTCAGATCTAGGAAACGTTTTACTGAAATGGAAGGAAGGAGACTATTGAGCAAGAAATAACATTAAAGGAGGATCTTGCTGAAGGATCCGACTTCCCTTATACTACTTGGAGGACCCTGAATAGCTTGAGGGTTGGAGTGCCTAAATATAAGAGTGGAGGCTTTCAGTGGATAACAACATGCTGTGTGAATGTGGAGAGACATAGAGCCTGGCTCAGGTGCCATTTTCATATTAGTGTAACATTTAAATCAATTGCTTATCTCTGAAAGTTGCTGTTAGAGCCCATTTAATAATTTAATTCCTGAATTGTGTTTTGTAAAGCTACCGAAGGAGAATTTCTTTTTACTGACAATGCAGCTTCATAAGATTATTAACATCATTTTACTTTATACTTGGACAAAAAGTTTCATGCAGATATGTAAATTCCTTTTTATACTGTGAAACCATATCTTGATTTAAGCATACAGTGCTTCCTCTGATAACTGGTTATTTTTCAAATTCTCAAGAAATGATATTAAAAACTCTAAGAGTACTTCTTGGAGACATACATAAGATCATTGAGAACACATGTGGTCTTAACATTTATCTACATATGTAGAACATTTTGCACCAGGTGACACTTCCAAACCCTTCAAAGAGAATCTATTGTTATACTCATTACAATCTAACCTGAGGGTGACCATACCATATCAGTTTAACCTGCTAAAATGCACTACTCACCACTGTTCTCATCTGGGCTTTCACAGATATTTCTAAGTCAGAACTGTCCTGAAACTTTGAACTTGGTTGTTTAGAAGCAAAATAATATTATTGAGAATCAGACTCATATATGAAAGGTAATGGCCCTCATAATTATCTCTGTCTTAGTTGGATTGAACTTTAGTATGGCTCACCCGAAAGCAACATCCAGACATTGTTCAGAAGTTCCAAAGTGAATTTCTAATTAGTAGATAAAAAAAGCTATATATGATTTTCATTCTGATGACACTTTAGCCCAAACCATTAGGTGATTCTTCTTCCAATAGTTTGCTTAACAAATTAGACAGAAGCTTGTGGCACTATGCAAGCTGAAGGGTGCATAATAGAACAAAAGAAGCCTACTTTGCCCTGCCAGGAAAAAAAAAGCACTTTAATGTGTTTTATGATGAGATGGTTGATTCAAAAGATGCTTTGATCAATTGTAAAAAAGACTGCCACAAAGTTCAGAAAAATCATCATGGAAATTCTATTTGATCAATGATGCATGGTTTTTCCCCCCATGAATTTAGCATGTCCCTTTATAAAATTTCTCAGCTAGTGACCATCATCACATAAATCAAATTAGCTAGTAACATTATGGTATCACTTATATCAGATATCTATATTGCAGAATAGCAAGTTAATATAAATATTTACATAATTTCCTAGCAGTTTCAAGGTGACATCTTGAAATTTTGGGTGGAATAGGTGGGAATAAGTTTGATTGGCAGGTCCAACTGAAAATGGAATTTTGAGAATCACAACAGGTAATTTATAGTAATAGCACCTTTTAAAGCAGATGGTAGCATGATACAAAATTATGTTTATTAATTATTAATTAATTCAAATTATATAAGTTGAAGGTTCAGTGTTGCAGTTTAATTGACAAGCCCACTTCAACATTTCTGAATAATACTACAGAAACTGTATTCATGCTGGAACTGAGATCATAATACATAAATTACATCCAAGTACCTGAATATATCCAAACCTTCTGAATTCCTGATTAGACTGGGGATGCCCACATGAACATAGCAATTAATATTTAAGTATTCATACTCAGAAAGGCAGTAGACCATAACATACAAATTGACATAAAAATCCACAAAACATTTTTTCTGACAATACTCTGCAATGGCAAGCAATATATACAACGACACAATCATCAGTAATGCAAGGAGAAGATGTTCCACTGTTAACAAGGTGAATCAAATCTGCTACATGAGATTTATTAGAATAGGATGAACATATTGTGAAAACTTCAGGTGAGTGCCATGGCAAACTAGACATCCCTGCCAAAGTGGGATGATGTTTATGGTGGAGATCAGCAATTGGATGCTGGAACCTGGCCAGCAAAATCTCTCCAGAGAGAGGAAGGATTGTGAGATAGCTCTTGTACACTCTGGACAGCTGCTTCTCATGAGTAGACCACAGAAATCGAGATTTTGCAGTTGGCTTTGCAGGTGGCTGAGTGTTGAGGGATACCATCTAAGCTCACAGTCTCATACTGCTGTTAACCATCAAGCATGTATCACCATAACAGCATTGAATCACAAACTACTAAGAGATTTGTCATAGCTCAGTTTTTATCCTAGTGTAATGTGATGGTTAGCAAAGGATAGTTGCTCTTGAAGCAGCTTTTTGTCTGCTTAAAAAGCGTACCTGTGACTATTAATTTAGCATACTGATTTCTGACTGTGGGTGCGCCAGATATAAACTAAGACATTTCTGCATATCTACACATCTGATTTGCACTAGCTGTATTATGACAGAATTCTATTTTACATCATGGGAAAAATGAAAGCTATACATTTTAAGGAAGAGAAAGTGGGGCTAGGAGGTAAATTGTCACAATTTGAATGGAATTAGGCACAGTGCCAGTATTTAGTCTTTATTTATCATCCTAATCCTACAGAACTGGAAGATAGTCTAGATCAGACATGTCAAACTCACGATGTCATGTGACGTCGCACAACGTATCAAGACAGTTTTGCCATTGCCGGCAATAGCATGGGTGTGGCTTCTGGATAATGTGTCCGGCCCATGGGCCGGCAGTTTGACACCCCTGGTCTAGATTTAAAAAGTTAAAAATCAAGCACAATGCACTTTAAAAGCATCAGTAGTACAGCTGTTAAGTCTAGTTGTTATAAACTAAACTCAATGTCTTCCAAACTTCACAAATATGTATAATTTCAAAACCTGTTTAAAGTAAATAAGCTTTGCAAGGCATCTAAACACAATCCACATCAGGTTGGGGAATCATGGTTGTGATGAATCACCCATAATAATACAGATTTTTCTCCATATCATGTCTTGAGGTATGATATAAAGTGGCTCAGTGGGTTAGGATGCTGAGCTTGTTGATCAGAAGGTCGGCAGTTTGGTGGGTCAAATCCCGAGTGCCGCATAACAGAGTGAGCGCCTGTTACTCATCCCGGCTTCTGCCAACCTAGCAGTTCGAAGGCACGTAAAAATGCAAGTAGAAAAATAGGGACCACTACGGTGGGAAGGTAACAGTGTTCTGTGCGCCTTTGGCATCTAGTCATGCTGGCCACATGACCACGGAGACATCCTCGGACAAGCAATGGCTCTTCGGCTTTGAAACGGAGATGAGCACTGGTCGCTAGAGTCGGACACGACTAGCACACATGTGTGGGGGAACCTTTACCTTTATGATAGTCATTTGGGAGTCTTTCACTCTGAAACTTTGTCTGTAGAAGATACAACTGTCTTTTACCATAATGGAGCACAACACAAAACAGAAAATATTTTATTTCTAGCACAAAAAAATATATGTCTGATTAGCCTTCTGCACTATCTTGTATCCTTCTTGTTCCCCTATCTCAAAGTACCTTTGCCTAGCACTCATATTTGAGTCTGAACAAAACCTGGACATTTCAGCCCAGACAAAGATCATGTTTTGTGCCTGAAACAGCATGTGATGGAACTTTCTGCATAACCCTTACAGGTTCTTCTCTCTAAAGCAAGTTGGTTCTACATAAATAGTAAATTACAAGGAAATTTTAGGACATAGCAGCCCAAGAACATCTCCAACTGTGATATCTGTATGTGGTATCTATGTGTGGTCTTGACAGTGCAAATAAGGTAACACCTTCAAGGTTCATCTCCTGGCATATTACGTTGTGGGAAGAAAAGGACTTTTGAAAAAGAGGCTACATGAAATTTTCAGAGTAACAAAAATTAGTTTCAGTTTAGTGGAACTATAACATGGATAACATCCTTTTTTCGGATCAGAGTGAACTCAAATAGCAATTATACCCAAGAATAATTTTAGCACCTACAGACCAAATCTACATGTATATGAATAGCTCTGAGGACGACTGCTATGTGAAGTATGCAAAGTTTGTATCCTAGTGCACTGAACCTAGGTTTCCTCTGTTCCCTATCACGACAGTTATACAGTAATGCCTTACCAATTTGTAACCGAATGTAAAAAACAGTCCTACTGAAAAGACTTCTCCACAGGATATTTGAATTATTATACTTAAATTACAAATGCAACAAAACAAAACAAGACAAAGAAAAAAAATCTCCGTAATGCCATATTTTTTCACAACTTACCTAAGTCTCCTTCAAGTCAAACTTCATAAAAAACAATAGTTTTATTGGCAACATCATAGAAGTGGTTTCCTATTGTCTTCTTCTGGACATCTTTTGACCTCCTAGTATGATCTGCTGTTCCTGAAGCTCTCCATTGATGTACTAATCAGGCCCAATCCCATTTAGCTTCACATAGAGGCTTCCATCATCTGACAAACCTGAAACAGTTCAAATTACTGTTACAGCACCATGGAACCTGGAATAGCTGGAAGAGGGTACATTAGGAGAAATTCAAACATGTATTTATTTCGTTATTGACTTTTTGTTTTTTTTAAAATCACACACTGATTAAGAAAACCATCAAGTATATCCTCCAATCTTTTGAGAAAAAAGCGTAATCACATTATTTGAAATCTGTTGAAATAAATATAAATACTAAGACTACTGGTATGTTGGAATCTGCCCACTGGTTTTTACCAGCCTTTCTTCCCTATGGGGAAAATATTTTTATATTTTATTCTTTGGGTGTTTTCATTTGATTTAGTTATGTTTGAAAGGTTACTTGATGAGACATAGAGCAGGATGCTATTGATGTTGCTTTCATTGTATACCTCTAAGTCCTCACTAGGTGCCTTTCTTTCATGATCAGTCATGCTTCATGGTAGGATATTCCTCATGATGGCCTTCCCTTGGCTCAACTGAAGGGTGGAAAGTTAGAGTAGCAGCAAGGTGTGTCTACATGAAACTTGACAGACATTCTAGCTTAACACATCAATCTCTCCAGAATGCATATGGGTCAATATAAAAGAAAAAAAAAGTGACATTGCCATAGGTATATATTATAGGCCACCCAACCAATCAGACAAAATAGACAAAGTCTTTGCCAACCAGTTAACAAATGCATGTAGGAAGCATACCACAGTAGTAATGGGAGACTTCAATTATCCAGATATTAACTGGGAGACAAACTGTGCAGTGAGCAGGATATCAAACAGATTCCTAACCAACCTAGTCAACAACTTTGTCACCCAAAAGGTGGAGAAAGGAACTAGATGCAAAGCTATACTGGACTTAATCCTTACAAATAGAGAAATCATAGAGGGAATTGAAATTACCGGAATCTTGGTCAAAAGTGATAATGTCATACTGGAATTTAATATAATGCAAACACAAGCAATAGAAAACAATCCAACCAAAGTCCTAAACTTCAAAAGAGCCAAATTTACCAAACTAAGAGAGAACCTAGGAAAAATCCCATGGATGGAAATCCTAAAGGGAAAACAACCCAGGAAGCGTGGGAAACCCTGAAAATTGTGATCACAAAAGCCCAGACCAGCACAATACCACTGATAAATAAAAACAAGAAATCCAAGAAGAAACCAGCATGGCTGCACAAAGATCTCTCTAACAAACTAAAAGACAGAAAATACAAATACAAAAAATGGAAAGAGGGGCAGAAAACTAAAGCTGATTATCAGCACACAGCCAGAACATGCAAAGATGAAGTCAGGAAAGCAAAGGCTCAGAATGAACCAAGACTTACAACAGAAATCAAGGACAATAAAAAAAGTTTCTTCCAACACATAAACAACAAGAAAAAAATCACGGAAACTGTAAGCCCACT
Organism: Vipera ursinii; assembly: GCF_947247035.1. NCBI lineage: Eukaryota > Metazoa > Chordata > Lepidosauria > Squamata > Viperidae > Vipera > Vipera ursinii. The sequence continues at coordinate 26,048,255 of NC_139514.1, forward strand.
AAAGAGACAAGATGGCAAGGAGATTACAGGCAACAGGGAGAAAGCAGAGCTGCTTAACTCATACTTTGTGTCAGTTTTCACACAAAAAGAGACTATAGCCCAACACACCAAAAAAAACAAAAACAAAAAAAAACAACAACCCACCACTGCAAAAGACATACCAGAAGCAAAAATTAAAACAAGCAAGAAAATGATAAGACAACATCTATCCTTGATGAATACAAATCACCAGGACCTGACAGACTACATCCCAGATTTCTGAAGGAGCTGGCATATGTTATCTCAGAACTGTACCACATCTTTCATAAATCCTGGAGCACCGGGGAAATACCTGAGGATTGGAAAAGGGCTGATGCAATCCCCATCTTTAAGAAAGGGAAAAAAATGGACCCAGGAAACTACAGACCAATCAGTTTAACATCAATAACTGGGAGGTTCCTAGAAAAGATCATTAAAAAAACAGATCTGCGAACAATTAGAAACAAAGTCATAACAGTAGCCAACACGGGTTTGTTAAAACAGATCTTGCCAAACCAATCTCATCTCATTCTTAGATAAAGTGACTAAACTAGTAGATCAGCAAAATGCAGTGGACATAGTATACTTAGATTTCTGTAAGGCATTTGAGAAAGGTAGACCACAATCTATTCCTTGGTAAGCTAGGAAAAGGTGGAATAGACAACATCACCACCAGATGGATCTGTAGCTGGCTAACAAACCATACTCAATGAGTAGTCCTCAATGGCACTACATCCACAGGGAGAGAAGTAGTGGGGTACTTATATGAGGGAATTGAAAGGGAACTCATCAAATTTGCAGATGACACCAAACTGACAGGAGTAGCCAACACCCCAGAAGACAAACTCAGGATACTAAAAGATCTTGGCAAACTTGAACAATGAGTCATATCCAACAAAATGAGTTTCAATGTGGAGAAAAGTAAAGTCTTACATTTAGGCAGGAAAAACCAAAGGTACAAATACAGATTGGGCGAGACCTGGCTTAAAAACAGTAACTGTGAGAGGGACCTTGGAGTCCTAGTGGACAATCACTTGACTATGAGCCAGCAGTGTGTAGCAGCAACCAAAAAAGCTAATAAAATCTTGGGTTGTATAAACAGAGGCATAGAATCAAGATCATGCGAAGTATTATTACCACTTTATAAAACCCTAGTAAGACCACACCTAGACTACAGCCAGTTTCAGTCACCATATCACAAAAAAGATGTTGAGAGTTTGGAAAAAATTCAGAGAAGAGCAGCTAAGATGATCAAAGGCCTGAAGACTAAAACATACAAAGAACGGCTATGGGACTTGGGCTTGATTAGTGTAAAGAAAAGAAGAAATAGGGGAGACATGATAGCAGTGTTCCAGTATCTGAGGGGCTGCCCCAGGGCAGAGGGGGCCAGGTTGTTCACCAAAGCACCAGAGGGAAGAACAAGAAACAATGGTTGGAAACTAAGCAAAGAGAGAAGCAACCTGGAACTAAGGAGAAACTTTCTGGCAGTTAGGACAATCAACCAGTAAAACAGCTTACCCCCAGAAATCGTGGGTGCTCCATCACTGGAGATTTTAAAGAGGAGACTAGACATTCACCTGTCTGAGATGGTGTAGGTTCTCCTGCTTAAGAGGGGGCTAGACTAGAAAATCTCCAAGGTCCCTTTCAGCTCTATTCTATTCATATTAAGGCAATTTTTTGAATCTTGCAGATCACCATGATTATTTAACTAAAATATTCTCCTTTTATAAATGTCAAAATTAAATTATGACCCAACAGATAAAGAAGAATGCATATTTTTATCACAACATTAAGAAATACATAGTACATATTGTTGTGTAGTGAGTTCTTTGCTGGCAATAAGCGAGATGAAAGGTTACAAACAGGAACATTGTTTTATTGAGGCAAACAGGAACAGAACTGAAACAGAGGCTTCTGCACAGCTACTTATATGGTTGGCCACTAGGCGGCAGCCAATATGTTTAAAGGAACCCATTCCCACCCTGAATCAACCAATGATCTTCGTAGAGACAAGGAGTCTGGCTTAGTCAGTGACCATTACATAGACACACCAATTGAGCAACCTTAAGCAGCATTCAAACAGACACGTGAAACAGTTCAAGTAAATTAAGTTTAAGTTTAATTAAATTTTTATACCGCCCTTCTCCCGAAGGACTCAGGGCGGTGAACAGGGCATATAATAAAAATACAAAAATACAAAAGTTAAAATAGAATTAAATTAATGCCCAAAATAAAACAATAAAAATATACAAATAATTAAAACCTAAATTAACTCCCCATCAGGCCAGGCCAGCTTGTTCGAATAAGTGGGTCTTTAACCCGCGCCGGAAGGAGCGGCGATCCGGTGCCATCCGGAGCTCAACCGGCAATTGATTCCACAGAGCCGGGGCGCCCACAGAGAAGGCCCTCCCCCTGGGGGCCACCAGCTGGCATTCTCTGACCGGAGGCACCCTGAGGAGGCCCTCTCTGTGGGAACGCACAGGGCAGAGGGGAGTTGACGCCGGCAGCAGGTGGTCCCCGAGGTATTCCGGACCCATGCCATGTAAGGACTTAAAAACCATCACTAAAACCTTGAATCCCAATACATTACACATATATTGATTTTATCCAACCAGACATAGTTTTTATCTGTTTAGATCCAGTACATGGATCCTCCCCCCCAAATTTCCCTTAGTTCTCCTTCACTGACATTCCAGCATGTGGATTTATTAGTAATTCTGACTGAAGAAAACTGCAAAAATGAAGGAAAAGCCTGGACATACTTTTGGTTTTATTTCAAGGAGCAGAGCCAGTTTGGAAACTAGAGGCAGCAAGTTTCTATGTTACTGATAGGGCACAGAAAAATGTGATGTCTGGGGAATTAAAACAGTCAGAATGTTCTGAGTTTTTTCTCCATTAAAACATTGATTTGTTAGACTGCATCATATTGCCAGTTCCCACTGTTCCACATTAGATTACATAAACTGTGAAGATATAGAACATACCAATATTTTATGCAGAAATTGTAATACTGCAGCATTGACTGAACATTTGTACAATGGAGTTAGTTTGGGATAAATTACTATTTCTGAACTATAAGTTCCCATCAATAAAATCAAAATCATAGAAATACATTTGTTTCAAAGTCCCTGAAAAGAAGAGTTTAGATTAATGTCTCAAATAAATAGTGAGCTTTCTGGGAAATATTTCACTTCAATAGTTTTTATATTCTGTATTCTGAGTTTGTGTGTGCATGTATTTCTGAGTTGGAAATATGGATGCAATAATATGTTGGCTTATAAAGTAGTCTTTGATCCAAGCTTGTACATAATAGCATTGACATGCTTGGGATGAAACTGATTGTGCTTCTACCCAAAATGTACCAAAATATTATTACCAATAACATGTGGCAGGAGTTTGACTAAGATTGGTATAATTTTCTACATCTTCTTCATACCACTGCAGAACTTTATGTAAAAGCTTTGTGGTAGAATAAATCATGATAGATGGTAGTCAATATATAGGTATAGGGTTTCCTAGCTAAGCAGGGGGTTGGACTAGAAGACCTTCAAGGTTCCTTCCAACTATTCTATTCTGTTCTGTTCTGTTCTGTTCTGTTCTATTCTATTCTATTCTATTCATAGATTATGACATCAACTGAAGATATCCAGGGCAGTGGAAGACTGGAGGATTGTGACTTGGAATGTAAAAGTTAATAATAGAGAATATAAATAAAATAAATGAAGGGAAATTATATCTGTTGCATGTCTGTAAAAATAAGAAAAGGGGAAAGAACATTATAGATTGGAAGGAGGTGATCTGACTTTGTGGAGTTGATGGATACATGTAGAGAACAAAGTTGTAGGATCAATTATGAAAGATTAGCATGCATGTGAGAAGGTACAGTATGCTATTATGAATGCACATGAAAGTAGGAATTGTAACAGTTGCATATAATCTTAAAGCATATGGGGATAATGGAAGAACCAGATATAGTTTTGAGAAAAAAATGTGCAATATTTTGAATAAATGTGATCAGGGGGAAAAAAAGTCTGCTAATGATAAATGTGGAAATCAGATAAGAGACTACAGTAAAAGTGACTGAGACATTTAAAGATCCAAGAATGAGAGGAGATGTTGAGTAGTGACTATCTGCTTAGAGTATGTTTTTGTTATGATTAAATTAAAGTAAAAGAAGGAGGTTTGATTCCCTCCCCCCGGGGTGTTCAATGGGTGATTGAATAAACATATTGGGCATATGTATGGTGATGATATAAACATGTTGGTTGAGATGTAGTTTTGTATGCTTTGTTGTTTGCCGACATTAGGCTCTGATAAACTCAAAATGTGCTACACAACAAACCCTTTTCCATTTTTTTCCAAACAAAATATGGAAAAGGTACTCTTGGCTAAGAGAGACTAACAGGCTTATGTAAACCAGTTACAGATGGGAAGAGTGTGTAAATCCTGGTCCTGTTAAATCAGTCAGTGTTTTTTGATTCCATCAACTGTGGTATTTCCCTGGTCTGTCTGCAAAGGTTGGGAGTTGGAGACACTATTTTCCTGAAGTTCCATTTTTAGTTCAGTGGATAGGTCCAATCATTGGACATCAATGCCTGAGTCCTTGGTTATTCCAGTATGGGCTACTATCTGATTCTGTTCCTTTCCTATGCTATGTAATATATATATTTGAAACTTCTGGGTGAGGCATCATTTGGTGATTTGAGGTGTGATGCCAGCGTTACGCTAGCAATATTCAGCTATTTATAGATGCTTCATACTGAACCAGGGTCACTGTAAAAGTGTTTAACTAGTACCTGGAGGCTGTTAAGATCCCTTGGAATGTTGCAGCATCAACTTTGTCCTCTTGGTACACGCATTGCAACATGGCTCATACATCCATGAGAGGCAGAGCTTGCATCTCAACATCACCATCCACATTTTAGCATTCTGATTAAACTATTGGATGTCATGGATACCTTTAGAAGAACTTATACTATTAGCACTTAGACTTGTATATCGCTTCATAGTGCTTTACAGCCCTCTCTAAGCAGTTTACAGAGTCAGAGTGTTGCCCCCTACAGTCGGGGTTCTCATTTTGCCAACCTCAGGAGGATGAAAGACTGAGTCAACCTTGAGCCAGTCAGGCTTGTGATAACATACATATTAAAAATATCTCCAGATAAACAATTAAAGGTCTATCAAAGGGATATCACACACACAACCTGATTTCAAAGCCAGGGAGATCCAAAATATGAGAACCACCATTGAGAAGAGTCTTCCCTTTCTTTCATCAAACATCCTACCAATGTTAGAGAAATCACAAAGCAGGTATTTCCCCAAAGATTCAGTCACTCAGCCAGGCTCAAACAGAGGATGCTGCTTTCAACTGCCTGGTTCTAAGACTGATTGGCTTTCATAAATCATCATGACCACTGAATTCTGCTTAGAAATAAAATGCTGGAGGAGGAAGAGAATGAGAAGGAGGGAGGGAGGAAGAGATGATAATGTGGCAGAAAACTTAGGATGCAGTATAGCAAAGCAGCACAAAGGAGAAGGAGAAGAATAAAGGGGAAAACAAGGCACAGAATGAGAAAATAGAGTGGATAAAAGATTTGGCTGCAAATATGCAGCTCCCCTTAGAACAAATTTCCTCCCCCCCCTTTTAATTTCATGAGCTTGCCTTAAAATTGCAAGAATGTAGCAACATCAGCTTTCTGATTTATTAGTTCTATCTTCCCCTAGAACTGTTCCAAACAAAAGCATTAGTGTTTCCTCCAGAGGAACACATGAAGAGGCTTATTCATGTTGGAGGTGGGGAGAGAAGCACCAGATACCAGAAGAGCCATCTCAGACTCCTCCTTGTTCCTAAATTACCTTCATGCAGATTGTTCAACAAGGCGGGGGTGGGGGGAAGAATGAGGGAACAGAACTATGTTAGGATATAACAATGTTATGATATAACAGAAGAAAGGAAAATGATGTCAACTGTAGATGAGGAAGCCAATCCAAAATGCTAAGCAAGGATATCTGGTTTTTTTTTAACCATATCTTAATCTTGCTCCCACCCAAAACCAAAACTTAATTAAAAAAAATAACACCGCACCTCCTTTGCCTTCAGCTTTTTCTGAGGCCATTTGAACATCTTTATAATCTGAGCAATGCTTCCCCTTGTTTATAGCCCATGGTGCAATTAATACTCCCCCTCCAACTATGATTACTAAGAGAGTGCGGTTCTAACATCACTCAACAGGCTGGATCACTCAGTGCATTAAATTTTAATGTGTTTTGCTTGTTTAGTGTCATATATAAGGTCCACCACTATGGTTCATTGTTATATGTAAATAGGACCACTATGCCAGGCTCAAGAAATCAGAGTTTAAACATCCTGATTTAGTATCCGGTGTGAATATAGTCTAATTGAATTAATATGACACATGAAGCATAAAGCAGTTCACCAATTTAACCTATGGGGAAATGCAAAGTTATGTTTACCTCTAACATGCCATCTGAATTCAGAAAACGGGTTGTCGCCTTGCCTATTTAACTGTTTAGACTAGGACTACCAGATCTGGGCTGCAGAAAGCCAGATGACCACAATAGGGTGTCAGAGATTACAGAACAGTCTAAACCAGGGGTCGGCAACCGGAAAAAGGAAAAGAGCCACTCAGAACTGGTTCCATCACACAAACAAAAAAGTGGGAGCCGCAAAAGGTGTGCGCGCGTCCACTCACGTGCATGCGCAAAAAAAGCATGTGCAAAATGGGAGGCACCTGCGCGGCGACGGGTCTCCCCTTTGGAGAGGTGTGCGCTGTCCCATCCGGAGACCTGCCGTATTCGTCAAACATGAATGTGGCAGCTGTGCAAACGGGACGGTGGCGGTTTGGAGAGTGCGCGCGCACCTCTCCCAAGCCACCGCTGTCCGGAGACCTGCCGCGTTCGTCAAACATGTTTGATGAATGTGGCAGGTCTCCGGATGGGACGGCGGCGGCTTGGGAGAGGTGCGCGTGCACTCTCCAAACTGCCGCCGTCCCGTTTGCACAGCTGCTGCGTTCGTCCATGTTTGAAGAACGTGGCAGGTCTCCGGACGGGATGGCGGCGGCTTGGGAGAGGTGCGCGCGCACTCTCCAAACCGCCGCCGTCCCGTTTGCACAGCTACCACGTTCGTCCATGTTTGACAAATGCGGCAGGTCTCCGGACGGGACGGCGGCGGCTTGGGAGAGGTGCGTGCGCACTCTCCAAACCACCACCGTCCCATTTGCACAGCTGCCGCGTTCATCAATGTTTGATGAACGCGGCAGGTCTCCGGATGGGACGGCGGCGGCTTGGAGAGGTGCGCGTGCACATCTGCCCTTCGGAAAGGTGCACGCACACCTCTCGGAACGGGCGGTGCCACTCTCCATTTGGATAGGTGTACGCGCACCACTGCCCGTTCGAAGAGGTGCGCGCGCACTGGGCGACTAGGAGCCACAGGAGACAGCTCAAAGAGCTGCATGTGGCTCCGGAGCCGCGGGTTGCCGACCTGTGGTCTAGTTTAATGAAGAGAAGGATGAGGGGGGACATAATATCAGTGTTTCAATATCTCAGGGGCTGCCACAAAGTAGAGGGAGTCAAGCTATTCTCCAAAGCACCTGAAAGCAGGACAAGAAGCAACAGATGGAAACTAACCAAAGAGAGAAGCAATCTGGAACTAAGGAGAACTTTTCTGACAGTTAGAACAATTAATCAGTGGAACAACCTGCCTACGGACGCTGTGAATGCTCAAACACTGGAAGTTCTTAAGAAGAGACTGGACAGCCATTTGTCCGAAATGGTATAGGGTTTCCTGCCTGAGTAGGGGGATTGGACTAGATGACCTTCAGGGTCCCTTCCAACATTATTATTATTCATTAAACATGAACCTCAGTCAACTGAACATTTAAACTGACTGGCGCTGATGGTTGACACAGGTTGCTGCCAGCATCTTAGGTATCAACCAGGTATCTCCTTAAAATGTAAGATGTTCCGAGTAGCGCAGTTTTTTGTAGCTTTGCTGGAGTTATTGCAGGATGCTGCAGTTTCTTGATGTGTTTTGCAAAGTTTTTGGAGATAGTTCCCAGTGCCCCGATGACAATGGGTATCACTGTTACACGTTTCATCCATAATCTCGCAGTTTCAATGGCCAGGTCATGATATATTTTATTATTATTATTATTATTATTATTATTATTATTATTATTATTATTATTATTATTATTATTATTATTATTTCTTCTGGGTTACATCTTCAAATTTCCCTTGAATTGGGGTTATAACAGGTGAAATCTAAAATATCTGGAAGGCACCCGCTGCTGGACGTTTCTATGTTCTGAATCACTATCCCAGTGGTGGCTGCCAAAAAGGGACTGGTGTCTCTCTATAATTTAGAATGATTCAACAATCATCGTATTTAATGTTCTAATAAAGTACTACTTATTATTCACATAACATTCATGTTTAATTTGGAACTGGATGTTGATCTTCCTTCCTTTCATTTTTCCTTACACGCAATGCAAAAGCTGAATTATTTAAAATTGTGTCACATATTTTTTTCATAATGAACTGAAGAATGACATTGTTGGAAATGTCCAGTCATAATGAAAACAATTGTTTTACTACATTCAATCTATATACATGATTAATAAGAGCAGTTGGCATTCAAAGTAAGTTCCTAAATGCACTGGATATATAATGCCAACTTTAGAGTCACAGAAGACATAATAATTCTTGATTGACTACAATAAACTTATTTTCATTTAATGTAAAATCAGTCTTGGGAGGTTTAGAGAAATATTAGAAATGGAAAGCTGGAAGGTGGTATTTGTTTTTTTCTTCTCCATCCTATTGCTATAGTCCTGATAAAATCTGGTAGAAAATGGTGAACCAAGGGTGGGCGTGGGGGCAGAAATCAGCAGGTAGGTAAGTATTTCAGAATATATTTTTATCTCCTCTTTTCATATGTTCAAAAATATGTTTTCTAAACTGCATTATTCTTACCCTGGCATTTGGACCAGCTCTTTGTACCTACCTAGGAATCAGCTATATATCTATTCTTCTAAGTAAGAAGCTGGATGATTGATTGATTATTTGCTCTGATAGTCATGCTTCTGCAATCTAAAATTCTGAGTGGCTTATTGGAAAAACATGACAGAGTAAGATTAAAAATATTTTTAAAAGACAAAAGATTATGTATAAACAACTGACAACTACTTAAGTATAATAAACTTACTTCCTTTATATTTATGAATTATTTTTGAGTTAAAAAAAGAAGAAGAACTCCTGGCAAGGATGGGATGGAGGGCAGCAATAAGACAATATTTAGAGTGAAGCATTCCTTCAAAGCTGCTTCATGAAATAATTCAACCTCCTGCTTCTAATCAGCAAAAGAAAGCTGTTTCTGCTACTGGACAGAATGCAAAAGAACCCCATAGCAAAGTACATGGGGGGAGTCAAATCCCGTCATTTAATGAGCCACACAGTGTCACCTCAATGGTGTGGAGCACCTTGGACAGATGAAATAAAGCTGCCACCTAATAAAGGATAATAAGCAGGCAACATTCCACTCACAATGAGAAGTAGGAAAAGGAAGAATATGAGGGAGATGAGGACATTGTTAGGGGCTAGGAAATAACACATTTTCGACCTGATAACAATGAATCTTAAAGAGAAATGCTTTTCCTTCCAAGAGAAATGCTTTTCCTTCCAATGTCACTGTGCATTGTACTATAAAATTTACATTGGACATATTCCTCTGTGTCAGAGCAATGCTAGATATGACTTGAACCAATTTACTGTTTCTCAATTCCCATCCTAGTCAGTTGCTTGCTTTAAGGAAAAGTTGGGAGAAACTCTATCAGCAATCTATTTCTGTCTTGGATTCCAAAATATTTTTGCATATTTATTAAGTCTGCACCTAGTACAAAAACCATCAATTTCCAAATTTAAACAGGGCTGATGATGCTTACAGCAAGTTAAGAAGTAGTGAGCAATTTAACACAGAGAATTCTATGGGCGCTGATAGAAAGCTATTGATGGAAATTCCATTGCTAATTTAGGAAAAGAGGAGGCACTGCAGCAGGAATTAAAATGAATATTGCTTACATAATGCGGCAGGGTGACAGCCATAACAAGGTCAAACCCAGCTCACCAATGAGATTTACATCCAATTAATCTTATAAGTGTCTCCTGCAGTTGTGAGAGTACCACTTCAGTGGGATGTATTCCCTGAAGATTTGTACTTAGGATGGAAGTTCAACAAATAACTATTCTAAATTTCGCAGCAGTTTGGAGAATAGTTGAGGATCAAGATCAGGTTAGAATTTAGTGAGCTTGAGTCTCATCCGATCCCTTTCCATTTTTGTGGAAATTGATCCTGGAAAGATAATCTTGGAGCTCTTCAGGGAAGCGGAAGACACTGTGACACTGCAGTGGATTTCCTTTCCAAGTCTGGATGTTTCTGTTTGACCCTGGAAAGGGAACTCCAATATAGCCAGCATTCTTCCCTTTTGCAGATTTTAGTCCAGTCATTATCTGTTTGGAAAGTTAGTCACCATGTATCATATCACAGAATACTAATGAGAAAAAAATAATTAATTCAATTACAATATGGGTTTTCCAGTTTGCTGATTATTTTTTGTTTTGTTTCAATATATCTTCTGAGCAACTCTATTTGATTTCAGTTTGGTTGCAGCAGGCCTATGACTGACAGAATCAGCAACCTAATACAGTATAGATACCCAGCAATTTATGTTTTTTGCTAATCATTCCAATAATCTGACTCTTCACACATATTCAGTCTGGGATGATATGAAAAAGGAATATGCTTTTTTAAAAAATCCTAAAAATAAATCCCTTCCCAAGTGGGCCAGAAGAATACATTTTCAGAAAAGTCTGAATAATAATAATAATAATAATAATAATAATAATAATAATAATAATAATAATAATAATAATAATAATAATAATAATTTAATTTCTATACTGCCCTTCTCCCGAAGGACTCAGGGCGGTGTACAGGGCAATACAATAAAATACAACATACAAAAATTAAAAAATATTAAATATTACAGCCCAATTCAATACATTAATACAATAACATTAAAATACCCCTAAACCCATCAGACCAGGCCGGCTTGTTCAAATAAATATGTTTTTAGGTCACGTCGGAAGGAGCGAAGGTCGGGAGCCATCCGGAGCTCCACCGGTAAACGGTTCCACAGGTCTGGCGTGCCCACAGAGAACGCCCACCCCCTGGGGGCCGCCAGTCGACACTCTTTGAGCGACGGCACCCTAAGGAGGCCCTCTCTGTGGGAGCGCACTGGACGAAGGGAAGTTGATGCCGGCCGCAGGTGCTCCCATAAGTAACCTGGACCCATGCCATTTAGGGCTTTATAGGTCGTAACCAGCACCTTGAATCTTACCCGGAGGACAACTGGAAACCAATGCAGCTCGCGGAGTAGAGGTGTTACATGGGAGTATCGGGACACCCCCACCACAACTCGTGCGGCCGCATTCTGCACCAGTTGGAGCCTCCGAGTAGTCTTCAAGGGCAGACCCATGTAGAGAGCGTTGCAGTAGTCCAAACGGGAGGTCACGAGTGCATGAGTGACTGTGCGCAAGGCATCCTGGTCCAGATAGGGCCACAACTGGCGCACTAGGCGAAGGCCCCCCTAGTCACAGCTCCTATATGATCTTCCAAAGAGAGCTGTGAGTCTAGGAGGACACCCAAGTTGCGAGCCCTATCTATGGGGGGTAATATCTCACCCCCCATAGTTAACGGTGGAACAATCTGAATTTCCCGAGACGCCGGCACACACAGCCACTCAGTCTTGTCAGGGTTGAGCCGAAGCCTGTTCCTCCCCATCCAGACCCGAACCGCCTGCAGGCATCGGGACATCACATCGAGGGCATCACTGGGGTGGTTTGGGGTAGAAATAAAAAGCTGGGTATCATCCGCATATTGATGATACCCAACCCCAAAATCACGAATGATCTCACCCAGCAGCTTCATATAGATGTTGAACAGGAGAGGCAAGAGGACCGACCCCTGAGGGACTCCACAAATGAGAGGCCTCGAGGCCGACCTCTGCCCTCCTGCCAACACCGACTGTGAACGTCCCAGGAGGTAGGAGGAGAACCACCGTAAGACGGTGCCTCCCACTCCCAATCCCTGAAGATGCCGCAGTAAGATACCATGGTCGATGGTATCAAAAGCCACTGAGAGGTCTAACAGGACTAGGACAGAGGAGCAACCCCTGTCCCGAGCCCGCCAGAGATCATTCACCAGCGCGACCAATGCCGTCTCCATGCTGTACCCGGGCCTGAAGCCCGATTGGTACGGGTCTAGATAATCAGCTTCCTCCAGGAACAAAGGAAGCTGCTGCGCCACCACACTCTCGACAACCTTCGCAAGAAAGCGAAGGTTGGAGACCGGACGATAGTTGTTTAACACAGCTGGGTCCAGGGCAGGCTTCTTGAGGAGGGGTCTCACCACCGCCTCCTTCAAGGTGGCGGGAAAACTACCCTCGCTCAAAGAAGCAGTTATCACTGCCTGGAGCCAGCCTCGTGTCCCCTCCCGAGCCGAATATACCAGCCAGGAGGGGCACGGGTCCAATAAACATGTGGTGGAGCTCAGCCTCCCCATAATCCTGTCCACCTCTTCTGGAGTCACAAGATCGAACTCCTCCCAGATGACATCGACAAGACCACCCATGTTCTCACCGTCAGACTCTGCCCAGTCGGAGTCCAAACCGGTCCGGATCCGAGCGATTTTGTCCGACAGATGCTGGCTAAACTCCTCGGCACGACCCTGCAAGCAGTATAAGAATAAGTACATCATCGTGGTACATTCCCAACAAGAGTTAATATTCTACAAAAGTTTTTGTACTATTCCAGTTGACATTTTCAGTTATATCTTTTAACACCAGCTTGACATGTGGAAATTAAAAAGTGAAGTTTCACATAAAGGGTAGTTAAAGGTTATTTCCTATTAACTTCGGGGAGTAAAGCTTCTGCTAAAATTATGGCTACAACAGTGGCTGGTTTAAAACCTTTAAGCAGAAGGTTCTTCCTCACATAATGGGGAAGATGAAGAGGGAAATTGTTCCCAGGGGTATGTGGAGAAGATAAGATAATGGAGCTTGTATTTCATACTTGCTAGAGGTAGTATACAGACACTAAAAAGAAATAAATCAAAATAAATCACGTTAAAAGAAAAAAAAACAAATAGGGGAAAGTTCCTTGAAATGGCAGGATGCAGGAAAACAAAGAAGATATTTCTGTCATGCTTACAGTAATAACATATACTACCATAATATAGTTTAAAAAGTATTATCCCCCTATCCCCCACAACAAAACAAAGCTGGAGCTAGGATTGCTATTTTTCAACAACTGCATTTAATATTTTAGTGGTAGTAGAAATCTGCTCTTCCCATGCAATAAAATTGCTCACTGGGGCAATGTCACCTGAGTAAATGAGAGATAAATAAACAATGTCTCTACTTTATCCTTTTGGCAAAAATTCAAAGCACCTTGAAAGGACATGGCATGTTTCTAAATGAAAAAAAAAATCCATTTCTGAATAGCCACATGTGCAAATAAAATTGGTCTCTAGATCTTATCAAAGCTTAAAGTGTGGAGGGAAATATATTTGTGTCTCTTTTGAGCAAAAAAAAATATATCTCTGTATTATAAATGAAATCCATTCTGAGTACTGAAAACATCCTGTTTTTGCATAAAATTCACTGGATAATTGCAGTTTTTATATCACTGATATAAAAGAAATCCCTGAGAAATCTTTCACAAGGCATAAGGAAAAGCAAAGGATATTAGATAAAAGCACAATTGTATTCTTGTAAATTCTTATTTCCTGAAGTGGCACCTGAAGAAGATATATTCTTAATGACTGAGCCCATTAAATATTTTAAAAACATCAGTAAGATATGCAGTTTAGAGGGTTTGCTAATGAAGGTGCATTTCTCATGAAGATAATTAATAAACATGCTGATGTTCAGAAGTGGGGAAGTTACAATGGCAGAGAGAGAGAAAGAGAGGGAGGGAGGGAGGGAGGGAGGGAGAATTAAATGCATGTTCTAGGCCTGTTGCCTGGCAGGGCCCAGAACCTTTTCTGCCATGGTATTCACCCTTTGGTTCCTTCTTCCCTTGAGATTAAAATGGCCCCATCCCTGTTGGCCTTTTGCAAGGCCTTAAAAACCTGGCTTTGTGCTTGGCCTGGGGCCTTGGCCATCAGTTAGAATCCATCTCCTGGTTGTATGGATGATGGATTTGATCATGCCTGGCTGCTATGTGTTTTTGTTTTTGGTTTGCATGTTTGTATTTTGTGTTTTCATTTTGTTTTATTATAAGAGTCATGTAAAAGAGCCTTGGTGGAGCAGTAGGCTAATGCCTCCTTAAGTAACACCAACTGCCTGCAATTAGTGCAGGTTCGAGTCCCACCAGGCTCAAGGTTGACTCAGCCTTCCATCCTTCCGAGGTAGGTAAAATGAGGACCCAGATTGTTGGGGGCAATTAAGCTGACTTTGTAATAATGCCGCTTGGGGGTGGGTGAAAGCCCTAATAAGCAGGCATATACATAGAATGAAGGCTACTGCTAAGCTTGTAAGCCGCCCTGAGTCTTCGGAGAAGGGCGGGATATAAATGGAATTAAAATAAAAAAATAAATAAAAGTGAGATGAGTGGCAATATAAATCAATTAAGTAAATAAATACATTTAAGATCTCACCTCACCCCAACACAAGTGAAACCAGATCCTAAGGAATTTGCCACTTAGTCATGATGCCATTATAGTTGCTGTTCTGTGCCCTAATTATAAAAAAGAAGTCTGAGATAAAAAATTTTTTTGATGAAGATTCTATTCCCTTCCACATCTCTTAATCAATATTTGAAATGGCAAAACTGCAGCAAGCTAGATTTTTTTTTAGGACAACTAAGCATTCAGTATGTTCATCAGTTGCTCAAGAATGACATGCCCATGGATCGTTGTGTTTGGATGCTTTTGAGAGAGGAAATATTTTTCCCTAAAGTCTCTGAAGCCTGCTGCTTTAATAATAAATGTTTGGCCAAAGAAAGAAGAAATGATCACATATGAACTTCTATCTATATCCTATTAATCATGATGTATCAGATACATTTCTACGTTTCTAAACAGAAGATTTAGCATTCAAAAGCTGCCAAGGTTTGGATGGGAAAATCTGGATCTTCTTGTAATTGACAAAGCATCAGAGGATCTGAACTTCAGAATAAGCTCAGAATAAAGTGACATTTTTTGTAACAGATGGATAATGATAAATACTGAAAAATAATTCAGTGGAATTTAGAGTAGATCAATGTTTCAAAATGAGGGAATGTATTTTTTTCAATATTTAAAATTCTTTTTCTTGCCTACCCCTTTTGCTGCCCACCCTGTCATTTATATCTAAATGTAGTCCTCAATTTACAACAGTTCATTTGTATGTTACAAATGTTACAATAGCACTGAAAAAGTGACTTATGGCCATTTTTCACACTTATGACCATTTTGCAGCATTCCCATGGTCATGTGATTAAAATTTGGTTGCTTGGCAACTGACATATATATGATGGTTGCAGTGTCCTGGGGTCAAGTGAGCAAAGTCAGTAGGGAAGCCAGATTCACTTAACAACCGTGTTACTAACTTAACAACTGTGGCAAGAAAGGTTGTAAAATGGGATAAAATTCACTTAACAAATGTTTTGCTTAGCAACACAAATTTGGGGCTCAATTGTGGTTACAATTCGAGGACTACCTGTATACATGTTATGGATAAATTTTTATTTCTGAAATAGTTACTGTCAAAGCAAATTTAATTGGATTTGCACAGCAAAGATTGCTTAAAACCAGGAATGATTCCTTACTAGATACCAGTTTGTTGTCTTTGGTGTTGGCTCTGGCTTAGCTTGCTTTAACTTGGTATCAACAGCCTTTGAAAATACACAATACTATTAATTGTTACAAGTTTTCCCCCCAGTTGCTGCTAGACATTTATTCAGTGTAAAGTTGACCAAACTCTAATAAATGCAATGTGACATTGCCTTTTTTTTTTGCAAGACATGGATGATGATTATACTTGCTGTCCTGTTTCCAGCTTTCAGATTGTACACAGCATTCAAGTGGAATAACCATTAAACAATGCATGCAGATATATATTTATTAGGGATGAACACAGGCCATTTAATCCCTTTAAGGTATATGATACAGACATAAAGAAACATGATTCAGTCTGGAATGGGCTGTTCTACCTGGATCTGGATGTTAGAAAAACTGAACTGAATTCTCCCATAATACGGAGGGGAAAAAATGGAGCTGCCATTTTTGTTTTATATGAATTATATGAAGTTTGTAGGAAAGCTGAAGTTTTAAGTACTGATCAACCATGCCTAATTTTCCTGCAGCACAAGGGCCTCTGAATCACACAAAGCCTTCAGCCTACCTACCTCTGTTAGTGACATGGATATGCTGGTACCTGAACAACCTCCTACTTATCTAATAGCTGGGAAGCAGGATACTTTAGTTAATAGCCATTTTGTGAATGAAGGCACTTCTCCCAGCTATGTTGGCACCTGTTTGTGTTCTCAAGACCTCCATCAATGTGCTTGTGGTGACATACAGGCATACACTCCAGATATTAAATGACATCATTCCTCTGGAGCTGAATTTGCATCTTCTCAGTGGCTGCTTGATACAGAGATCACCACCAAGCAGATAACGCACATCTGCAATACGATGTATATTTGTAATGGGTCCATCAAAAGAATCAATATATGTGAAATAATGATGCCACCGTGCTGAATGGTGGGTTGTCCAATTTTGAACAAAGTAGCATATGCAAGTGGCAATCTGTATTAAAGTTGAAAATCATCTTCTGATGGACTAGTGGCCATGAATCTAGGTCAGCTTTCCATTGCAAGCACTCTCAATATGGGTGGGGGAGGGAAAGGTGCTATACTTTCCAAGGTTTTTTTCACAATCCTTCAGTTTTATGGACAAAGACATTGGGTATATAATTTTCTTTTTTTTTCCAAAGAAAGAGAATTTTTTTCAACAACTTGGCCAGGCAGGATCTTCCTTAACAGTAACAACATCACTGCTACTGAAAAAACCCAAGGGTGGGAATTCTCTCTTGATACTTTACTTTCCAATTTAATTGAAGCCCAGGAAGTCAAGGAGGCTGAAGACAACCAGAAAAAGTCTTGATGTTCAAACACCTGGTGTTTATCTTCCAGGAAAGAAAGGTCTCTTTCATCAAATGGGACTAGAGGCTAAAACATATAAGGAACAGTTGCTGGAATTGGGTATGTCTAGTTTAACGAAGAGAAGGACGAGGGGGGACATGACAGCAGTGTTCCAATATCTCAGGGGCTGCCACAAAGAAGAGGGAGTCAAGCTATTCTCCAAAGCACCTGAAAGCAGGACAAGAAGCAACGGATGGAAACTAGTCAAGGAGGGAAGCAACCTAGAACAAAGGAGAAACTTCCTGACAGTTAGAACAATTAACCAGTGGAACAACCTGCCTCCAGAGGTGGTGAATGCTCCAACACTGGAGGTTTTTAAGAAGAGACTGGACAGCCATTTGCCTGAAATGGTATAGGGTTTCCTGCCTGAGCAGGGGGATTGGACTAGATGACCTTCAAGGTCCCTTCCAACGTTATTATTATCATTATCATTATCATCATTAACAAGTAAAAGAAAATAGTGGAGAAATCTCAATGCATAATAATAATAATAATAATAATAATAATAATAATAATAATAATAATAATAATAATAATAATAGTTGGAAGGGGTCTTGGAGGTCATCTAGTCCAACCCACTGCTCAGGCAGGAAACCCTATACCATTTTGGACAAATGGCTGTCCAGTCTCTTCTTAAAAACTTCCAGTGTTGGGAGCATTCACAGCTTCTGGAGGCAGGTTATTCCAATGGTTAATTGTTCTAACTGTCAGGAAGTTTCTTCTTAGTTCTAGGTTGCTTCTCTCCATGCCCAGCAATTGTGCATTATATTTGGGCATGCTTGTGTGGGCATGAAAGGAAGGGGGTGTCTGCTCATGCTATCTCTGCTGTGCCTTACTGATTTTTTCCCCCCTGCCTCTCCTGCTAGCAGTACAGACCATCACAGACTCTTTGAATGCATCACCAAACTGCTAATGCTGCGCTGCCCTCTCCCTCCTGCTTGGGTGGTTTTTGCAATGAGAGAGCTGCTGTAGCACTGCCATTTCAAAATGACCCCAGGCCATGTTGCGTCTCACATTCTACCTCTGCAATTCCTCTGGAAATACTGCCTGGAAATGGGAATGATCTTACCCACTTTCACTAGTCAGCTACTTTCTGCAGAAGCCTGGTCTCTTTCATGCATGCTGTGGCTCATTCTGCCCCCTCCCTCCTTTTTTTTGCAGGGTTTGTTCAGCTTTCAAGAAGAATCCCATTCTTCTGCCACTAAGTCTACCTCATTAGTATCAGCCTCTTGAAGCTCATACAGTACTGAAAGAAGTTGCAGTACGATTATTATGGCTTACCTCCTTGCTTAGTTAAAGACTTTTTAGCATTACTAAATAATTACATTTAAGGGGATCAAAGAAGATTGAATTTATTTCTAAGAGATTATGCTTTATTTAAATTTATTGGCTACCTAACCCAAATGGACTCTGGGTGGCAAAGGGGGGAAAAGATTGGAAAATATGTTGGAGAGATTAGAAAGGAGATAATTTGCTTTGTACCATGATGGTGAGGTTATTAAGTAGAGTGGATTTATGATACCATGGCAATACTATTGCAATGTAGATTTTCTACTACAACATAGATTTATCTCTAGGTAAAACACCCCACTGAAAAAGGCCAAAGATTAGTCAGAGTTTTGGAGGTTCAAGGCTTGGTCAAAATCTTGTGCTAACTCAGTGGTTATACTGGATTCTGATTTACCCATAATGTTACACTAATGATAGGCACAAAAGTCAAATCATATTGACTTATTGAATTCCATAATACTTCCAATCCCCAACTATATTAGAGAATAACATTTTTGACTAATTCAAGAATCAATATAAGATAATATTGATTCATAGGGAAGCTTGATATTTATTATTAAAAAAAACTGATCTGAGTCAGGCTTTTTGATTAATAAATGGGTCAGAACACAGACATCCTTTGGAATTTTCCTGTTTGAATTTTTGCAAAATTGTTCATGGTACCAGAATTATATAAAATATGCATTTCACAGAAAAATACAAAACTTCATGAAAAATGAATATTTTCTCTAAAACTGAAGGTTTACTGAAGAATTGAAAAGAACTATGAATTAATTCATGGGAAACTGAGGAGGACTAGTGGATTACTGGAAATAGATGCATCAAATCCATTCTTACATAACACTGTGAAAGGGAACACAGATTTTGCACATTAAGATCTTCTCCAATCTGATGTCTTCCAAGTATCTTGAAATTACAGTTACAAGCATTTTCTAGTGCAATCAGCCTCAACTGTTCAACCTTCAAAAAGGAAGACCATAAATTATAGTATAAAATCATGACAGTTTCCATATCCCGATGGTTCAGTTTGTGCTAGGGCTCTTTCAGGTGTTCCTTTTAGAAATGATTGATAGACTTTCTGTACCAATTCTATCATCTCAGAAATCTTCATGACAAGGCATACAATTGGAAGACAGAAAAAGGTATTTCATCATAGTAACCCACTAGACCAAAGCCATATTGGCCAAAGCCTTAGAACAGGGGTGTCAAACTGCCGGCCTGTGGGCTGGACATGTCATCTGGAAGCCGCACCTACCCCATTGCCGACAATAGCAAAACCGTCCCGATATGTTGCGCGATGTCACGTGATGTTGTGAATTTGACATGACTGCCTTACAAGATGAAGAAAGAAGTTCTAAACTTCAAAAAAAAATACTGATAGAAGGATAAATTAAATGGTGTGGCTACCATGATATGAAATATAGTTAGTTAACTAATTACAATGTAAGCTGAGAAACTAGCCAGATGTTGTGCATGATTGAAGTAAGGAAGTGGGGCTAGGTAGAAATAAAGACAGGAAAAAAAGAAAGGCTTTGGGGATAAAATAGGAATCCACTAGCTACTTGGATGAGGTTACTTGCAGGAGGATTTGGCACTGTAGCATCATGTACTTCAAGATGAGACTTTATTAGTCTTCTTCTGAATCAGTAAAATAATCAGTAAGGGAAGAAGATCATGACTGCAAGGACCATTGTACAAAATTGCTGAAGAAAAAATAACATTCATGGTTCTTGGTGGGGGGGAGATTCATTAAACTTCTTCCAAATTTAAAGAACAAATTTTCTCTCTTAAACTCCCATTATTCCAAATAAATGAATTTGATCTCTGTGAAAGTGAAGGTAGGGGCCACAGATGACCTACACAGGCTATACATTTTAAATTCCCCATCCAGATGTGACATATGTTGTATGTGTGTACATGATAACCTACTCCCCATCAACCTGTTACTGGGATGTGTAAGCTTTGAAAAGGATTAGGTATGTTCCTATTGAAGTGAAATTATTCATTGTATGTTAGAAGAGATGTGGAGTGGTTTCTGTGACAACTTTGTTTCATTGGGAGGTGCCAGAGTAGGTTAGAAGACAGGCAGCTTATTAACAAGGGTTGCGGGCTGAGTCTTCTTCAATCTTATATGAAGCATTTGGGAAGGCTAAGAGAATCAGGGAGGAGGAACAAACAAATAAGTAAATGATAAATGTATTAAGCCTGGTAAACTGTTCATGAAATTGTTTTGCCTATTATTAATAAACAAACATGATCCCCAAATGTAGCCCCAACTCCAAACTGAAAAATTGTGGCAGTAAGAATCAGGTAGCCAAATGTTGGTGATATGACCCAAGTGTAACCTGGAGGCTATCAAATACACTACAAATCATGAGTTGCCAAACAATTTTATTACGTATAGGTATAGTTGCCAAAAAGCACAGATTTTGATTCCTGTAACTAAAGAGAAAAAACTTATTGTTTTACTTACTGTTTAGAGATAGAAGAAATCTCCCTTCATTTCAGTTAGCAGTTGAGTCTCTTCAAATATTGAATCAAATAAATCTCAAATATCAAATCGTGAAATTTAAAATAATTTCTAACTAGAACACAACTGGTTTCTGCATTCAAGGCACATCAGGAATGCTTTCCAGGTAGCATTGAAAGCTATACTTAGTGCTCTAATCTTCAAAGTACTTCACACACGATAAAAGGTAAAGGTAAAGGTTCCCCCACACATGTGTGCTAGTCATTTCCAACTCTAGGGGCCGGTGCTCATCTCCGTTTCAAAGCCGAAGAGCCAGCGCTTGTCCGAGGACGTCTCTGTGGTCATGTGGCCGGCATGACTAGACGCCAAAGGCGCACGGAACGCTGTTACCTTCCCACCGTAGTGGTCCCTATTTTTCTACTTGCATTTTTATGTGCTTTTGAACTGCTAGGTTCGCAGAAGCTGGGACGAGTAACAGGCGCTCACTCTGTTAAGCGGCACTCGGGATTCGACCCGCCAAACTGCCGACCTTCTGATCGACAGGCTCAGCATCGATCACACACTATAGTTGTTGCTATATTTCATATTTTTATTTTATTGCAATTTTGCTTGCTTTTTTCTTCCTCTAGTTGTGTTCCTTTTATATCACTTCAAGACTTTTCATCAAAGGAATACTACATAAAAGATGTCCATTAAAAAAAATCCGTTATGTAGGAAAAGAAACAAGAATCAATATTACTTTCATGTTTTCTGATCAGGTCTGCAAGCGAGAAAAAAGCAACATGAAAATCAGCACAAGAAGGCCAAATTAGAAGTAATGTTAAACAGTTTTTTACACTTAATGGCCTTGGGTGTTTTCTCCCAAATGCAGCATACAGTATGTTAATTATGGAGACTATACCAAATTAGCAGGGAGAGGAAGACTCTGCTGCAGCCTTGATGAAAAGCCTGCTTCTGAAGCTGCTATTTGCGAAGAGAAAAAACTTTCTGCACTTGTATCAAAGAAGCAATTTCTTGCCAATGAAAATTGCAGCTTTTTCATCAGGACTAAAACAAGCAGAGAAAACTCCCTTTCAGCACCTGCTGCAAGCCTTTGTAGTCTTTTTAATTGGGCAGGAAACCCTGAAAAGGACAAACTTGAGATGTAACTTTCCCCCAAATGGGGAAACTATGAAGTGGCAACGATAACACATTCTGGCTGAAGACTGAGCTCATGCAATATAGAATGCTCACATTTTGCAGATAGCTGCTTACCAACTGAAGGTTACTCAATATTTCACCATACCCCACTTGAACCTGCTGCACTTCTATCGGTATTCGATTCACCTCCACTCCACTTTTGCCAGGAGCCTAAATTCTGATTCAGGGGAAGCATTTGCCATTTGAGAGACCCTCTCTGAAATATGTAAATGTGTAAATATTTATGTACACATTTATGCACAGAGACATTCAAGATTATCTTGACATCTCTTGTTGCTCTAAGGATGATACATACACACTACAACAAACCCAAGTTAGTATGCTCATATAACAATTTCAGCCAAACACATATCTCTAAAACAATACACCTTTCCAGTCAATTGACACATTCATACTTTATATCTGTATATGCTATAATTTGTATAACATTCAAACATATGAAAACTGACAATTCTGGCTAGCTAAAAGTTTCTGTTCTTGCTGTACAGAAAGACAAATTTTAATTCTCACTACAAAAAGATCTTGCAAAGTAAGAGAAGAAGCTAATGGAAATGTGGATGGTCCCCAAATCTTTGTCTGATGCTTTGTAAGAGATTTCTGATGCTCTTTTGAAGGAGACATTGCTGACTTTTTTCCTTTTTTTAAAAAAAAAAGTCCTTTTGCTGGAGAATGCTAGAGACTTAACTTGCTGATCATTTGGATTTAGTTCACAGCATATCTCTCTTTTTTGTAATTCCCTGAAAGAAAACTGAATAAACTCATTTTCCTTTCAAAATGCCTCAAATTGCAGAATTGCAGTTAACCATTTTAGATATTTTTGATTGTAATCAGATTGTCTTCCTCTATATATGTGGGTTTATATATTTCACCCGAGTGATAGTGACTACTCTGATACTTTGTTCTAGGCACTTTTATTGCAAGCATGACCGGAGGAAATGATACATAGCTAAAGCCACTTTAGATTCTAGAAGCAGATGAGAAACAGATTGTGGAAGGACCCTGAAACTCCCTAGGCTTCCTACTCATTCTTTCCCTGTCACAAGGTTTTTCCAAAAGGAGCTGGAATTGCATATTGTCATTATTCATGCCAGGCGAGATCCAAATTATCTGGAATAAAATAATCTACTATGGGGTCAGGCTACATTCAAATGAGATTGAATTTTATTCAACACTGGGACGTTCTCCTAGAAGTTGAACCTGCCAAACTTCAAAGGAAAGGTTTAAGACATTGGGGCTTCTGTCCAAACAAAACTGGAGGGGCAAAGATAACTCAACATTTATTATACGTTACCATGCCAGCGCTGCAGAGGAATCCAAAATGATCATTGTCCAAAGCAGCTCTTATGTTTTTTTCTGAGACTTCTATGTCTAATCTATAACGAACTTTCCCTTCCATTGGTACTGTATGCTTTGCTTACTGAGAGGTTTTCATTAGAAACTGTCTTTAATGTCCTAACTCAGTTCTGTAAATGCTGATGGGCAAATCTAAGAGTTTTCTGAAAACCAAAGTGTAAGCCAGGCTAGTTCAGAATCCTCCTAATGATGACAATAGATTTTGAATAGCCCAGTAGGACATTACACAGAACTCTCCTTTGGGGAATTAAATTCCCAAATCACTTGCTTGATATTTCCCTGATTTTTCATTTCTGATAGGGCTGCTTGAGAATGGCAAGAGAAATGAAATTCTTATCTTTATCTAATTTATCCACCAGCCAAAAAACTAAAGGAGAATGATGTTTCCTACATAAAATCAGCCATAACAGGGACAAAGGAATCGAGGAGACCAAGAATATATTCCTCTACTTAATATTTAACTAGCACCCCATCACACTGCACTCCTTCCAAAGTTGAGATAGCTCTATCTTGCCATCTTATAATTAGTCATTTTTACTGCATCTTGAAAAATCGTTCTTCCCCCTACCCGCTACAGCTGCTAGTTGTAATCTCTTTTGTTCACTCAAACAAAAGGAGGTTAGCTTGAAAATGAGAAAAGGAAGGGGAGTCCTTTTGAATTTATCTACCCCTGCTTTGCTGCTCTTTCTCCCACAGGCAGGCGGAATCAGCAAAGTGTACCATCACATCCCACATAGGCATTCCCTCATTAATTAATCCCAGGTGATTTTGCCCCTGCAGAGGATGGAACAGTTAAGGGGAAATGAATGAGTCCCCAGGATTCTTTCACTGGAATAGTAGAGATAATTGGGAAAAAAAAAGAAATACAGCGGAGATAGATAATCAGTTTTTTTCTTTTCAAAATTTGCTGGAAAGATATAAATTAATATTTGAAGATGGAAGAAAGAGACGTGGTTATTTCCATTTGCTGATAACCAAATCTATTTTGCCCTCGCTTTTTAAGGAGTTGACCTGTCCCATCTTGAGCAAAAAAAAAAAAAAAGGGGGGGGGGAGGGAAGTGGCCAGTGTCATTGATCAGTTTTAAATATTGGGGAGGAGGTGGGGGGGGAGAGAGAGAAGCCCATTTGTCCCCAAGATAACACCAGTGGTAAAAGATTCAGGCTGCACGTCCTCCTTACCTGAGGAAAATCAATGCGTCGGTTTTGCTTCCGAAGCCGGTCCTGAAGATCGCCGAGAGACAACCTCCGAGCAAGTGCCGGCGGAGGATCAACCAGCGTATCAAAGCAGCGGCGTCTCCCGCAGACGAAGGTCCAGCTGCTGCACGTGCCCGCGGCGGCGACTTTCGAGTGATTCGGCTCTTGGACGGTGGTCTCTCTCTCTCTCTCTCTCTCTCTCTCTCTCTCTCTCTCTCTCTCTCTCTCTCTCTCTCTCTCTCTCTCTCTCTCTCTCTCTCTCGCTCTCTGTTGCTCTCTGTTGCTCTCTCTCTCTCCCTCCGACTGGTGCGAAGCCGGTGCGAGGAGCTTCCTTACAAGCAGCGCCGCGGAACGCAGCTCAGGCTGGAGGCTGGCGGCTGGAGGGAGGCGAAGAGGTTTCCTTTAAGGCCCCCCTGCCCTCGGAAAAGCGCAGAGCTTTCGGCGGAGGATGCCGCAACACGCCCGAGCCACCTTAAGCGGGGGGAAAAAAAGCGGGCTAAAAAGCGAGGAAGGCAACTTGAGCAAAAGAAGAGGAGAAAAAAAAAGGGGGGGAGGGGGGCGCGACGACGAAAGCAGCGGCCAACAGACCAACCTGATAGGCGCCTATTCTGGTGCAGATGGTTAGTGAAGTGAAAGAGTCTCTCCGCTCTTTCTCCTCCCGCGCCCGGACCCCCTCCCGGCGCCTTTTATCCTCGACGGGCGCCAAAGCAAAAGCTCCTCCACGATTTCATTCCCTGGGCCGCCCCTGAGGGGGGTGGTGGTCTTCTGTTCGCTCGAACACGGACCCGGGAGACAATAGGAAGAAGCTACACGGCGGTAGCACCGTCCCCGGGATAAAGGGTTGCAAGAAGCAGCCCGTGCCGTCTCGCCGTGGGGCCACCCGGGGCGGCTTACAACCATTCCTAACTTGGTGGCTTCTCCAGATGTGCTGGACGGCGAGCCGTAGTAACGCCAACCTAAAGGCCCCTTGGCTTCGCTGGATGGAAATGATGAGAGCTGCCGTCCAACATTTGGACAGCATTTGCTGTAGATGGGGAAAGGCTGCTGGAAGAGTGAAAAGCTTCTACGATAAGGGCAGAATGGAGATGCTAAAAGGAAAGAGGGGGTTAGAAGAAATTAGAAGGAAATTAGAAGTGGGTTGGGTGGGGAGATAGAGCCCGATAATGTGGACAGCGTACAGTTTGTTCGGTTGCAAATTCCAGCATTCCGAGGAAGCTTAGACAAGAGATACCTGTTAATGAATTTCAGCAACATCTACCTACCTGGTTGTACAACATGGCAGCCATCCTAATGAGGGGCTTCTATTACATCTATTAATGAATTGGGTTAATCAGAGCAAAAGCTTATTACAGGATTTACATAAAACAATATGTAAAACCCCTGTTAGAACAAGCATTTTCTTCCAGCAAGGGAAATGTCTTTTGCAAGATAGTGCCTGTCCCCTGAGACTTGTGAGATTACAAATCCTGAACCTTTTTAAAAAAACAATCCTCCACTCATGCAAACACAAATTGCAATCTTCCCTTTGTAACCATGACACCTGAAGCTCCCTTTTGTGAGTTTTCAAGCATAATACAAAACTAAGTCTTTTGTTTCTTTCATGTTTTATTACTGTCTTAATATGGTCATTAATGTTACAGAATAAAGGCATTTTAAGCTGGAACAATTTGTAAATCCATAATCATATAGGATTTGAACTGATTCAAGGTGCTGATCACAGCATTACGGGAAATTCTTGGTTAGTATTGTTGGATCCAGGGAAAACTAGCAGTTTTGATATGAACAGAGTACACTACACAGAAGGGAATGTCTTTCTAGTTAAAGAAGTATTAAGTGTGCTTGATTTATTCACATTTACATATGAATAAATAATTCTCCTTTGAAAGAAGAGGAACTTGGCACCATAATATTTAGGTATTATTCTAAAACCAGGATTTTGAATAGCATAATTGCTCAGCCACAGAGAGCTAGTTTGCCCACTCTCCCTGCATCATTCCATTTGATGGTGTTCTTAAATTGCCTTTTATGTTGCTAGGTTGATTTCCAAGTGACAGGATTGTTCCCTTGGAATGGTAAATATACTTTTTTTAAAAAGAAACTGAAGCAGAAAAAAATAATGCCTCAGTTATGCTTCCTTTTAATCAACCAAAACATTGATCTAAGTAACTGTCAGTTAGCAGTGCAATCTAGCAAAGTAAGACTTCTCTTGTTTTACTCACCATTTTTATTTTATCCACATGAAACAATCCAAAATTGTTCTAACAAAGAAATCATAGTCAATGTCAAGTTTGTTTTCCATTCTTTTTATTAGCTCTTGATCTGCCCCATTAGGGAACTGAGCTGAGTCTAGGGTGGAGCTCATGGACCTCAGTCAGTTCCAAAACACCTTCTTTAGTATCCATCCTTATTTCATCCAACCTTTCAGCTTAAAAGGCATTCCAGATAGCAAAGGATCAGCTTCTAGCATTTTCTTTTTCTCTCTCAAAAGTGCCTTGAGCAGTGTAGATCCTCT
Organism: Vipera ursinii; assembly: GCF_947247035.1. Taxonomy (NCBI): domain Eukaryota; kingdom Metazoa; phylum Chordata; class Lepidosauria; order Squamata; family Viperidae; genus Vipera; species Vipera ursinii. The sequence goes on from NC_139514.1 coordinate 26,075,557, forward strand.
TAGACAATAAAAATGGTTCATGCGACTGAAGTCTTGTTCAAAAAAGAAAAATGTGGGAGACTTCAAAATACATTATCAAAATTTCAAATATGCCCACTGGCTCAAAAAAGTTTAGATCCCTGCAGTAGAAGGACTGGAGGATGCATAAAAACATGCCAAGAATACACTAGGAAACTACAAACAAAAAAAAAATAACAAGATGCATTTTCAAATAGTGATGTACAGCCTGAATACAAACCTAGTTTATTCACGGACTCTTCTACACATTCCACTAATTCAAAACCAAACAAACCATATTATATCTACAGTGAACTCTGCCAACATATTACAGGGCTTAGGCTAGTTTTAATTCAATTACTTGATTATTTTGAATTTTTGAACAATTACATTTTCTCAACTGATCACAGCCTAATACTTTCTGGTAGCGGTCTTTTAAAAGTAAAGTCTCGCTGGGGATAAAATGAGCACCTGCTGATTTCATGTTGTTATCCTGGAAACAGTACAGATCGTTGCTTTTTTCATCAATCTAGCCTGTCCCCATAATATTTACTGATGTTCTAGCTGGCTCCAATCTGATTTAGATTTATTAGATTAATCAAGGTTATCTAGGTGCTTCAATTTGGGCAATTCCTTTAAAAGCTACAGCTTTATTTACCAGTATTTCCTTGGATTTTTTAAAAAATGCAGTTAAGAGAGGCTGTTGGTGATCTTTCTTGAAGTAAGATGCCTGGTTTTTCTCCACTGACTTCTCTTGAACTGATTGGGAAAATCATGTGGAGATAATAATAATAATAATAATAATAATAATAATAATAATAATAATAATAATAATAATAATAATAATAATAATAATAATTTTATTTGTATACCGCCCTTCTCCCGAAGGACTCAGGGCGGTGAACAGGGCAAACATATAAAAATACAAAGATACAGAAGTTAAAAAAGAGTTAAACACAATGCCCAAGCTAAAACAATAAATAGATATATTAAAAACAACAATAAAATCCCAACCCATCCCCCATCAGGCCAGGCCGGCTTGTTCGAACAAGTGAGTCTTCAGATTGCGTCGGAAGGAGTGAAGGTCGGGCGCCATCCGGAGCTCAACCAGCAACCGATTCCATAAATCCGGGGCGCCCACAGAGAAGGACCTCCCCCTGGGGGCCACCAGACGACACTCTCTGACCGGTGGCACCCTGAGGAGGCCCTCTCTGTGGGAAAGCACAGGGCGGAGGGAAGTTGATGCTGGCAGCAGGTGATCCCTGAGGTACTCCGGACCCATGCCATGTAGGGCCTTAAAAACCATTACCAGTACCTTGAATAGCTCTCCACAAAATGAGTGGGGCATATTTTCTTGACACCCTCAGCCACTGTATTTTAATCCCAGCTGTGTGGTATAATGAGAGGCAGTGTCTTGTCTCTAACCTCTAGCCTTACTTTGCTGGCTTCTAGCAGAGCTGTATAACTAACACTGTGATATACACTTGCCAGATTCCATTGCCCTAGGGATAAAAGTCTTACTGAGTATATATATGACGTAGAGCATCAATTGCCAGAAAGACCCAAGGCAGTTAGACAGTGGTGTTCTAATGCTTCCAATATATCAGTGCTGCCTCCCTGAGAACCATCTGCTCCTGCTGTCTTTAGCCAAGCGAAGCGAAGGCTGGGGATAGTGTGTGAGTCAATGAGCTATTGCTCCCATCCCATCCCATTAAGTGGTGTTAGATCATATGAGATAATTTTTCAAAAGCAGCTGCATTTTTGGTTGACCATTGTAAAAGAGAAAGGAACTGCATTTAGGGTATGCCTGCTAGATTTTCTTTCCTTGAATGAAGACTGATATTGTAACATTGCTACAATTAATATTCACAAAAGAACTGGCTGCTTTCACAATAATATCAATATCTTCAAGGGGAACATCTGAAACCTTGCTTCAAATCTTATTAGTTTTTCTCCTTCAATCTCATCTTTTCCTGTCAACTCATGGAAATACGAACATGACGGTTAGATTCTCTTCTTCAAGACATTCAATAGGCCATGGATAAGAAAAGATTGAGAATATTTTGTGATGATGGTAGGAATAGCCAAAGCTCTTATAGGTTGGGCCAGAGTTAAAAATGAGTTGAACTGTGAATAAAAATTGAGTGTTCTGCCCAACCTTTTTCAGGCTACTCTGTGAAGCTAAAAAAAAAAAAAGCTGCACCTGTGGAATTTTATTAAAGAAGTAGCATCTTTGTTCTAACCTTACTGAAATAGAACAGGTCTTATTTGCTAAACTAATACCTTACAAAAAAATAAAATAAAATTAGACCCAAGGCCATGGGTTTCTTGACTCTATTTTGAACATTTATATTCAAGGCATTAAAAAAATTGTTTGCTCCTGAAGATATTGATAATGCCAATTTTCCAATCATTTCAAAAGTAATTTAAATTTCTACAAGTGGGAAAGTTAATGATACTAAGAATTACCCAAATACTGACTAATTAGTATCAAACTTGCTAAAGCTCTTTTCTAAGCAACTTCCATCCCCCCACCGAATAATGCATAAAATCATTTTACAGACTATATTAACAGAAGAATAATTTAGTAATAGTTTTTGTAGTTTTTATTTGCTGTAGATTATGGCTTTTAAATTATTGATTGTGCTTGTTTAATCTGTAATATATTTAAAATTTTTTGTTTATTTCTTGCCAAACATATCTACCGTGTTTTCCCAAAAGTTAGACCCATCCAAAAAGCAAGCCCTAGCTTGATTTTTGGGGTGGGCCTAATATAAGCCCTATTCCAAAAATAAGCTCTAGTTTTGGGGCCTAGGCACACACCTAAAAATCAAGCTAGGGCGGGGGTAGGGGGGTGAAGCTGCCCCACACACCCTGCACCCACTTACCTTACTGGTAAGACCACCGCAGCCAGGCCTCTCACCCCCTAACACTTGTCAAGCCATGTGGCTTGTTACACCAGTGCCACCGCTCCTGGCAGGACATTGCACAATGCTTTGGGCCATTGTTGCTACTCGCAGCAGGATCTTGCATGGTGGTTTGCACCATTTCTGTGGCTCATGGCAAGAAGCCACATGGCGCTTTGTGCCATTTCCACTCCTCCCGGCATGATGCCTGCCGCATGGTACTTTGTGCCATTTCTGCTCCTCCCAGCAGGACAGCAGATATAGTCTGAAGCGCCATGTGGCTTCTTGCCGTGAATAGCAGAAATGGCCCAAAGTGCCATGCAGCTTCTTGCTGCGAGCAGCAGAAATGGCAGAAAGCACCATGTGGCCACCTGCCATGAGTGGCGGTAATGGCGCAATGCACCACATGGCATCTGGCCACAAGTGGCAGCAAATGGCTGAAGAAGAAGTCAAGCAGGAGCGCAACAGGTGTCGGGGTATGGTAGGCCTGGATGTGGTGGTTCTAAGATAAGACATTCTCTGAAATTAAGACCTAGTACCTCTTTTGGAAGAAAAAAAGAAATATAAGACCAAAAATATAAATATATTTTTGGGGAAATATGATAATACTCCTTCCTCCTATTTTCCCTAAACAACAAAACTGTGAGGTGATTTGGGCTGAGAGAGAGAGACTGGTGGCCCAAAGTCACCCAGCCATCTTTCAAGCCTAAGCTGGGACCAGAACTCAGTTTTATGGTTTGTAGCCTTGTGCTGTTAACCACTACACCAAACTGTCTCTGTGTGTCATTTACATGCACAAAATAAAGTCTTAAAAAGTTCTTACAATCTACTATCGCTTACAGGTTTTAGATTTATTTCACTCATTTCAACCATAACTTTTTTTTTAGATAGAAGGCCTTTATAAAATGTATGTCCTTTTAAACAAAGTACAGAAGATTAATGTCAAAACTCGTCCTGCAACAAACAGGGCAGGTGCCGAACACAGGAACGAGAGACTTCTGCTGCAGTCAAGAAACACTTTATTCTTCAGAGCAACAGCCGCAACAAGAAACAAAGCCAGCGTTGGCTGCTACCTGCAACCAACGCTGCTATATACACACCCGAAAACCCCACCCAAACTCCACCCAAACATGCCTCCGCCCTCCCACTCTCTATAACTTCCCCACCCCTCCCCTACAAGGCCTTTCGCCCGTCGCTCAGTCAGGTAAGCCCCCTCCAACGTGTCGCCACCACCGTGCCCTTTCCCCTCACCCACTCCCTGCTGCGCCCACCCCCGAACCCCCCTGTCATCGTCCATGCCCGAAGGCCCCAGCCACCCGGTCACCGCAGCGGGGAGGGACCCATCCCCTAACGGCGTTGCCACACAGTCCTGCGCAGGCATGGCGTCGGAGTCTGACGCAGTCCACCGCGAGGCCGAAGCTCTCGAAGCCTCCCGGGCCGCAGAGACGCTGAGCCGGCTCGGGCCTCCACCGGGCAAGCCGCAGGCCGGGGAACTTCGCGCAAACATGCCGCCGGGCGAGCACAGCAGCCGCGGCGCGTCCGGAGGCGGCAGAAACCGCGGCGCGAGTCCCGGAGCCACCCGAGCTGAGGAGCCGCGCGCAGACGCGCCGCCGGCCGAGGTCAGCAGCTGCGGCGCGTCCGGAGGCGGCAGAAGAGGCGGCGCGAGTCCTGGAGCCTTCCATGCTGGGGAGCCGTGCGACGACGCGCCGCCGGGCGAGCATGGCAGCCGCGGCGCGTGTGGAGGCAGCGGGAGAAGCGGCACGGGCCTCAGAACGTTCCGAGCCGCTCTGGAGCCGGGTGAGGTCGGCGGGAGGGAAGCAGGGTGTGCCGGGGGGGTGGAGGGGCCCCCCTTCGAGTGTCGGGCTTCCGAGGCCCGACAATTAACTTAATACTTAGGGTGAGATGGACAGTAAGAAATGTGATAATAAATAACTACCAGTATTTGTTGCAGATTTTTAAAGTCTGCAGAGTTGTCAAACATTAGACTAAAATGGAATATATAAAAGTATAATAAAGGCTGGGGAAAAGATACTATAAATGAACAAAGAAAAAAAGCTCAGGTTTCTGAAAAATCGCTGGCACTGCTTCAAAAGCAGATCAATCACCACTCTTAGTACAAGGTAGCTTTTTATGTCCATATAATTCTGCTGGAATTGATACAACATTCTGTGACCTTTAATTTTAAAAGTTCCACTCAAAAGTCAAATGTTGTAGGGTAGCCCTCCAGCAGCACACAGTTTGTTGCACTTAACTCAGAAACAATAAATTGCAACAGGTAACTCCAGCTGGTCTATCCAGGTAAACCTAGTTAGTATGTAGACCATGAAAGTACAGTTATGGGTAATCCTCGACTTAATTCAAAGTTACAATGGTACTGAAAAAAGTGACTTATGACTGTTTTTCATACTTAGGGCTGTTGCCGCATCCCCATGGTCACATGATCAAAATTCAGATGCTTGACAACTGGTTCATATTTATGACGGTTGCAGTGTTCTGGGGATGTGTGATCAGCTTTTGTGACCTTCTGACAAGCTAAATCAATGGGAAAGTCAGTAACAACCGTGTTATTAACTTATCACTTATCAACAGTGGCACGTAAAGTCATAAAATGGGGCAAAATTCACTTAACAAATTTTTCACTTAGTAACATAAATTATGGTCGTAAGTTGGGGACTACTTGTATTACTGTACTGTAAAATCACTGCTTGTGGCAAGATTTGGAAATAATAAAAGTTATGCTGAGAAGCAAATACTATTTTCTGTATGGATTGTAGTGATTCTTCCAAACAAGCAGGAACAAGTTGTTAATCTCATATTCTGTTGATACTTGATCAGAGTAAAGATAACACTGCATTAGAGCCCATTAGGGTATTTATTATTTGTATTAAGAATTTCCCACTGAGTTGAGTGAACATTTCAAGTCCACAAGTCTTAAAGTTGTCAAGGTTGCCGACAACTGGGATAGATCATGGCTAAAATGATAATATGACAATGTATTATAATTGTTCCCCTTTATGGATTACTGCCTTGTCGTGGCGAAGGGCTTGTGTAACTTAATGAAGCAATGAGCTATGCCGTTCAGGGCCACCCAAGACGGACAGGTCATAGCAGAGAGTTCTGACAAAATGTGATCCACTGGAGAAGGAAATGGCAACCCACTCCAGTATCTTTGCCATGAAAACCCCATAGATAGTACCAAAAGGCAAAAGATATGATGCTGGAAGTTGAGCAGAGGGCTACTACTATAGTACCAGAAAGAATGAAGTGACTGGGCCAAAGCCAAAAGGACGCTCAGCTGTGGATGCATCTGGTGGTGAAAGGAAAGTCCGATGCTGTAAAGATTTTTTCTCCATAGGAACCTGGAATGTAAGATTCATGAATCAAGGAAAGCTGGACTTGGTCAAACAAGAGATGACAAGACTAAACATCGACATCTTAGGTATCAGCGAACTAAAATGGACAGGAATGGGTGAATTTAATTCAGATGACCATCAGGTATACTACTGCGGGCAAGAATCCCTCAGAAGAAATGGAGTAGCCTTCATAGTCAATAAAAGAGTAGGAAAAGCAATACTGGGATACAATCTCCAAAATGACAGAATGATCTCAGTTCGAATCCAAGGCAAACCATTCAATATCACAATAGTCCAAGTCTATGCCCCAACCACCAGTGCTGAAGAGGATGAAATTGACCGGTTCTATGAAGCCCTACAGCACCTTATAGAACTAACACCCAAAAATGATGTCCTTATCATCATGGGGGATTGGAATGCTAAAGTAGGAAGCCAAAAGATAACTGGAATAACAGGCAAGTTTGGCCTTGGAGTACAAAATGAAGCAGGGCACAGGCTGATAGAATTTTGTCAAGAGAATACGATAGTCATAGCAAACACTCTTTTCTAACAACCCAAGAGATGGCTCTATACATGGACATCAGCAGATGGTCAACACAGAAATCAGATTGACTATGTGCTCTGCAGCCAAAGATGGAGAAGCTCTATACAGTCAGTAAAAACAAGACCAGGAGCTGACTGTGGCTCAGACCATGAGCTTCTTGTTGCAAAGTTTAGGCTTAAACTGAAGAAAGTAGGGAAAAGCACCAGGCCAGTCAGGTATGAATTAAATCATATCCCCGTTGAATATACAGTAGAGGTGACAAATAGATTTAAGGAATTAGATCTGATCTGCCTGAAGAACTATGGATGGAGATTCGCAACATTGTACAAGAGGTAGCAACTAAAACCATCCCAAAGAAAAAGAAATGCAAGAAAGCAAAATGGCTCTCTGTGGAAGCTTTGCAAATAGCTAAGGAAAGAAGGGAAGCGAAAGGCAAGGGAGAAAGAGATACAGCTAATTGAAAGCTAAAAGAGATAAGAATGCCTTCTTAAATGAACAGTGCAAAGAAATAGAAGAAAACAATAGAATAGGGAGGACCAGAGATCTCTTCTAGAAAATTGGAGATATGAAGGGCACGTTTCATGCAAAGATGGGCATGATAAAGGACCAAAATGGCAGGGACCTAACAGAGGCAGAAGAGATTAAGAAAAGGTGGCAAAACTACACAGAAGAACTATACAAGAATAAGCTTAATGTCCCAGATAACCACGATGGGGTGGTCACTGACCCCGAGCCAGACATCCTAGACGTGAAGTGAAATGGGCCTTAGGAAATCTGAGCAACAACAAAGGTAGTGGAGGTGACAGTATTCCAGCTGAGCTATTCAAAATCTTAAAAGACGATGCAGTAAAAGTGCAATTTGCCAGCAAATTTGGAAAAACTCAACAGTGGCCACAGGACTGGAAAAGGTCAGTTTACATTCCAATTCCAAAGAAGGGCAATACCAAAGAATGTTCAAACTATTGCACCATTGCACTCATTTCACATGCTAGTAAAGTTATGCTTAAAATCCTACAAGCTAGACTTCAGCAGTATGTGGATCGAGAACTACCAGAAGTACAGGCAGGATTTCAAAGAGGCAAAGGAACTAGAGATCAAATTGCCAACATACGCTGGATCATGGAGAAAGCTAGAGAGTTCCAGAAAAACATCTACTTCTGCTTCATTGACTATGCTAAAGCCTTTGATTGTGTGGATCACAATTGTGGCAAGTTCTTAAAGAGATGGGAGTACCAGACCATCTTATTTGTCTCTTGAGAAACCTATATGTGGGTCAAGAAGCAATAGTGAGAACTGGACACGGAACCATTGATTGGTTCAAAATTGGAAAAGGAATCCGGTAAGCCTTTATATTGTCACCTTGCCTATTTAACTTATATGCAGAGCACATCATGAGAAAGGCAGGGCTAGATGAATCAAAAGTTGGAATTAAATTGCCGGGAGAAATATCAACAACCTAAGATATGCAGATGATACCACTCTAATGGCAGAAAGTGAAGAGGAACTTGTTGCAGGTGAATAAGGAGAGTGCAAAAGTGGGCTTGAAACTAAACATTAAGAAAACCAAGATCATGGGATCCAGTCCTCTCAATTCCTGGCAAATTGATGGGGAAGAAATGGAGGTAGTGACAGATTTTATTTTCCTGGGGTCCAAGATCACCACAGATGGGGACTGCAGCCAAGAAATTAAAAGATGCTTGCTCCTCAGGAGGAAAGCTATGACAAATCTAGACAGCATACTAAAAAGAAGAGACATCACCCTGCCAACAAAAGTGCATATAGTCAAGGCCATGGTTTTTCCCACTTGCAATGTATGGCTCTGAAAGTTAGACCATAAGAAAGGCTGAGCACCAAAGAATTGAGGCCTTTGAACTATGGTGCTGGAGAAGACTCCTGTGAGTCCCTTGGACTGCAAGGCGTTCAACCTGGTCAGTCTTAGAGGAGATCAACCCTGATTGCTCTTTAGAAGGCCAGATCCTGAAGGTAAAACTCAAATACTTTGGCCACCTAATGAGAAGGAAGGACTCACTGGAGAAGAGCCTAATGCTGGGAAAGATTGAGGGCAGTAGAAGAAGGGGACAACAGAGAATGAGGTGGCTGGATGGAGTCACTGAAGCAGTAGGCGTGAGCTTAATTGGACTCCAGAAGATGGTAGGGTATAGGAAGGCCTGGATCAACGTTGTCCATGGGGTCGCGATGGGTTGGACATGACTTCTCAACTAACAACAATAACAATTATAATTGTTATTGCAAGCCTTTTATAGTTTATATTTTTAGTTTAATTGAGAGCTGAGAAGTGAAATAAACCACAAAACATATGGTAGTAAGGTATATTTTTATCCTTTTTAAGGAGTGAACCACAGAAACAATATGTGAACAAATTCTGTTCCAAGGTTACTTGGTCAGTCAATATCAGAACTATGAATAAAATCCAGGAATCCCATTGCGGATCACCTATTCTAAATGACTAGAGACATAATTTCTGTGTAGATTAAGCTGCATGGCTTTTGATCTCCCAAGCCTGCCTTGTTGCAAAGGGCATGTGTTGCTGTGCGCAGCAAGGCAGCTGGGCATCTGCCACCTAAAAAGAAATTCAGAATGTCAGTTCTGCAAGCTAAATGCTGCACTTTTTGTCTTTGCTCCCTAGCTGGAATAGTTCTATACCTTAAAAAAAATCAAGCTATTTTTATTACAGCTTGGGAGATGGAATAGAAAAGCGAGAGAAAGAGAGAGAATGATCAGGGAAAGACTGTTTTTGTGTTACATCTATTTTTAAATGTTTGGGCGGCATTCTGGTACGACAAAGATTGTAGGAAAGGGCTGCATATGGCTGAGATGCACCAGCCCCTTCTAGAACTTGGAGGCTTGGGTTCTCTTACTGGGAAGTATAGGTGGGTATCAAGGTTCACATTTACTTATCTATCGGCTAATATTAATAAAATGTCCCAATCCAAAGATGCTGACCTGTACAAATAAAAATAAATCCTAACAATCCCCCTCCACAACCACATTCAGCATCAAAAATTAAACAAGATGTCACCCACAATTCCTCATTATGGAACAAAGGTCTGCTGAAAAAGAATGGTTAGAGCAGTGTTTCTCAATCTTGGCAACTTTAAAATGTGTGAACTTCAACTCCCAGAATTCCCCAGCTGGCCAAGCAGCATGGGGAGTTCTGAAGTTGAAGTCCAATACATCTTAAAGTTGCCAAGGTTGAGAAACCCTGAGTGAGAGAATAGGTCTGCTTTCTGGTTCATACCTTCCTGGGTTTTTGTTTTGTTTTTACGGTAGTGGGATTTTCAGCAGATCCCCTTGATGTCTGGATCAGATGAGCAGAAAGACTTACTAAGCAGTAATGTAGAGGTATTAGAGACTTACATACAAAATTAGTTTTTGATCTGCATTGTCAGCATCCTCCCAATATTCTCAATAGTTTACAGAGCAGCAAAACAAATGCCAAGAAAATAAATCTCCTTCTGGCTACACAATAAGATAAGGATGCATATAGAACTTCACCCATCTGGAATTCTGATTCAACATATTTTGCATTTGCATACAGAAATTATGTTGATACATTTATTAAAGCCCCATATCAGCAGTCTTTCCATATTTCAATGCCATCCAATAACATGTAGGATTGGTTCAGAAAACCATTTAAAAATACTTATTTTATTTGATCATATAGTATATTTCATTTTATTGGTTTTTTTAACATTTACTCAAGTTTTGCTAGAACTTTCTTTGAGAGAGTAACCGCAGAAGTTCTGTTCTGACTGATTTCATAAAGATGTTAATCTGGGGGAGCTGAATTGATTAATGCTGGTTTGTCTTCAGTATACTGAAAATCACAGATGTTTCTTCTGAATTACTTATTCCAGCTCTGTAAATAATTCGGTAATTTGTTTTCCCACGGATGGGGATAGTTATCTCATCCCATCTCCTGGGTTCAAGTCAGCAATTAATTTTTCTTTGCCCTCATTCCTACCATAGTCATTCAATATCTTACATCTAAAGTTTCTGTGTGCATTTCTTAAAAATTTTCTTTCTCCTTTGTCCAATTCAACCATAATAGTAACATACAATTATGGTAACGGCTATTGAGAAAAACTCCCAGTTGTCATATTTCTAATATGTTATCATTTCACCTTCACAAGGATATTTAAATGCATCAGAGGACTGTCAGTTAGGAAGCCTTTGGAAGATTACGGTGTTTTTGTTACCATTTTCTCCCATAATTGATCTTTCCTTATATAGTTTCCCATCACACAGACTTCTCACCTCATAAACCACCATCCAATCAGGGACAAACATGCACACGAAAGAATATGAATGGTAGGTAGAAGAATGCTAGCAATCAGAATAAAGGTGTATTTTTAAAAATTCAATGGCCAGTAGTAAAAAGTTGAATATATTCTTTACATTCCATATTAGTCAGCTGTACAAAAAAAGAGAACATGGATTGGTTCACAGAATTGTCTGCTTGATGAAAATGAAATTTAAGTTTGCTTCAAATTGTATTTTATGGAAAAGCTGGTAGCATGGAAATACTACCATGAAAAGCCCTGAATCTCAGTGTGGCTTTTAACTCTTGTGCTTTATGGTGGGATACGTTACCTATAATTTTTACCTTGATTTATTGCAATTTTATATTCTAGATTTATTATAAAATATAGAAAAATATTTTCTAAAAATACTAAAATTAAATCAATACACTTGCAAATGGACGTTATCGGATGAAACAAATTTAAGAGTGAAAAAATAAAAAAACACAAAATGGCAGAAGTGCTAACCTAGCTGCTAACATATTAGGTTTCTGCATTTTGCTATTCAAGAAGATATGTATTTGCTATTTAAGAAGATATGTATTTGTTATATATATATAATTATAGGAACTACGCTGCTTTTCATGAACATTTTTGCACTGCAGATTCTGAACTGTCCTTTCACTCTTCTGTGGAATATAGGCCATACCCTTGTATAAAACAGAAGGGTATGGAATATGCCATACCCTTTGTATCAATCAGAAGGAGGTGAGAAGGAAAATCATTGAACAGAGGAGACTTGTCATGCAGCTACTCTGAGATTTGAGAAAGTAACTTCTTTTCTGTAGCCCCTTTCTACTCAATGAATTTCATCAAAATGGATTGAAACAAGACTGCTGTTTGTTGATGGGAATGAATAGACTGTTGTATTATGCAGTATAATTGGGTACTGAAGATGTATGTGCATATAGATTTACACACAGATGTACATATACTGTATACACATACAGGCATAGTGACCCTGAATCCTTTTTCCATTCTGTCCTTACTGTCTGTATCTAGCAGCCTACTACAATAGTGGGTACATGGAAAACATTTTTTTCACAGATCCCATTTTAAATTGGGAGATGGCAATTTATTTATCTGTGAAATTTATATGTTGCCCATTTCACATAAAGTGACTGTGACAGTGTACAAGAAAATCTACTATTAAGACATACTACAAAACCAATTAAAAACAAAGAAAATAATTCTTTTTCTATGTTAAACAAATAAATACAGATAAAAATTCTTCAACACTGCACCTATAGCCCACCCTTTTTCTGGTTTTTCATTGTTTAAAAGCTATGCACTGATCATACTCCATTAGAGATTCACTTTTAATCATAGTTTCACTAATTTGTGGTGGAATTGGTTGAATGTAGCATTTGCCTACAGGGTGATTTGTTTTCTTGGGTTTTTTTTCCAAGTCAAAAAAGCTATTTATTATTGATAAGCTGAAATGAAGCAAGATGAAATAGTGCCAAAAACAAAACACCAAAATGATTCAATCATTTAAGTAAGCTCAAAATGCCCATTTCCCCCAATCAATCCCTGTGGCTGTCCTGCTGGTGACCTCTCTTTGGGGCATCAAATAGGCCCTAATATGTGGGCAGCTGAATCTGAGCTTCTGTTTTCAGTGGACATCTTCAGTTGTCCACATAGGCTCTGCAAAAATGGTTGCCACTGGCTGTGCTGTTAGACCAAGTAGTATTTTAGAAATTAAGAACTGCCCCCTTAAGGGATAGCCTTCTGGGAAATGTATTTTTAAGTTGCTTGGTCACATCTGTGTTTTGGATTGCCTACTGGGTGGGACTTACATCTGGGATACCTGGTTTCCTGCTTATGTGCAGAGGGGCTGGCTCCTAATGAATTCCAGCCACAAGGACCACAGGGCTTTCTGCTCCATACAACATGGGGAAATTACCTTCCTTTTTTACACCACATGATGGGACAGATTATGAAATGTATTTTGAAATGTGCCTCAGAAGAATCTCTGCAATGACTGTAAGTTAATGTTTAGAGAATTCCTGATGAATTAAATGATCTGCATGTAATCCTTTCCATGGAGTTTAACTGTCTGAGTCTCAAGCAAAAGCAGCTTCCCAAAAGTGGTGGGAACCAACAAAATATAAATTCTTCAGCTTTTTGCTCAAGTCTTCAGCACTTAAATGATTGGATTGTATGATGGAATCAACAGGAGACAAAATAGAATAGAATATCTTTATTGTCATTTTGTATCTCACAACAAAATTAAGTGCTGCCCACAGTGCATACTACACACAAGTAAAAACCACAAGTAAAAATACACATTATATACAGGCATCCTTCACATTCTTTTCACCATTGCGCTGCCCCTAATATTGCAATTCAATGTTGCATTATATAAAAAGGTAAAGGTAAAGGTTCCCCTGCACATGCGTGCTAGTCGTTTCCAACTCTAGGGGCTGGTGCTCATCTCCGTTTCAAAGCCGAAGAGCCAGCGCTTGTCCGAGGACGTCTCCGTGGTCATGTGGCCAGCATGACTAGACGCCAAAGGCACATGGAAGGCTGTTACCTTCCCACCATAGTGGTCCCTATTTTTCTACTTGCATTTTTACGTGCTTTCGAACTGCTAGGTTGGCAGAAGCTGGGACGAGTAACAGCCGCTCACTCTGTTACGCGGCACTCGGGATTCAACCCGCCAAACTGCCGACCATCTGATCGACAAGCTCAGCATCCAAACCCACTGAGCCACCGCATCCCTACACATTATATACTAATATTTAATATGGTTACAACTTTAAAAAAGCTTCATATGAATTAAACTAGATCAGACTTCCCTAAACTCCTCCCAGAGTTCCCAAGCAATGTTTTTTTTGTTGAGAATGGATGATAAAAATTGATGACAAAAACCCTAAAGAAGGCTCAGGTTCTTAAACCACTTCTCTACAACAGCTGTTTTAGTTATTCTACACTCAGAATTAGTTTCACAATTACCTACATTTAGCTTCCTAGGAATGCTGACTCCTCCCCAGAAGTCTACCAGTGGACATTCCAGTTGACCAGTAGAAGAACACAGAAATAGGTTTCCAGCCAGTGCCCTATCCTTATGCTAACCTCATATTTAAATGAGTTCTGTTCCTTTCCTTGTGATTTTTTTTTAAAGTGACTGATTGCTATGAGGAACAGTTGCAAACCTGATCCTTTGCTCAGTGCAAAAGACCACAATATGAGTAGTGCAATGCTATGGTGTTTTCTCTGCTGGAAATACTCAGAAGCTGAAGAAAAACTGAAATGAAACTGTAAAAGATTATGCTGAGGCTGAGAGAGGAGGGATACTTCAGGCACAATCAATCAGCAAATGGAAAAGGTTGTTATTGGTTCATCAAAGAAAGTCTCTTAGCTTGTCATGCATACAATCTAAGAAAGAGAAATTCAAATGCTTCAAAAAGACTCAACCATAATTAACTTAATAATGTGGGAGGGATGGAGGGTTCTTATCTCAGTTCTTAAGATTTAGTACCCTAACTCCCAATTCCTGGCAACAGCACCCATTTTAAAAAGTCAGTGCGAAGCTTGTGTTCTGCAGTTCTGCAGTTAAGGGGCTTGACCCCCCCCTCCCCAATCCCTGCAAGCAACAGTTATTCTGCATGAAAAAGTGCAGGGACTGTTTCTGTCCTGAGCCAGATGTGCCAGACGTTCATTGATTTAACTTCAAAAATCAGGTGTGGTCCCAATTCTGGAGGGGTACAAAGTTCTGTAAAAATACGACTGGACCATTTAAGTCAACAGCAAAACAGTACAAAATAACTGTCAGATTTTAGCCTGTTTCCCATTAAGTGTCCATTGGGTAGCTAATCCATTTAGATAGATAGATAGATAGATAGATAGATAGATAGATAGATAGATAGATAGATAGATAGATAGATAGATAGATAGAAAGATAGATAGATAGAAAGATAGATAGATAGAAAGATAGATAGATAGATAGATAGATAGATAGATAGATAGATAGATGATAGATAGATAGATAGATAGATAGATAGATAGATAGATAGATAGATATAAAGCACATTTTCTTTAAAATCTAAATAGAGGGGCTTGAGTATGTTGTTTCATTTTTAATTGCTTTTGCCATAAGTTGCTTTGTCTGTTGCTTTATCTATTCATTAATTTCTTAATGGAAAGGACACTCCTGTGCTGGTTATCCCCCTGTTATAATTACTTTGGTCTTCTTTATATTTAATTTTAGTTCCATTTTTCATTGCAGTCCTTGATTTTATTAGTTGACCTTGCCGGTCCTTTGCATTTTCAGCTAACAAAGAATGTCAGCAGCAGATTATTGATGCTTCTTCCTCCAGTTTTAAAACCATGCTCATCTCCTTCTAATCCAGCCTCTCTTAAAATATATTCATCATGTTGATTGAATAAAAAAGGGAAGTCTCATTACTTTGCTAACCTGGAACCAGTCTGTTTCATCATGTTCTGTCTGTATTATAGCTTCCTGACCTACAGCTTCTCTTGAAGACAGTGAGATATTCTGGGATTCCCATTTTTCTAAGCACATTCTACAACTTTAGGTGTTCAGTACAACTGAAGATCTTTCTATAATCTTTTTTATATTTGTCTTCATTTTAGCAATAATATAGTCAATTTGAGTTCTAGTTACTACATCTGGTGATGTCCATGTACAGAAGCATTGTTGGGTTATTTGAAGACAGAATTAGCTATGAAAAAATCATTGGGGTGACAGAAATTGATAAGTCAATCTCCTACTTCATTTCAGTTTCCTAACCCATACAATCCAACTTTGTGTTCATCCTTAATATTTCTGATGTTGATATTCCATCTTTTGTCACAAGCAGTTTCCTTGCTTATTATGTCATTTTCAAGTTGAAATTGATCATAACATGCATCAACCTCCTTTTGCATCAGTGGTTGGAGTATGAACTAATTACTCATTGCAGTGCTTTTTAGTCACAATCTAAATATAGTAAAAATATAAATAAATAAAAAGACCCAAAATAGGGTCTTCTGCTTGAGCAGAATGTTGAACTAGTAGACTCCAAGGTCCAACTCTTTGATTCTATTATTCTGTTAAAATGTCTAATTTCGTAGTGAAATGACTAAAAAAATATTTCCAATACAGTCTCAACACCATTTGATCATGGTGGGACTTTCATGACACATTCTTCAACCAATCAGGGCAGAAAAGAAAATTTTATTTTCTTTTGATAAATTTTGAAGATTGCCAAGAATGTGACAGCAGTTTTAATGAATCCCGTCTATATATAGTCTGGCATACTTCATTCCTTTCTCCTTGTATTATTTTATAAATTGGCTACAGTAGTATTTATGCTTTGACTGTAGATTATTAATACTCTTAAATTTAGATAATTTTAACTTTTAGATAACTTAAATTTCTAAAGATAGAAAAAATGTTTATGTCACCTATGATTTTGAACATGTTATTATCAATAAACAAGGCTGCCTGAATTTTACATCTAAAGCTTCTCATCTGTTTGATGATCATTCATTTACAGTATATTACTGTATGTTCTTTTGACCAGGGGCATTATGGTTCAGTTTTAAGGTTGTGCAATGTTATGTTCTAGACTCAATTTGGAAGCTTTGCTACATCAAGGAGTGCAAAAGGCAGCATCTTCCTTTCCAGCATCTGTCCATTCCATTTCATTCCAGGAATGGCAGAGAGATCTGTATTTGTACTGTTTTACACATACACATTTCCTCACATTCCAGAGAACTTTTTTGAAATCAGTTCTGAAGCATTGCACAGCCCTATTTAAATTAGTGCTTTATGGGAAGAATGTAACTGTTGTAGGCAGTGCTTTTTTTGTAAAAGAAAAAGGTGCCGGAACTCACACATGTCATACAACCTGCCTTGCCTAACCTACAAGTTTCCATCCAAAAAAGGTGCCGGAACTCCGTTCTGAGTGTTCTATGAGAAAAAAAGCCCTGGTTGTAGGTGATCTGCCTTATGGAGTTGTGGCAAAAGCATTCAGAGTAGCAAAATGCTTCCCATGAGGATATGTCAAGGTGGGGCCAAGCTGTTTTAATCAGAAATCTGCCTTGTAAATAACTGTTTCTGCTCCATGTCCCTTTCATGTGCAGAATCTTCCATTAGAATCAGTATAGTAACCCACTTTACCGAATAAAAGTAGCCATTGTTTCATTTCACAGAGGCCCTTTGAAAGAGTGTGTCCTTTGGATAATTAATGAAGCTACACCCCCTCCTCTGGCCTTCAAGAGCTGCATAGCCTGTATTTTAGATCGGCACTGACATGTGGCAGTATGTTGGGGGGGGCTATATGGCTCCAGGTTTATTATGTTATTCCTCTTACTAGATGTTTTTATGTTGTTCTGGCAATATAATATGAAGACACCTAGTAAGGATATGCACAGACATACAAAAGAAGATTAATTTCCAAACTTCTTTCAGAGATTGAACACAGGAATATTTTTGGCAATACTTGATTTGATTCAGATCCAGGTTGGCAGGCATGTCTTCGTGTGCCACGTTTTGAATATTTGTCTGCTGATTCTATGGAGGAATCAACATGGTAGTTTAAAAAATTAGGCAGAAGTGGATGAAACCGGCAGGCCTGGTTTCCTCTTCTGATTAGGGGAACTAATCACTTTAAAAAAAGAAACGCCGGGATTTTGTACAAGGAAGCTTTCAAGCTGACAATGGAGAAGAGAAGATCTTGCTAAAATCTGGACACAAAACAAGCTTTGCCCTGCATCTGCATTACTGATGCAATAAACACATCTAATTTCAAATTAGAAATATAGGCCACTTATGGCAATGCAGATCTAATCGCAGATGTAGTTAATCCTTCCTTCCTGCCCCTCCAGTTAAGAAAATACTTTTGTTGGGGTTTACTATCACCCTGGATGCCAGCTTCTTCCTGAACTCTTTCTAGAGTTCTGTCTTGAACTCTCATCACATAATCATTGGCAAACAGGAAATGTTGCTGCAGAAATGACATTGTTTCACCATACGGTGCAGTTATAGGAGGTTCATCCCTTTGTCCCAAGTCCTGGTAGGCTCCAACACATCTTCAGCCATGGAAGATTTTAGACTACTCATTGTTTCTCAAGCTCAAAAACTATCTCACAGGAAACACTCTTAGAGTGGATTCTTGCACTGAGAAAAAGAATACAAGCCATCATGTAAAGCTTTCTCTACCTTATACAAAAACATGGCAAAAAATAAACAAGAAGTGAACTGCTCTGAATGCAGTTTGGGAATTCTGGGAGTATTTTAGATGCAAAGTTGAGATTGAAAGCTTGCCACCAGGAATAAAATTAAGTTTCACTCTCCACTACAGAAGAATCTTCACCAGATATGGAAAAAACTGACAGATCAATAGCTTTACAAATAATTCTTCAGACTTGTCTGCTCTTATTTGGTAGAGATATTGACCTGGGTAATTCTGATAACAAGGCTTGGGCATACTGACTTGCTATCACTTTAGCATTTATACAAGTGTGAATAGCTCCAGCTTTCTAGACAGCTGCAGGGGTCACAGCTGGCTTGAGTGTTTTGCCGAGTCATTAGAGTTGGGAAAGTTTGCCAGATGGTTGGTACACAACAGTCATCCAGCTGAAGTCAGTATGCTTTACAACAGTTCACCAATAGGGTCAGTAGTAATGGTGAAAGAAGCATTTGTTTTTCATTTTATTAAAGGCAGCTTCTTTTTTGGCAGTTTAAACTCATTTTTGGCTGAGATTAGGGAAAGGATGTGCTTCTTTAAATTGTCAAAGCAAGCCTTACATGCATATCATGATTAAGTGCCCTTACTCATCCAGTGAAGCCATATTGAGAGTACTTGGCATTTTCTCAGACAATAGAACATGTAAGCTGACTACAAGCTGTGAAGAATCTCCTGTTTTGCTTCAAACAAATCTCTAAAATAGTTTTACAATAAATCTCCATTTCGAGATTTGCAATTAGCCATCAAACTGGTTTGTCTGAAAAGACGTATTTGACATGCCAAGTTAGCAGCTCAATATTTAAACAAAGATGACTGGGCTGAAAGACAGAAGAGTTATAAATTGGAGGACTGTGAAGTACATACCAGAAGATAATTTGTAACAGAAAAGCAAAGACTTAATTTGAATGAGAGTTTACTGGGGGAAAAATCAATTCTGGGGCTAAATAATGCCTCTGAACCTCTTAAGAGCAGCATTTTTCATATTTTGGCCAATGTTCTAAGCTGGACCTGTTCTCCATTTTATTTTTTGGTCATAGAACTCATTGTCTAGTTTGGAAAAAAAATGGAGAGTTAATGTTTTTTCTCTCTCTTGCATTTCTGGGTTGTCTGCTTTGTTTTTATAGCCGGAAGTGGCAGTTTGCATAGTTTTTTTTCTTTCTTTCATCCAGTTGTGCCTGATTCTCAGACTGCCTGGATAAGTCCCTGCAGTTTCTTGCCAAGGCTCTTCAAGAAGTGGTTTGCCTTTTTATAAGGCTGAGAGAGAATAACTGGCCCAAGGTCATCTGGCTGGCTTTGTGCCTAAGATGCGGCTTATTTTATATTATTTTATATTTTATATTATTTTATATTATTTTATACTTTATATTATTTTAGATTTTATATTACTGCATCCAGTTTTGGTCACCATGATGTAAAAAAGATGTTGAGACTCTGAAAGGAGTACAGAGAAGAGCAACAAAGATGATTAGGGGACTGGAAGCTAAAACATATAAGGAACGGTTGCTGGAATTGGGTATGTCTAGTTTAACGAAGAGAAGGACGACGGCTGACATGATAGCAGTGTTCCAATATCTCAGGGGCTGCCACAAAGAAGAGGGAGGCAAGCTATTCTCCAAAGCACCCGAAGGCAGGACAAGAAGCAATGGATGGAAACTAATCAAGGAGAGAAGCAACCTAGAACTAAGGAGAAACTTCCTGACAGTTAGAACAATTAACCAGTGGAACAACCTGCCTCCAGAAGCTGTGAATGCTCCAACACTGGAAGTTTTTAAGAAGAAACTGGACAGCCATTTGTCTGAAATGGTGTAGGTTTTCCTGCCTGAGCAGGGGGTTGGACTAGAGGTCTCTTCCAACTTTATTATTGTTATTTTATTTATTTTATATATGATTATTTTTAGAGCCACTCATAACAAACTCTGGGTGACTCCCAATCAAAAATTAAAACAACATAAAAACCATATTAATTTTTTTTAAAGGCAGATTATTTTGACTATATTTGTTGTGTGAAGAGAGGACAGGGCCAGGTCTACTGATTCTGTTATTTACTCTTACTCTGTGGCCTGATAGCATATCCCTAAGAACTAAAAGGGAGTTTAAAGAGAAACTTTGAGTAGAAATGGTTTACACTCCATTCAGTTCCTTCAGACAGTCACTCAAGCCCTGGTCCTTCACGATTGGATTATTGTTGGATAGAGCACCTTATAAGATGATCCAGAAACTACAGCCAATTCAAAATGAAGCAGCATGAGAAGTAATGGCTGCCTTTCGGAGTGTCCGTGTATTACCATTATTATGTGAGCTGCATTGGCTGCCAGTTGGCTTCTGAATACAACTCAAGATGGTGCTGATTGCCTATAAAGTCCTATATGATATAGGGCCTATCTCCAATTATTTCTGGTGCCCAGCATATTGTGGCCAGAGTTAGTGCACTCCAGGTCTTGTCTATTAAATGATGCCATCTTGTAGGACTAAGGAGGCATGCCTCTCTGTAAGAGCCCATGGCCTTTGAAACAACATTCCCCCCCTCCCCAAAGAAAAGAATGTTACCATCAGAACACACCTTAGCTTCTGGCTTTGAAAGCCTGGCTTTGGTCCCAGACATGAGGTTGCTGTTTTAGTATTTACCTGGAGCTACTGTTTTGTTTGATTTTGTTCTGTTTATAAGATTATTTTAGTCTAGGCTGTTGATCTGATTTTATGTTTTTATATGTTTTTAGGATCTTTTTGGTTTTCTTTGTTCCCCAGGGTTCTTTGGAGCTGGGTAGTTAATAATGATAATAATAAACTTCTCCTGGTTTTAGAAATTATATAATGGTGTTGAACATTTGTCACTTTGTGATGTGTTGACCAGACAGATATACATGACTAGGGTGTAAAGGGACCAGAATTCAAAGTTTTCTCGATAAGAATAATTGCAGAACTATGACTTCATGTTGAAAACGTGAACTTACCAATTGCTTTTTTATTCTATTGTCTGGAACTGAGTTGTCTGCATCTTGAATCTTGGATGGGCTGACCAGGGAATGAATACTCTGTCTGCTCTTTGGACTTTTCTTCATTGCATCTTCAGCTGCTCATCTTGTGTCACTTTGGTCACAATTAGCACCAGGTATTCTGACCACCATGTGCTTTCTTTGTTTCTCCTTCCTAGTTACATCAGAAAAACAAACACTTTGCTTTTTGTGGGCACGTCTTCCAAGGTAGAAACAAAAAGGACAATCGTTTTACAGTTCTGGTCACTTGGACTTAGAAGGGGAAACATGGAACTCTTATCAATTTCATTCAGTTAAAAGAAAAAGGAAGAAAAAGAAATGGGCAGCATATCACTGGTCTATCTAACCTGGAGAGGGTGGGGAAGACCTACATTTTCATGGCAGGCAACCCAGAGAACAGGGACAGAGAACAGGGACTGGGGAAATGCCTGCTAGATGACACACTAATAGCCAGTCGGAACAGAGACAAAATAAAGTACAGCAGATAGACAAGACTGCTCTGCTTTTGCTAAAGGAGAAGGGGGGGAACACTGCTTTTGATGTGGAGCTGGTAAATCCATTCCTGTCTTTCTAATGTATTAGGTGGAAAGCAGGAAGTGCAGATCAGCCCTTTTCTAAGATAATGTAAAGTTAAGGTCCCTTTCTTCTGACTAACTTCCTAGGTGTGCATGCATTGAGTGTGTATTCATTTGCCATTTCTTCTGCAGTTAACTAGGTGCTAAGCTTTGCCTAGGGACGCATTGGCTCAGTGGGTTAGGACGCTGAGCTTGTCGATCAGAAGGTCGGCAGTTTGGCGGGTCGAATCCCGAGTACTGCATAACAGAGTGAGCACCTGTTACACGTCCCAGCTTCTGCCAACCTAGCAGTTCAAAAGCACGTAAAAATGTAAGTAGAAAAATAGGGACCACTATGGTGGGAAGGTAACAGCGTTCCGTGCACCTTTGGCATCTAGTCATGCCAGCCACATGACCATGGAGACATCCTCGGACAAGCGCTGGCTCTTTGGCTTTGAAATGGAGATGAACACCGGCCCCTAGAGTTGGAAACGACTAGCACGCATGTGCGAGGGAACCTTTACCTTTACTTTTTTTAAGCTTTGGCTATGTCTATAAAGAATTTCCTCTAAATTAATCTGTTTCCTGTTATAAAACCTGTATCACTAATTATTACTCAGATCAAATTCCTGTTCTCAATAAAGAACACACAAAAGTCTTCCAACTTTAATAGTATGTTCCTTGGCTAAAAAGCTTGGAGATCTATAGTTATACTGAAGGCAAATGAAAGGAACAAGGATGGATGAGAAATCTGAGCTCCTTGGAGGATAAATAGTGCAAATACTTAATATAACAAGTGCAGAATTTTGGGGTGCAGTACATTTAGTAGTTCTTTCAATATCAATATCGTACAATAGATCATTGTAAGAATTACTATGTAATTTTAATGGACTTTAATGGAGTTTGTTATTCACAGCCATTCTTTCTTTTGCATTATATTGTTCCTTTTGTTAGCTCTCAACTTATGCGGAAGGAAAGATTGTTCAAATTGTAGGCAATAATCACTAGGACCCTTTTCATCCAAAGGTACAAATGCTTAGAATTAAGTGAGTAAATGAAAAAGTGTTTATTACCAAAAATAATGGCAAATTGTAGAGAAGAACAGTAGAATATATAATTTTAAGAACAGCCTCTCTGTTCTGGAATCTGACATATATGCATGTACTAATATCCAGATACTATCTTTATGTTGTTAAAAAAACCCTTTTTTCCAAACTTTCATTTATATGAACTGGTTTCATGTTCCCACTCAGTGAGCCTTTGCAGTAAATGAACTAAATGCATCAAATAATATTGCCTTCTGGGGAGACAGTCTGTTGTAGAAGTTGGCAGCAATTTTTACATTCTGTCATTTTGGCTAAGGAATAAGCCAGTAGCTAAAATATGAGCAGGCTCTCTGTTTTGGACAAAATTCATCAAGTTTAAGAAGGATAAAATACTTTCTTTGGTTCAGGTAGGTAGTATCTGTCAGGGTATCTAACTCTGAAGCTGATATACTAAATGTTTTACTCTGTTCTGATTCTGGAGTCCACTGTCAATAATTCAGTCTCTCTTACCTTTTCATACATTTTTTTCAATCCAGGTACAGCTTTCAACATAAGAGACAAACATGTATTTAACACAAAGTGTTGTGTCCAAAGTTATGGGAGTGGTTTCCCCTTCGGCGGGAAAACCTAGTGCAATCATTGGTTGTTACTTCCCGGCGGGAGATTCTGAGCCAGGGATTGGTTATGTTTGAAAGGAACCTAGTATATAAGGTAGAGTTCAACGGCTGCTGGCCAGTTGACCCATGTGAATTCAATAAACGTTCCCTTGTTCTACCTCGCTCTCTCCACTCGTCATTCCGGACTTAACAGTGGCGACGAAGGTGGGATCGACGGCAGAACAGCGAAGGAGCCGCAGAAGCCAGTAGAGCGAAAAGCGGGAAATTTTGAATCGCAGTCAACCGATCAGCTATCTAACTGAACTCACAGGATGGCGCAAGTTGGTTCCCTGAAGGAGTTCAACCCTAATTACCCTGAAGACTGGGAAGAATACATCGGACAAGTCGAGGGGTTCATGCTGGTCAACGGGATAACGGAGGACCGGAAGAAGGCGGCGGCTCTCTTAACCATCAGCGGCACCCCGGTTTACCGGGTGGCCGTCGGCCTGTGCCAGCCCATGCCGGTCTCTAGCGTATCATATGCCGACCTGTTGGCCAAGCTAAAGGTCCATTTCACCCCAAAAAGGTCTGAACTGTTCTGGCGGAGGATATTTGAAAAACGAAACCAATGACCGGGCAAATCAATTACTCAGTTTGTGGCAGCAGTCTGAGAAGCAGCCCTGCGCTGCAAGTACAACAACCTTGAAATTAGAATAAGGGACCGAGTCGTTTTGGGCCTACGCAACGAACACTTGCAGAACCGGATAATCGCGAAGCCCACGGGGACACTGCAAGATGTTTTAGACGAGTTACTCACTTACGAGTCTACCGGCAGGCGCGACCCCCCCCTACAACAGCATGGCTGCCTTGGCTGAAGTCAACCTCGAGAGCCATGTGGATGGTGGGGAGGTGGACTACCAGTGGGAAGCTGACGTTGCCGAAATTGCCTGAAGGTTCGGGAAAATGGCGGCGAGACCACCACGCACCGATGGACCCGACCAGGGAAGAAGACAACAACCTCCTGCACTCCAACGACCCCAGAGGGACAACCCAACCAGGCCTCGCGACCCAGAAGCGAGGTGCGGCAGCTGCGGCGGAAATCACCTCCAATCAATGTGCAGGTTCAGAAACGCCAAATGCCGAGGGTGCGGAAAAACGGGCCACATCCAGGCCATCTGCCGAAGCCGACCGCGTGACAACCGTCTCCACGAGCTTGACGCATGGGCCTCAGGTGAGGTAACCCCCGAACGGAGTGGCGGAGAGATCCCTAGACCTAAGGCACGCACTTCCAACCCGGGGGTAGAGGTGGGGGTCAATCACGTGGGAAACCCTAGAATAAATCACACCCCTAGAAATAACCACATTCTGAGGCCTAAATTAAAAATAGAAGTCCAACTGCAAGGCATTCCTTGCAAGATGGAAGTGGACTCTGGGGCCTCAGTATCTATAATTTCAAGGGACACCCTTAGGTACATAGAAAACAGAAACGGCTGTAGAATTCCCCTTAAATCCACTAACTTACAGTTAGCCGATTTTCAGAAAACACCTATAGAACTAGTGGGCGAGGCTACCGTTAAAGTTAAGTACAAAGGGTTTAGCGGATTATTAACTGTCCTAGTCACTGAGGGCCAGAGAACCAGCCTTGTAGGCCTTAACTGGTTCTCGGCCCTGGGCATCTGGGTTGGGGGAATTAACACTATACAAAGTAAAACCCTAAAGTCTGTCTGCGATAACTTCGCAGACGTGTTCGATGGGTCATTGGGTAGGTACAAGGGACCCCCCATTAGCTTTAATCTAGACCCCACAGTCAGGCCCATTAGGCTTAAGGCCCGGAGGGTGCCTTTCGCCCTTAAACAGAAAATCGAGGCCGAACTAGATAAGCTAGTAGGCCAGGGCGTTCTAGAACCCATAGAGGGAGGCCTTTGGGAGACACCAATCGTCACACCCCTTAAGCCGAATGGGGATGTGAGGATCTGTGCCGACTATAAGGCCACCCTGAACAAAGCCATGAAAAAACATGCTTACCCGGTCCCGACGGTGAAGCAGGTCCTCGCGACGATCCAGGACGGCGCCATTTTCGCCAAGCTTGACTTGGCGCAGGCGTATTTGCAACTTACTGTGTCTAAGGAAGCCGCCGAGGCTCAAACGATAGTTACCCACAAGGGGGCGTTCCGCGTTCACAGACTTCAGTTCGGGATAGCAGCAGCTCCAGGCATCTTCCAGGAGGTGATGGAGAGGACCTTGAAGGGCATTCCAGGTGTATGCCCTTACTTCGATGATGTCCTAATTGCTGGAAAAACTGAGGACATCCTAGCTGAGAGGCTGGAACAGGTATTGGGGAAGTTTAGAGAGGCAGGGCTAAAATTAAAAAAGGATAAGTGCTGCATAGGTGTAAAATCAACTGAATTTTTAGGATTTAGAATTGATGCACAAGGCATTCACCCCACAGAAGGGAAGATTAGGGCAATTAAATTAGCCCCTGAACCCAAGAACAAGGCAGAATTACAAGCCTTCCTTGGTTTAATTAATTTCTATCACACCTTCCTGCCTCACAAAGCAGCTATTGCTGAACCCCTCCATAGGCTTTTAGATAGGAAGACCACCTGGCTGTGGCAGGAAAAACACAGGACCAGTTTTCAAACACTTAAGGACATCTTGTCCAGCAACTCCACAGTCACTCACTGCGGATAGACAGGGGGCCGTATCGCTACCGGGAGGGCCATCTCCGCTACTTGCAAGCGGTGAGGCGCTCCGACCCTCTGCTTCTTCCCCGAGGTCCCGGGAGCGAGGATGTGCAGCCTCCTGAGCTCCGGCTGGTGTATCTGAATGCCAGGTCCGTGGTCAACAAAGCTCCCCTCATTAGGGATTTAGTTGAGGGTGAGCATGTGGACCTGGCCTGCATCACGGAGACCTGGTTGGGCCCAGAGGGTGGGGTCCCTTTGGTTGACCTCTGCCCACCAGGCTTCCGGGTGCTACACCGGCCACGAGCTCAAGGTAGGGGTGGGGGAGTGGCGGTTACTATTAGGGAGACCTTATGTCTGCGGGAGACCACCGTTTCTCAGATAGTCGGGTGTGAGTCTCTCTTTGTGAGATTTGGTTCTGGGGCGCAGTTGGGCTTGCTGCTGGTGTACATTTCGCCTAGTCGTACAGCGGCAGCCCTGCCCGAACTGCTCGATATCCTCTCAGGGTTGGTGGTTGAGTTTCCCAAACTTATAGTTTTGGGAGACTTCAATCTACCATCCCTGGGAGGCTCATCTGAGCTAGCTCGGGAGTTCATGGCTTCCATGACGGCCATGGACCTGACGCAAGTAATTTCTGAACCAACTCATGAGGGAGGTCACACCCTTGACCTGATTTTTTTATCTAGACGGTGGTTGGATGATCTTGGTGGGGGCTCTCCATTTATTATGCCCCTGTCATGGACCGATCATCATCTCCTGCGGATGGTCTTCCGTTTTGCCACCCCCCGCCGTGGGGATACGGAGCCAATCAGATGGTACCGCCCCAGACGCTTAATGGATCCTGATAGATTCCAAGCGGCGCTGGGGTCCCCACCTGCCTCCATTGCTCACAGCTCGGCGGATGCCTTAGTGGAAGCCTGGGAAAGGGCAGCCACTGAGGCACTTGACCGGGTTGTACCCTTGCGGCCCCTGACCCGGCGCAGATCCCAGCGAGCTCCATGGTTTTCCGCGGAGCTCCGGGAGATGAAGCGTCGGAAACGGGGCCTAGAGAGCTGTTGGATGTCGAGCCGATCCGAACCCGACCGGTTGCGGTTAAGAACCTATATTAGGTCTTATCTCGCAGTGATGAGGGTGGCGAGGTGTAACTACTTCTCTACCCTCATCGCGTCCGCAGATAATCGCCCGGCCGCCCTGTTTAGGGTGACTCGCTCACTTCTTAATCAGGAGGTGAGGGAGGATCCCTTGCAGGGTCGTGCCGAGGAATTTAGTCAACATCTGTCGGATAAAATCGCTCGGATTCGGACCGGTTTGGACTCCAACTGGGCAGAGTCTGGCGATCAGGACACGAGCGGTCTTGTCAATGTTACCTGGGAAGAGTTTGATTCTGTGACCCCTGATGAAGTGGACAGGATTATGGGGAGGCTGAGCTCCTCCACATGTTTGTTGGACCCGTGCCCTTCCTGGCTGGTTTATGCAGCTAGGGAGAGGACACGAGGCTGGCTCCAGGCGGTTATATCTGCTTCTTTGAGTGAGGGTTATTTCCCCACCGTCTTGAAGGAGGCGGTGGTGAGACCTCTCCTCAAGAAGCCTGCCTTGGACCCAGCTGTATTGAACAACTTTCGTCCAGTCTCCAACCTTCGCTTTCTTGTGAAGGTTGTTGAGAGTGTGGTGGCGCATCAGCTCCCTCTGGTCCTAGATGAAGCAGATTATTTGGACCCCTACCAATCGGGTTTCAGGCCCGGGTACAGCACGGAGACGGCATTGGTCGCTCTGGTGAATGATCTCTGGAGGGCTCGGGACAGGGGATATTCCTCTGTCCTAGTCCTATTAGACCTCTCGGCGGCTTTCGATACCATCGACCATGGTATCTTGCTGCGGCGTCTCAGGGGATTGGGAGTGGGAGGCACAGTTCTTCAGTGGTTCTCCTCCTATCTCCTGGGACGCTCGCAGTCGGTGTTGGCAGGGGGGCAGAGATCGGCCCCTAGGTCTCTCGTTTGTGGAGTTCCTCAGGGGTCGGTTCTCTCGCCTCTCCTGTTCAACATCTATATGAAACCGCTGGGTGAGGTCATTCGTGGTTTTGGAGTTGGGTATCATCAATATGCCGATGATACCCAACTTTTCTTTTCGACCCCAAACCACCCCAGTGATGCCCTCGCTGTGATGTCCCGTTGCCTGGAGGCGGTTCGGGTCTGGATGGGGAGGAACAGACTTCAACTCAACCCTGACAAGACTGAGTGGCTGTGCATTCCGGCATCCCGGGACATTCAAAATGTTCCATCTCTTTCTATGGGGGGTGAGCTCTTACCCCCCGTGGATAGGGCTCGCAACTTGGGAGTCCTCCTAGATTCACGGCTTACCCTGGAAGATCATGTGGTGGCCGTGACTAGGGGGGCTTTTGCCCAGGTTCGCCTGGTGCGCCAGTTGCGGCCCTATCTGGACCGGGATGCCCTGTGCACAGTCACTCATGCGCTCGTGACCTCTCGCCTTGACTACTGTAATGCTCTCTACATGGGGCTTCCCTTGAAGACCACTCGGAGGTTCCAACTGGTACAGAATGCGGCCGCGAGAGTTGTCTTGGGAGTTTCCTGGTACTCCCATGTTACACCTTTGCTCCGTGAGCTGCATTGGTTACCAGTTGTCTTCCGGGTGAGGTTCAAGGTCTTGGTTATGATCTTTAAGTCCCTACATGGCATGGGTCCGGGTTACCTCGGGGACCACCTGCTGCCGGCATCAACTCCCCTCCGCCCTGTGCGTTCCCACAGAGAGGGCCTCCTCAGGGTGCCTCCGGTCAGGGAATGCCGACTGGCGGCCCCCAGGGGGAGAGCCTTCTCTGTGGGTGCCCCGGCTTTGTGGAACCAACTGCCGGTGGAGCTCCGGATGGCATCAGACCTCCGAACTTTCCGTCGTGGCCTGAAGACC
The DNA here is from genome assembly GCF_947247035.1 of Vipera ursinii. Lineage (NCBI taxonomy): Eukaryota > Metazoa > Chordata > Lepidosauria > Squamata > Viperidae > Vipera > Vipera ursinii. The sequence goes on from NC_139514.1 coordinate 26,104,667, forward strand.
CATTTATTTGAATTAGCTGGTCTGGCCTGACGGGGGAGTTGGGTTTTAAATTGTTGTTTTAGAATAGTATTATTGTTTTTAACTGGGCACTGATTTTATCTTTAACTTTTGTATTGTATTGTATTGTTATTTATATGCCCTGTGAACCGCCCTGAGTCCCTAGGGAGAAGGGCGGTATACAAATTAAATAAAACGTAAACGTAAAACGTAAACGTATTGAAAACAAACCTATTTTCTTAGCGTGTGACGCTTCTCCTTATGGAGTGGGAGCAGTCATAAGCCACATGGATGAGCAGGGTCAACAGAGGCCTATAGCATATTATTCCAGGACCTTAACTAAGGCAGAACGGAATTATGTACAGATTGACCGGGAAGCATTGGCCATCGTGGCTGGCGTAAAAAAGTTCCACGATTACCTGTATGGTAGGGACTTTACCATTTACACTGACCATAAACCCCTGCTAGGGTTATTCACTACTGATAAACAGACCCCCACAAATTATGTCACCCAGAATGCTCAGATGGTCAATTTTCCTTTCTGCATGCACATTCTCCATTAAACACAGACCGGGCAAAGAGATGTGGCATGCTGATGCTCTTAGTAGGTTACCCCTAGCTGATACTGACATGGATCCCACACCGGCGGGGCAAATCCTGTCTCTACAAGAACTCTCTGAGTGCCCTCTGACAGCCAGGGACATTGCAGCAGCTACCAAAAAAGACCACATACTTAGCAGAATAGCAGCGTGGGTACAAGGTGGGTGGCCTAGCAAAAACCCGGACCCTAAGTTCACACCGTACTTTAGAAGGAAGGATGAGTTGTCATCACACTTAGGATGTATCTTGTGGGGTAGCAGGGTTGTTATTCCAGAGAGTCATAGGAACACAGTGATGGGGGAATTACACGAAGGGCACCCCGGAATTGTTCGTATGAAAGCCCTAGCAAGGAGTCACTTATGGTGGCCAGGGTTGGACACAGCAATTGAGGACAGAGTAGCTGGGTGCTATCAGTGTCAGCGATCCAGACCAGAGCAAGCACACACGACGGTACACAAGTGGGAAGTGGCCAGGAACCCGTGGTCTAGAATCCATATTGACTTTGCTGGCCCATTCCAGGGCCATACATTCCTAGTTGTGGTGGATAGCTACTCCCGGTGGTTGGAGGTCGTGCCTGTTAAGTCCATGACTTCAGCCAAAACCATACAGGTCTTACGGGGACTCTTTGCCACTCACGGGTTACCTGACGTAATTGTTTCTGACAATGGGCCCCAATTCACGTCTAATGAATTTCAGGACTTCCTCAAGGCCAACTGGATTAGGCACGTGACATCGGCACCCTTCCACCCCTCCTCCAACGGATTGGCTGAACGAAACGTCAGAACAACCAAGGACGCCCTCAAACGAATCATCCAAGGCAACTGGCATCAGAGACTGGCTCAGTTCCTATTGGCCCAACATACTACACCGTGCATGGCCACAGGGAAGAGCCCAGCTGAAATGAGGTGGGGCAGATGTTTGATAACAAAATTGGACAGACTACACCCTGACAGGCTACCAGTGGAACCTGAACCGGTCACTCCGACCCGGTCTCTGAACATCGGAGACACTGTGTGGGCTAGGAATTATGGACAGGGTGACAAATGGTCACAAGGGGTAGTCATTGACAAAACTGGACCTTTATCTTATTTAATTGAGGGGGAAGGGAATCAGCTGATCAGGAGACACATCGATCAGTTAAGGAAAAGGGCCCCGGAATGCGTACAGGCTAACAAAGAGAGGAGAATCACTACATCTGACACTGTTTTCCCCCCTGCCCGGGTTAACACAGCACCAGGGGGTGAAGGGAGGGGAATACAATTCAGGACAGTGGAAGTAAACCCCAGAATTGTAATGCAGAGATAGAACCAGCTTCCCCAGACAGCTCACCAGGGTCCTCCAGTCAGTCCAATGAACCCCAACATCAACAACAACAACAACAACAACAACAACAACAACAACAACAACAATCCACTAGGGAAATACCAGCAGAGTCAGTACCACACACAACAGAGTCTGAGGCATTAGCAAATGGCGGAACTGAAGGCACCCCAGCAGTTAGTACGGCCAACAGATACCCAGTCAGGAATCATAAGCCTCCTAGCTATCTGAAAGACTATGTCAAATAGTATTTTTCATCCAGGGGGGAAGGGGTGTTGTGTCCAAAGTTATGGGAGTGGTTTCCCCTTCGGCGGGAAAACCTAGTGCAATCATTGGTTGTTACTTCCCAGCGGGAGATTCTGAGCTGGGGATTGGTTATGTTTGACAGGAACCTAGTATATAAGGTAGGGTTCAACGGCTGCTGGCCAGTTGACCCATGTGAATTCAATAAACGTTCTCTTGTTCTACCTCACTGTCTCCGCTCGTCATTCCGGACTTAACACAAAGATTACTTCATATTGTGGCAAAAAAAAAGCTCACACAAGCATTTGTAGTATGCCTGTTTTGTGTCTGACAGAGCTACCCAAAATGACATCATGTAAATTTGGTATAAAACTGCCACATAAAGACAGCATGATTTTCTGTAGTTTTGCTTCAGAGTTTTTTTTTAAAATGAAGAGACCCTTTTGTTAACCTAAATAAAACCCAAGAACAGAGAGGGGCCACAGGTTTATCACAGCCTATCATATCCTCCAAGCTATCTATGCTTTACTTTGTGAAAACTTATAGTACAATAAATGTCAACCTTTAGGATGCCAAAAGATGCATTTCTGAGACTGCAAATCGCGACAGACATTTCAGTATGAATTATGAGGTATTTGAAAATATACAGTAGACCTTAAGTTATCCAAAGAACATAGACGTTTAGTTTAGATGAAGGGAAATATTTATTGTATCTTTCTCTGTGTGTGTCTGTGTCTCAATAGGAAGAAGCAAAAGTATTTCGGAACATGTGTCGATTATTTTATTGCAAATGAATCACACAGTGTCAATAAGGCAGACCTTGCTGAAGAAGAACCAATGTGGCTTCTGCAAAGGTAAAGCCTGAAGCTATCTATCAATATATATTATTTACTTGAACAGTCCCTGAGATTCTAAGCAAAAAAAAAAAGCAATCATGAGAAAAAGGAACCGATCCATCCTCTTGTGCATTGGTAATTGGTTGAAGAGCAGTAGGGAAATAATAGAAATAAATGGCTAATTCCTGAAAGGAAATAATGTTACATAGATCCCAATGGACTCTGTTAGGATAAATGATTTTTAATCTGCTTAATTTAAATTGTTAAAAACTTAGGTGCGAATAGAGAGGTAGACAACTCTTATTTAACCTGTAGTTAAAAGGTTAAATAAAATCTCTAAAGGAATTACCAGTACTACAGTGCTGAATTTTTCCATAGAGGGTTCTAGGCAAATTGTCCCACTGTTCAATAGCATTTATCTATTATCATCATCATATCTAAACATCAAAACCTTATTTTAAATTTTTCAAGACATTGAGTCTTGACCTCCTTGATTTCAATAGATTAGTGCAGGTTCGCATCCCACCAGGCTCAAGGTTGACTCAGCCTTCCATCCTTCTGAGGTAGGTAAAATGAGGACCCAGATTGTTGGGGGCAATTAAGCTGACTTTGTAATAATGCCGCTTGGGGTGTGTGTGAAAGCCCTAATAAGCAGGCATATACATAGAATGAAGGCTACTGCTAAGCTTGTAAGCCACCCTGAGTCTTCGGAGAAGGGCGGGATATAAATGGAATTAAAATAAAATAAATAAATAAATAATATAACTTCCTCCCTGACACATGGTAACCCATTAGATATCTATTGTCCACATATCATATTTTCCCTCTTCTCTTTTGCAGACTAAACATATACTGTTCTTTTAACTGTTCCTCATAGGAGATACCCGTCATCATCACAACATTTCAAAGTATTTTTTTTAAAGTAATTAGGATGGTTTAACCAGTGGAGAACATGATGGAATTTTACCCTCCATGATCTGGATGCTATTCTTCTGCTAATGGAGACCAAGATTTCATTGGCTTTTTTAGTTGCTGTGTTAGCAGTGCTCTGCTGGATTAGATCCCTGGCACATCTAATCCAGCATTCTTTTCTCAAAATGATGAACCAACTGCACAAGGAAACCAGAGGCAGTGACACTAACAGCCATTGATCCACCAGGTCCATGAATTGACCCAACACTTTTTTAAAGCCAGCCAAGATGGTAGACAGTACACCTCTTTTTGCAACATCACACTGCTGTCTTATGTTCAGCCAGTGGTCTACTAGTGCTCCAAGATCTTCTTCACACTAAGCTGCTAAGATGGATTTCCCTACTATTTTACTTTTGTCCATTTGATTTTTTTTTTAACTGAGATGCAAGATTTTATACTTCTCAAAGGTGATGGATTTGGTCCAAACTTAAAGGCTCCTGAAGTAATTTTGAATTATGATCATGTCCTGTGAAATATTAATTTACCTTGTGTGATGTTCTGCAAACCATATTTAATTTTTTAAAAAAATATTTGCCAACATTCGATAGCTTTTTCTGCTCATGATATAGTATAATAACTCCTATTAGAAAAAATATATTTTCAATACTTCATATGACCAAGATAAATATAACATTGTGCCTCCTTTCTAGCAGATGGAGAAGCAATACTTATAAATGTCTTCGATAATTATTTTTCAATTAAAATTAAACCTATTTTCTTCTATTTTATTTTGCACTAGAATGCCTTAAACTTTAAGGCACAAAATTTGGCAAATTTCAGTAATTTGTTGAAAGTGAATTTCCTAGTGAAAAATTTATTCACTTTCAAGAGTAAACTATTGTGCAGATATCTAGATAATGGTGCTTAAACCTTACAAGTTAAAAAAATAAAGGAGATTTTTATTCAAGATTCCAGGCAGATTTCACCTCTAATCAGAGATATAGCCTTCATTTGATACTATCATCGATAGTCTACCCAGAATTGGCCAAAGTATATTTCTTTAAAAAATTATACTTTATTGAATTTTCCCTCGTGTTCTTTCCATCTGCTGGCAATTACGACTGGAAGTCATGAGTTTTTTTGTGTTGATCACATCTGCTGAAACCCATATCAGTATCAGCTAGTCTGCATTCCTCTTGGCCCAAATCATTTTTTTCACTATAATAGGCTTCAAAAAATGAAACAATGTTGCATACAACATACCTACCTGTAATGTATTGGGCTTGCTTGTAACACCACATGGTAACGGCTGGTAGGCTGTTTAAGCTGGGAGCTAGCTAACGGCTCCCAGCACCTCAGATAACCCGTCTCCAGCGCTGCTATTGGTTGCCCCTAGGTGGCAATAGAAGGGACGCGGTGGCTCAGTGGGTTAGGATGCTGAGCTTGTCGATCGGAAGGTCAGCAGTTTGGCGGGTCAAATCCCGAGTGCCGCGTAACAGAGTGAGCGCCTGTTACTCGTCCCAGCTTCTGCCAACCTAGCAGTTCGAAAGCACGTAAAAATGCAAGTAGAAAAATAGGGACCACTACGGTGGGAAGGTAACAGCGTTCCGTGCGCCTTTGGCGTCTAGTCATGCCGGCCACATGACCACGGAGACGTCCTCGGACAAGCGCTGGCTCTTCGGCTTTGAAACGGAGATGAGCACCGGCCCCTAGAGTCAGAAACGACTAGCACGCATGTGCGGGGGAACCTTTACCTTTACTTTATAGGTGGCAATGGGTTGCTTCAAACCTATTGATTGCCACCTAGGGGCCAGGGTATAAATTGCTGCATCTGCAGCCCAGCTCTCTAGTTCAGATCCTGCAAGAAATAAACCATGCTCTTTGCTGAACACACTCACCTCGTCTTCATTCCTGCACAACTAACCCAGTACACAACACTACCCATCATACTAATTTTTTTGCAGGAAAACAATAACATTCAGAGTGCAGAATATCTCTTAATGATAACTATTTCATGCTCTCTTTGACTACAATTTTTACAATTATCTTTTTTCCCCTATGGGCATATAAACAATATCTTTCATTCTGATCTTTTTTTCCCCTTCAGTCATTGTTTCCTGCAATTTTCATCTTTCCACTAATCATCATTTTTATACTTCCTATTAATGTAAATCTATACAATTCTCAGACAAGAAAAATAGAGCCATTATCTTATCTCATGCGTGCATACTAGAAGTTCCACAGTTCAACCATCTGGGATCATCCTTGTATCCTTCACTAATTTCATCATAAACAATCACAATCAATTTTATATTCATTTCCTTGCCATGATGAGGCTTATGGTTAAGCAATGTATTTGAAATAGGCCTTTCTAAGCAGATACTTATAAATCATTATTTTAATTCATTCATTTTCTGTATTGCCTGGTTCCTCCCCCTCCCCACTTCCCCCACGGTCTCATATCTTTCCTCCTTCCATCTGTTCAAGTCACCCGGTAGAATATTTCTTTCTTCTGGCTCATTCATCCCAATTTCTCCAAAATTCATTTCTCATTCTTTGATTATTGCCATCTGCAGCAGCACAACATAAACCAGCCTATGGATTCCTACTTTTGTGTGCTTCCACAACTAATAAATTGATACCAATTTGTATTTCTGAAATGAAGTGTTAGCTCTTCCATCTATATACTACTATATAAAACAGGGGTTAGAGTTATTGTTTTTTGTTCAGACAGGAGAGCAATTACTATAAAGATAATAAAACCCCAAAACTAGTTTCTCTCTTCTTGCCAACAGAACTCTGGTGGTGAAGCACTTAGATTTATATACTGCTTCACAGTGTTTTACAGCCCTCTCTAAGTAGTTTACAGAGTCAGCATATTGCCCTCAACAATCTGGGTCTTCATTTTACTGACCTTGGAAAGATGGAAGGCTGAATCAACCTTGAGTTGGTGAGACTTGAACTGCTGAACTACTGGCAGTCAGCAGACAGGAAAATTAGTCTGCAATACTGTATGTATTCTAATCACTGTGCCACCACAGCTCTAGTGTATCTAGTGCAGAGGGAATACAAATATGTGTTTCAGTATATAGATGGATAGATAGATAGATAGATAGATAGATAGATAGATAGATAGATAGATAGATAGATAGATAGATAGATAGAGATAGAGATAGATAGATAGATAGATAGATAGATAGATAGATGATAGATAGATAGATAGATAGATATAGATACAGTATATAGATATATAGATATATATTGGATATATCTCTTTGCAATAATAACAACTGTTTTCAGCACAAGATGCATTTCTCATTCATTGGTACAGGGCAGAAATAAGATTGAGTCTGCATGTAAAGCTCTCAGTGAGGTCAGGCTGCAAATAAACAAGGGAATAGTGAGGCCAGCTGCAATGTTGCATTATTTAATAGATAATTGTTTTCACTGCTCCCCTATTGGTTTCATGCTACTGATTCCATGTAATACATAAGATAGCCAATATTAATACAAAATATTCACACTTCCTCAGAGACTCACAAGCCATTTCTGGAGAATACTCCTGGTTGCTATAAAACAGCTTGAAGCTACAACTCCAGTAATAATAATTTTCCAGTAAATCATTGCTTTTTGTCTTATCAGAGTACAGTGTTAAAAGGAGGAGAAAAAAATAGCAATACCGATCAACACACTAAACATGAAAAATACATGACAAAAGAATTGGAAAGAGCCAGGAATAATGGTAGATTCAGGATATTGAAGACACCGGAACAAGATTTTGTGACCTGGTTAATAAAAATAGAAGCTAAAATGATGGATTGATTTAGACCTGTTTATTAAATAAACCATAATTATTTGATTTTTGTAACATGCTAAGTCATAAGCCCTGGCTTACAAACTATTAGAGCTGGAGTACTTAGTGTAATGTACATGCATGCAATATATTGGACTTCAGTAAGGCATTTTGGACTTCAGTAAGGCATTTGATAAAGCAGACCACAGCCTACTACTTGATAAGATAGAAAAATGTGGGTTATACAGCATCACCATCAGATGGATTCATAGCTGGCTGACTGGCCATACTCAGCATGTGGTTCTCAATGGAACTACAGCTACATGGAAGGAAGTGTGTAGTGGGGTGCCCCAGGGCTCTGTTCTGGGCCCAGTGTTCTTCAACATCTTCATCAATGATTTGGATGAGGGGATAGATGGGAAACCCATCAAATCTGCAGATGACACCAAGCTGGCAGGAATAGCCAACACTCTAGAACAGGGGTGTCAAACTCAATTTCATTGAGGGCCGCATCAGCATTGCAGTTGCCCTCAGGGGGCTGGGTGGGTCTGGCCAGGGTGGGTGTGGCCTACTGGGTGGGCGTGGCTAGAGTGCGTATGGCCTACTGGGTGGGCGTGGCCAGCTCTACATCATTCGCATCAAGGGTGCCTATAGGGGCCCGGGCAGGAGTGGGACAGATCTGAGGGTCTCTGGCAGAAGGAGGGTCTCTGGGCCAGGGCCAAGGCAGTGGGGGCCGTTCCCTCACTGTTTCCAGGATGGCTTTGCGGGCCACATGAAACCACTTCGCGGGCCGCATCTGGCCCCCGGGCCTTGTGTTTGACATGCCTGCTCTAGAAGATAGGCTTAAGATACAGAGGGATCTTGACAGACTTGAAGATTTGGCACTATCTAACAAAATGAAAATCAATGGTGAAAAAAGTAAGGTTTTACATTTAGGCAGGAAAAACCTAATGCACAGGTACAGAATAGGTATAGGTATACAGTACAGGTGGTACCTTGTTCAACTGTGAGACGGATCTTGGAGTTCTAGTGGACAATCACTTAAACATGAGCCAGCAGTGTGCTGCAGCTGCAAATAATCTCCCATAATGCAGAATCTATTATCTTATTTTTTGAATCATGACACTTTTTACATTCATATTTAATTGAGCCATTGGAAGAGCATGACACTTAGGGTAAAAATACACAATCATATTTTAGAGACTAGTATCTCCAGTGAAAAATTGGTGGGTGGAGGCAGAACTCTGATTACTGAAGCTCTAAAAAGCATTCCACCAAATGTGAAAAAAACATAATTTAAAGAAATATCTATGATAATTTTATTTTAAACACTCAGACATATTGAAAATTTTCATCATTTCAGTGCTGAAGCTTTGTTTTCCAACAGGCCTCTAAAATAGTTCTATTCAGATTGCAACTCGAGAAGATAGAAAAAGACTTGAATGCTCACTCTGCCTTCTCCTTCGCATTCTCATTCTTAGTATCAGATGAGTTTCCATTCTTTTTTTGCACAGAAACTATGTTCCCTCGGCAAGTAGTTTCCAACCTTTTTGAGCCAATATTAAATGTTGACAATTGCTATCACAAAATGGCTGCAATAAAGAAGGTGGAGGCGGGGGGGGAATGTGCCTTCTCGGAATGACTGCCAAGGTGGACACAGTCAGTCTTAGAAGATCAGTATTGTGCATAAGCAAGCAGGGGTAGGTGCAGAATATATTTTTAAAAGTCAAAATGGTGGCCATGATGGATCACACTTTGTGGAATCCCCATAAGCAAGACTACCAAATATTCTCTATCCCCGTTGTCTAAATTATTAAATACAAATTTCAAGATTCACAATAAGAACAAGATTGTTGGCAGAGACATGAGAAAGTGTTGGTTGCCTCACTTCTATCCATTTAAAGCACTGAAGATCAATAATCTATATACATATAATATAAATTACTCCTTGATATTTTATGCCCATTTAAGCCCATCAGAACAGTTAAGAAACATTGCTGGCACAGGCTGTTCCTCCAATAAAATGCTCTACCTCCTTAGGATATCCTACAATAACTAAGTTTAGCATATAATTAGTGTGAAAAAAGTCAGATAATTTATTTATTTATTTATTTATTTATTTATTTATTAGTTTTTATAAACCGCCCTTCTCCCGAGGGACTCGGGGCGGTGTACAGAGGAAGGGAAGGTATACAGACCGAACAATAAAATAATAAGAAACACTAATGCACACAAACTGGGACCCCAATTAACGCTATCATGCCAGGCCAGCCTGCTGGAACAAAAAAGTTTTTAAGTCGCGACGGAAGGTACGGAGGTCAGGGGCCATCCGGATTTCGGTAGGTAAGGTGTTCCAGAGGGCTGGCGCACCCACTGAGAATGCCCTCCCCCTGGGGGCCACCAGCCGACATTCCTTGAGCGGTGGCACCCTGAGGAGGCCCTCTCTGTGGGAGCGCACAGGACGGTGGGGTGCTGACATCGGCAGAAGGTGCTCCCGTAGGTAGTCCGGACCCATGCCATGTAGGGCGTTGAATGTCATTGTTAGCACCTTGAACTTCACACGGAAGGCAACCGGAAGCCAGTGCAGCGCACGGAGGAGAGGTGTGATATGGGAGTATCGGGAGGCTCCCAAGAGTGTCCGTGCCGCCGCACTTTGCACCAGTTGAAGCTTCCGAGTGGATCTCAAGGGCAGCCCCATGTAGAGAGCGTTACAATAGTCTAGGCGAGATGTCACAAGGGCATGGGTGACTGTACGTAAGGAATCCAGGTCTAGATAAGGCCGTAGTTGGCGAACTAGTCGAACCCGGGAGAAGGCCCCCTTGGTCACAGCTCCAATGTGGTCTTCCAGGGAGAGCTGCGAGTCTAGGAGGACACCCAGGTTGCGGGCCCTATCAGCCGGGGGAAGTAACTTGTCCCCAATGTTAAGCAGTGGGACGTTCTGACTCTCCTGGCTTGCCGGTACGTACAGCCATTCAGTCTTGTCCGGGTTCAGTTGAAGCCTGTTTCTCCCCATCCATTCCCGGACCGCTTTCAGGCAGCGGGACATCACGTCTAGGGCATCACTGATATTGTTAGGAGTTGAGATAAAAAGCTGGGTGTCATCAGCATACTGATGGTACCCTACTCCAAAACTGCGAATGATCTCACCCAGCGGTTTCATGTAGATGTTGAACAGGAGAGGCGAGAGAACCGACCCCTGAGGGACTCCGCAAGCGAGAGGCCTCGGGGTCGACCTCTGTCCCCCTGTCAGCACCGACTGCGAGCGACCCTGGAGAAAGGAGGAGAACCAACGTAGAACCGTGCCTCCCACTCCCAGTCCCCTGAGGCGTCGCAGCAAGATACCATGGTCGATGGTATCGAAAGCCGCCGAGAGGTCTAGTAAGACTAGGACAGAGGAATGGCCCCTGTCCCGGGCTCTCCAGAGATCATTCATCAGAGCGACCAATGCCGTCTCCGTGCTGTAGCCCGGCCTGAAACCCGATTGGTACGGGTCTAGATAAACCGCTTCATCCAGGATCTGAGGAAGTTGGTGCGCCACCACGCTCTCAACAACCTTCGCAAGGAAGCGAAGATTGGAGACTGGACGAAAGTTATTCAAAGAGGATGGGTCCAAGGTGGGCTTCTTGAGGAGAGGTCTCACCACCGCCTCCTTCAAGGCGGTGGGGAAGTGACCCTCACTCAGAGAAGCAGAGATGACCGCTAGGAACCAGCCTCGTGTCGCCTCTCGAGCTGTATAGGCCAGCCAGGAAGGGCACGGGTCCAGTAAGCATGTGGAGGAGCTCAACCTTCTCATAATCCTGTCCACTTCCTTAGGAGTTACAGGATCAAATTCTTCCCAGATGACGTCGACAAGACTGTCCATGTCTTGTTCTTCCATCTCAGCCCAGTTGGAGTCCAGACCAGTTCGAATCCGAGCGATTTTATCCAGCAGATATTGACCAAATTAAAATGACTTATTCACTGAAAGAAAAACAGAGGGAAAAATGATAAATTTTAATCAACCAACCAACCCAGAGAGAGAAACCGAAAAGGAAAACAAACACATAAAGAAAGCAAGTTGAATAAAAGAAAGTACACCATGGATTCATTAAACTAAGGCACAGCCTCAGCAAAGAGCCTGTATGGAAATGCTAAGGCACAAAGTTTGATTTATACTCAATAGCTAAATTTCAATTCCCCTTGGCTTTTTCCCTCTCAGAATTTTGAGATCAGGGTAAGTGAAACACAGCAGAATCTATTCATTCTGACTTCAATGACTAGGTTTTTTCCCCCCTTAAGCAGATAAAAGCAGTGCCAGTTAGAAACAATGCTGTTATTCTTAGGCAAATAATTTGACCATAATTACTTCCTACATCATAAATTATGCACAGGAACTGTTGCTGGGATTGTACTTGTATTTAAAAAACAAACAAAATCAAATTAACTCAAAAGTGCTTTTTCAAGAGGCAACTGGACTTTCTTGTTTTTTTTTTGAAGAGGTTTCACTTCTCACCCAAGAAGCTTCTTCAGCTCTGACTGGATGGTGGGGAATGGAAGGATTCTCCACCATCCAATCAGAGCTGAAGAAGCTTCTTGGATGAGAAGTGAAACCTCTTCAAAGAAAAACAAGAAAGTCCAGTAGCCACTTAAAAAAGCACCTTTGGGACAACCATGACTTGGATGATTGAGAATCTCCATAGACAAAACCAAATTATACAAATGGCCCTTGTGGTGAGGAGTTGTGTTTGAAATGGTAAAGTACAGATAGTCTTCATTTAACAACCATCATTGGAACTGACAACTCAATAGTTAACTGGAGAGGTCATTAAGTGAAAGATCACAATTTTATTATCTTATTTCAGCTTTCCTTTGCTTTACAGGCTTGTGAAGGTTGTGAATGTGAGGACTGGTTGAAAAATACTTTTTCATCTTCTTCTTCCTAACTGTGCATGGTAGCTAAATGACACACTTACTAAACAAGGTCTACCTGTAGCTGCAAAACCAATCATCAATTAAACAACAAATGCTCTCCTAGCAGAAAAACTAGCAGTCTACCAAAGTATTTTTAAAAATGAAACTAATGTTTTGTTTCAGAAGAGAACGTTTTAGTCAGCCTGAGAAGAGACATTGCAAACACCTTGAGATTTGGTTGCCATAGAGGGCAGCATCTGCATTAGAAGGAGCTGGTTACTGAGTCAGTGTAAGTTATATCAGAGAATGTCATAGTGCTGCTGTGCATGTAGGGGAATCACATTATACAACTCACTTTGTTTCTGGATTCTTGTCACATTTTCCTTCAGCTTGCTATAAAGAAGCCCTAGTATTCAGGAGCCATAGACGATGATTTCCAACCTTTAATTTATATGGAGTTTCCCAAGTAGCAATTGTACCTGGATTAAATAAACAACATGTACTTAAGTCAAGGAGCAGTTGGATAAATCAAACTTGTCTCTTAATCTTAGAAAAATTTTGAAACTAATTTCTTCAGGGCTGAGCTGATCCTAAATAACACCCAAATAGTTGGCATTTAGAGCTGGATGTGAGTAGCAGTAATTATGAAATGAAAATCTTGCAGTATTTTGTCTTTGCTAAAGAAATGTGTTTAGTACCTTCCATATTTGTTGAAAATAATATGTTGGAATAAATGTGGCAAGGCTTTTCAAAATATAATTTAATCTTGGAATTATGTTCACTTCAATCAAATTTAATGAACCTCAAATATTCATTGAAATTCAAGATCATCATTCTAGATCATCTTGCATATAGATCAAAACAGGATATATTTAACTCTATTAACTGAGAAAGATTTCTGAGATACAATATAAAAATAAAGCAGTCAAAACAATCTAAAACCACAAACATACTTTACTAAATTATTATTGGGATTTTGTGATATCAGGTTTTGTTTATATCCATTTTTAAAGCAACCAGGCAAGATCAAAGTTAGTAATGAGATAAGATTAGGGATATAAATTTCTGTCCTATTTACAAACTATTGTCAGTATATAATGAAATGTTCCACTTTGCTCCCGATACTATAATTCTACCAATACTTTCCAAAATGTGTAATCATAGAGGCAAGGCGTTCTAAAGCATGATTAAAAAGAAAAGAAGAAAAAGAACATCCTTGACATTATTATAATTTAACCAGAGAGAAAGCACACCATTAATAATCACACATGATTTAAGAGTTGAATAAATTATATCAGTCCAAAATGTAAAACTCAGGCAAAATCCAAAAATAAATCAAGACCCACTTCACAAACAGTCAAGAGATCATATCAAATACTGTCTTGGCTTCCAAAGAAATTATAGTGACTAAGTCTTATTAATTTTGAGTTAAACATGAACATCAATTAAAATTATGTTATTGTATAAATGAAGTTGGAAGAGCATGCTGGTAACCAAGGTGGCTTTTAAAATCTAGTATTCACATTTATCCAGGAATTAAGTCTATAGTTAGAACAGATGGTAGCATCATTGCTTGATTTGGGAATAACTGAAATATGGGTCTCGTTAAAACTAGAAGACAAAAAATTATTCCAAAAAACTTCAAAGCCTCAATATTCTTTCTATACCAATCAGCTGGTAAACTCCCCCCCAATTTCATAGATTTAATTGTAACGACAATTTCTTGAAGCAAAAAATGAAGTAAGATTAGTAACTTGCTCCTGTTATAAATGAAGCCACCTAAAAAGGAATCCATCTAATTTTCTACTGATGAAAAATTAATACACTTAATGACGCCATGCACATTTTTCTATTTGCATCTCAAAATGATGATAAAATATTGTATTAAAATCCAGAAGTCAGTACTGTTACTTACTGGATTTCATTCCTTTTACCAAAGTCTTTGACTTATGCACCTTAATCAAAATTATGTTTTGGAAACAAAGCTTGTTATTAAGTTCATATTTAGAAGAGATCAAAATATATACCGAGGTGGCACAGTGGTTAAAATGCAGTACTGCAGGCTATTTCTGCTGACTGCTGGCTGCCAGCAGCTTGGCAGTTCGAATCTCACTGGTTCAAGGTTGACTCAGTCTTTGATCCTTCCGAGGTTGGTAAAATGAGGACCCAGATTATTGGGGGCAAATGCTCACTTGGTAAAAGTGTTTAGAGAGGACTGCAAAGCACTGTGAAGCGATATATAAGTCTTAGTGCTATTACTATTGGTCCAGAGATGGATAAGATACAAAGAAGAATATTTATTATTTAACTTTCCTCTTCTAAAATGTAAACTTGTCCAATTGTTGTTTGCTTTCTTATGAAGTGTGTGCAATAATATGACTTCAAAAAATGCTTCCCCTGAGCTTTTATTGCTACATTTGGTAATATCATAGGTATGTGTATTATTTAATTCTGCTGCGTACTTTTGCAATTTCAAATAGCGTGTTAATAATTTACACACACACACACACACACACACACACACACACACACACAGCTACCTCTCTGGGATAGATGAAGCTAATCTAATCCAACTCATCTCTGTGAATCAAGTAACCAAACTGTCAAGCACCAGGGGAAGCAGGAGATCCAGGCAGTTCAAATGTGTATAAAGATTTATTGTAAGCTTAAGCTCTCTACAAGAAACTGAACTACTAACAATCAAGGGAAATTAATAGGAATTAAGAATAGAAAGGAATTCAAGGTGGGCTCGACTTAGATCTCCAGTGGGCACAAAGGGACTCGTGACTGATGATCTGTTTTGACCCCTCCCTTGGGCTCAGCATGTTCATCCCCTACACAAATGCTGCTTGAATGATGCTAATGGAGAGAAATGGGTGGAGAGAAAATTGAATCCATCATAGAAAATTCTGTATAATGTTCCCCAGCTGGATTCAATGTGTTATTTCTGTAAATGAATAGCAACCTGTAGAGGCTACAATCAACAGTAGAAGCAAAGCAGGAAGGATCATCAACATATATATTTCCTTGTTGGCTAGTTTTTCCTGAAAGCTCTTTCTCTTATTTTGCCTTTCTCCTCTTCAACAATAGATAGATTGAGGGACAATTCTGTGAAACCTTTGATTAATTGCCTCCTTCCCACACCCTTCCTTTCTCCTGATTACACCATCTAATGGCTACTTTTCATGAAGATTTAAGAAAAAGATTTTAGGAAATTACATAGAATGCTGCAAATCCTGTGGTTTGGTTCTATGACAGCTTCCAGTTACAGTGATAATAATGGAACAGTCATTCATTGCATCCCAAACATATAACATCATAGTATAAAGTTGGTTTGGCAGTAAAGTTCTGTATCCTGGAGGTTTCTCAAATTCAGTTCCATGTTAACTTACCTTTAACAAGTAAATATGGTAAGGGAGGAACATGATTTGGGAAAGGTATCAGTTGGCGACCTATCTTTGTAGAAGGAGGGCTGCGAAATGATAACAGCAGTTTCTCCATGGCATGGTTGATGAAGACGGTGGCTATATGGAAAGGCCACTGTATTTGGAAGAGACCCAGGAAAAAATTGTCTTTCAAAAGCTATTGGGACTAATTATTGTATTTTAACATTTTAAAGATAATATGGGCAAGATAATATAAAAGTTGAGGAGGAGGGAGGGAAACAAAGAAAATAGCACAGTTAATTTTGGGGGATGATTTAAGGATTTCTGTCCTGGGGAGGATGTTGGATTAGAAGACCTCTAAGATTCCTTTCAGCTCTTTGATTCTAGGAAAAATTTAATGTCAGAAAGTAGCAATGCTTCCCATTTTAAAGAAATTTGATCATAACAAGAAGAGGATATACTTGGAGCACTTTTCTCTGAATGTTTTGATTCCATATGTACATTTCTGTATCTACTACAGAAGCCCAAGTACCCTCTGTCCCTTGTGCGCTTATTTTTACCTGGCTATTTCTCTTTTTTTTCAGTGGTGGTGCTACAAAGGTAAATGTACTTCAAGTCAAATCTGGTAGCATCACTGTATGAATCAAATGAGAACTTCTTGTTCTTCTAACAGCCTGGTAGTTGTGATGTGAATAATAGGAATGAAATCCAGTTTTTTAATTAGTTTTCAAGAGAATTCTTGGTGGAAGGAAAAAGGAGCTCTTTGTTGGGCATAACTCTTCTCTTTCCTACACAACGGAAGATTATAAATTGTAATTTGTTGAAATACTTCTATATAATATGTAGGAAGAACCCCATTTTCTTGTCAACCCTTTGCACTCTTATTCTGGCTGTATGGAAGGTCTTCAAGAAAGATGGGATTTTGAAATTCATTGAAACCTTTACTACAGGGGTCTAGTCATGAAGTAGCATATTCTAGCATCTGATAGATATATTTGTGAAAAACCCATTTGTGAGTTGTCCAATTTCCTGATTTCCCAATAGGGATGCTGTTTTTCCTCATGTAGAACAATATGCAAGGTCACACCCATCCACCCTTTCTACCTGGACAATTGCCAATACCAGCCATTCACTGCTTCCTGAGTTTAGGAGTAGATTATGTCATCCTTGTAAATAATTATAATGTATGTTGCACCCATGCTTTTCAGCTTTGACTCAAAATTTCTGCTTTCCAATCTGAGCTGTGTCAATTCTTAAGAGTGGATGGTCTCCAGAGCTTTGTTCTCAGCTCCAGTTAGATGCAGGCCTTGTCATGACCCTCGTCTACGTTTGCTAGTTAATTCTAGGATACTAACTTCTATGCCAATTCTCTCTCTCTCTCTCTCTCTCTCTCTCTCTCCCTCCCTCCCTCCCTCCCTCCCTCCCTCCCTCCCTCCCTCCCTCCCTTAAGTTACAATGCAGGAACTGAAGCTATCAGTTCTTCTTCTCTACAAAGCTTTTATGGATTTATACTAAAAAGTTGGAGTGAAAGAACAATCTGTTTCTTCTAGTCAGATTCATTGCTCTAATGAAGGTAATTTCCTTTTAATAATATCTTTCTGGTTAATATCTCTTCTGTTAAATGTCAGTTGGGGAAATAATATATACAAGTACTCATCACTTCATAAATTGGCAGTAGGAGATACTGGTAACGTGACTCACCAGCACACAAAGCAGGATAGATTCCCACATTGTGCTAACTCATAATGTGGTTCCTTGGTTTTGGCTTAAGGTGATGTGTGAACCCATTGTTTATTATTTGCAACACTATGCTATTAGCATTATAATCAGAAGTATATAGCATATACTAAACATCAAGCCATTTTCAAAAATCAAATCAATGTACTGAGATATCAACTGTGTCAAGATTGTGTGGGGGTGGGGGTGGGGGAGAGAGAATCAGGCCACCATATCTGCCCAGTAAACATCAAGACAACCATTAGATGGAAGCAAAGAGTTCACTGTATACTTAACTTAGTAAGTATACTTACTGTATACTAGCTGTAGCATTCATATGGCTACAAATCAGAGGCTGCTCTGACTTGGAGAGCCATGAATCAAACAGGGCTTAAGGCCATTTTACAAATTTGAATAAAGGCAGGTCTTCATTGGGTGAACTTGGTGAAGGCATTATGTCAGATTCCGGCTGAGAAGCCCAACAAAGCAAAACACCAGAGATATTGCATTCTCTAATGTAAACTTTATTAGGCATTAGCAAACTGGTAAGATAGAAGGAAAGCTAGCTCTGAGAATATGGCAGGAAACAGAGATAACTAAAAGAGTGAAACTTTTCCTCCCCTTTCTGACAGTTCAGGTCACGTTATCCAATAAATATTCCAGCAATTGTTATGAGAAGAAACTTCAGTCTGCCAAAACATCTCTTCAGCAGCTTTGGCTCTCATATTGATAAGGAGCACCTGTGAATCCCAAACTCTGCCCCTCCCCCCATAACTGTAGACAAGCCTAGATACACTATGGCGGTCCTAAAGACAGTAATGCCCATAGCTTTACACAGCTTGATCTATCTCCCAAGACAGTTGTAAATAAAAATGTGTGCACATTTATGCATCTGTGTGTGTGAAAAGGAGAAAAATGAATGAAAACAAAGCGCATACGTACAAACTACTCTCAATTTCAGCCTGCTTCCATATATAACGCTAGCAAGCCATGGACAGCACATCAGCAGAAGGTTGAGTTAAAGTATGTTGCATGAAATTTAAAAGCATTAACATTTTTTTTATTTGCTTGTGTTGGACTCATTATGGTTATCCCAGGGGGGGTTATGTCAACACCAGCATCCTGCACTATAGAATATACTTGGTCACCTCTTTTGTTGAGGTAAGCACTTAAAAACAGTATATCAAAGGAAATGACACATCAGCTGTTTTTCCTGCATTTTTATACCTTGCCTGCTCATTAAGGCTCTGTGAGAGCCCATCTCCATCTCGATGGCATTAATTGCAGCCAGTTTGTCAGCAGCACCAGAAGCAAATAGCTCTGAAGCAGTGTGGTGGAAGAGGAACACATTACTAATTAATCTGGGGGCTCCTGGAGTGATGTTGAAATTGGTTGCTCTTTTTGGAATTATGCCTCCATGTGTTTCTGAAGAAAAAGCAGGCCTTTACATAGTTCTTAATCCCTTAGGGACAGAGCATGCTGTAATATGCTTAGTTGATAACATATTGGCTAAAATCACAATAGAAAAAGAAAAAAAAACCTACCAAGAACTTGAAACAAAAAGGTCAATTGGGAATAAAATAAAAAGCTCATGTAGATTCAATTCATTTCCAATGTTTTTCATGCATAAAGTTTTGCTGTTCCTTTGAGAGAGACTTCTTATAGAAGTGAGCACTCAAACCATGTTTTAAATTGAAGAAGGCAGCCTTGGGGGGGGGATCATTTGATCAGACCCTGCAACACTTTAAATGATAATTGAAAATATGCCTTACACACACACACACACACACACACCAGCTCTGTAAAAGATTGAGGTTTTTCTATTTGGAGCATATTGTCTCTTGTATTTTAAAAATCTAATGCTGCCTGGAGTGATTGCTAAATTGTGCAGACTTTTAAATTCAAATTATTAATCAATTGTAAGTAATTCAGATTTTGATAGCATGGCATAGCTGATTTTATAACATGACTGTCCTAGGGTGAACTTACCTGTTCCACTATTGGTTGCCCAATAAAATCCATTCCCTAAATTGGTGAGCTAAGCCCCTCATATTTCATGATCCCAGGCTATGCCCTGCCACCCCAACTGACTTAACCCACTTCATGAATAAGTAGACAATTTAATTCATTCATTATAGTTAATAACTAACTATTAATTTAATGAATACAATAGTATTTGTAAAATATCAATAATGTTAGTATCACTATGATTGATTGCACAGTCAGCCAGATGTTTAGACTGGATTTGGCATTTGTATCCACCTGTTGAATCATTCCCAAGGGCCTGGAATAGGCAAATGTTTGATGGAATTAAAGGTATCCTTTCAGGATGTAAGCTGTTCCAAGTGAAGCTGCCTTTTACCATTGACTGATGGTGATTTTGTCAATGCTGATGGTGTTCAAGTGGTGCTCCAGGTGTTTTGGAAATACATCCAAGGCACTTATCACTATTGGTACTACTTTTGCTCTACTTGTTCTATTTCTATTTTCAGGTCTTTATATTTTCCCCCAGTTCTTTCTCTTCTACCTTGATGTCTCCAGGTTCTTCCACGTCCACTATCCAGATTTTGTCTTTCTTATTGGCAATTATGTTGTGGGTTGTGGTGTTTTGTAGCAGGTGCTTGTCTATTTGAATTTTAAAATCCCAGAGCACTTTAACTTTTTCATTTTCCATTACTTTATCTATTTTATGGTCCCACCAGTTCTTCCTTGAAGGCAAATGTTATATCATCACCATCACCACTATTATTATTATTTATTTATTTATTTATTTATTTATTTATTTATTTATTTATTTATTTATTTTTATTCCATTTATATCCCGCCCTTCTCCGAAGACTCAGGGCGGCTTACAAGCTTAGCAATAGCCTTCATTCTATGTATATGCCTGCTTATTAGGGCTTTCACACACACCCCAAGCGACATTATTACAAAGTCAGCTTAATTGCCCCCAACAATCTGGGTCCTCATTTTACCTACCTCGGAAGGATGGAAGGCTGAGTCAACCTTGAGCCTGGTGGGACTCGAACCTGCACTAATTGCAGGCAGCTGGTGTTACTTAAGGAGGCATTAGCCCAATAATAATAATAATAATAATAATAATAATAATAATAATAATAATAATAATAATAATAATAATAATAATAATACAACTTTATTATTAGAGATGAAGAATATAACTGTTCAAATGAATGGAATACAAACAAACACACACATATGCAAAGGGGAACACTCATGATTTAAGATGATATCCACATGTGAAGCTAGCAAACCATAGATAGCTCTATCTTTGTGTTTTTAAAAGAATGCTTAAGTGACTTACTTGTGGTAAAAGCAAAGCAACCAGTACAATCTGAATTCAAACAGAGCAAGACAATTGAAAATGGCAAGAAAGGTAAAATGAGCCAAAATTCACTTTAAAAATGTCTTGCTTAACAACAGAAATTTTGGGCTCAATTGAGACTGTGAGGACACTATCTATATGCACGTCAGGTGGACTTCCTTGGTTTTAGAAAAGATTAAGTGGATTTTCTATTTTCTATTCTATTTTCTAATAACACTGTGTTAAAGCAAGTAGAAACAAAAAAGAAAGGAAAGAAGAAATAGGAAGAAAGGCTCTTTATATGATGAGGCATGAAGCAGAAAGTCTGAAATTAGACTAATTTGTGCTGAGCCTAAATTGCCAAAATGACTAAGAAGTTAAAATTCCAAAGAGTGTCGTCACTTAGTACATAGAAGAATGGGTATTCAACTGCTTTCATATGTCACTAGACATTTACCTGTTTTTTCTTTTGCACATCACAATGAGGATTTTGTGCTTTGTGGCAAAATATTCTATAATTAAAGTGATTAGTTTTTCAGTGAGAATGAAAAATAATAGAAATCACTTTGTTCACAGAGGCTGCATAAAAACATGCACAAAATCTAAAACACAATATAATACTACAAACAGATGGTCCTGTAAAAAAGCTAGAAGAAACCCAAGTTTTCAAATACTTGAGCAATTAATCTCATATAATTGAAGATAATGGTAGTAAATTCACCTCCTCCTCCTCCTCCTCCTCCTCCTCCTCCTCCTCCTCCTCCTCCTCCTCCTCCTCCTCCCCCTCCTCCTCCTCCTCCTCCTCCTCCTCCTCTTCTGAATTTTGCTGCAACACACCAAAAAGGCCAGGTATGGTATTTGCTTTTTCACCTTATAAGGAGCAATGCAAAATGTACTGCAGCGGTAGAAGCATGAGTGAATATATAGTGGAATATCTTTATCTTTTCTCTATCAACTTTTCTTGTCAAAGGGTCAGCGATAGATTTTAAAAACACTGATAGATTCATTGTAAAACATTGTACTGAAGGTAATGACAAAGCATTTTCAAACTGTTACGAAAAAAACCATACGGATATGTTCATGTACAGTATTCCTAAGACTTGAACTGAACTGATGGAATGTCTTTACTTTTATCAAAAACTTCAGTCAGCATTTTACTACAAAATACAAAACCTTTCTTTATTCCAAGTTCGGTGTTGTAAGTCTATTTAAAATGTAATGTGAAACTTCATTGTATACCATTGTATCAATTAATTAAGGAGGCAATATAAAGAATCTGACTGAATCTGATTGAAAGAGCTGTGGTGGTGCAGTGTTAGAATGCAGTATTGCAGGCTAATTCTGCCGATTAATTTTCACCGGCTCAAGGATGACCCAAATTGTTGGGCAAAATGCTGACTCTGTAAGCCATTTAGAGAAGGCTGTAAAGCACTGTGAAGCAGTACAGAAGTTTTGATTGCAACTTCCAGCCCACGCAACAAGCCAATTACTGTATTCCAATTAAAAAGTAAGGATCACTACCAATAGCATCTGGCAACATAGGCTGATCTGTGCAGTGCAGTTGTTCAGTTTGGCTTTTCTTAGCATGCCAGTTGAGATTGGGCCTTTGGTTTACGGAAGAGCTCTGTAAGAAGAAACAGATGCCTGGAATACTTGTGGAGGAAGATCAAAAATGAGCCTCACCATGCACATATATTTTCAGTGATGGTTGTTAATGCTGTGATAGGAAGCATCTACAAAGCACTTCAGAGGAAATGGATTATTTTGATCCTTTTCTGTCAGGGTTCAGGTATGGATAGAAAGTTTATTCATCACACTGGTTGATAAATTTGATTGCAGTTTAAATGCTTCTGTTAGAATTCTCAGTGGATTTCAGTGCCATCAACCATGACATCTTTCTAGGTCACTTATAGGGTTGAGAATTGGAGGTTGTGTGGTTCCTTGGCAAATGATTCATGTCAAATGATTGTAGCATAGGAAATATTAGCTTACTGGCCTCTTACACACAGAAAGCCATATGGTAAGCACCTCCCTCCCACTTTTAAGATTTACATGAAGCCACTAGAAGAGGTCATCCATCAGTTTAGAGTGCCGTATTATCAAAATGCTGATAATATCCCATTTATTTTGGATATTTGTTTATTGCTAGGCCATTCTGGCAATGTGATTGAAGTACTGTCTTCATATCTGAAGTCTGAATGGAGGAAATACCATTAAAAATACTACTTGTAATTCCCTCACTACTAGGAAATTAAGGGGGTAGGATATTTCTAGCTTGACTAAAACCAGTTTCTCTTCGTTTCTACCCACACATTTGAATCAGGCTCTCTGGAGCAATAGAGAATGATAGATATTATCAAATAAAAAAGAAGTCCAATTAATATAACCATTTTTAAAGCAGCAATCTGATCGTGCTTACCTTTACAGTAGAGATAAAAAGTAACATTTCCTGGAATAGAAACCCAAGCTGACTCATAATGACATTTTAAAATCATTTTATTATCTCAAAGTGAAAATTGAGTATACTATGATAAATTAGGATCTTAAAATATTTCAACATTCCATAGAACAAAGAAACTACCTACCTACCATCCATCCATCCATCCATCCATCCATCCATCCATCCATCCAGTTTATGGCACTACTATAGCACTATATTCTGTACCAGCTGCACTTTCTCAAAACTCTCCTGATTGATCTACAAGATCTAATCTGCAAAATTCCAGTGATCTCCAAATGGCAGCAAATAGTTATGTCAGTAGTTCAAAGTTTTCTATATTTCTTTGCTGCCTTTCAATTTTTTTTGGGGTTCTGTCAAACTGTTAGCCTGACTTTTGTGTGGAACATGTTTCAGTAGATAGTGGCTGGCTGCATACATCATGCTGCATACATCATGCGTGGCCACAGTGCAGTTGGCTTAATTTTCACTGAACTGATTAAGCAATCCCAGCCATTTTCATTTGTGACTTTGTGGGTATTCCTACACAATATTTAACATTTAAAAAGCACATTTAAGCAAACAGTGAATAGTGAAATATAAGTAGTCCTCAACAGTTATTCAATAAAATACAGGTAGCTCTCAACTTACAACAGTTCATTCAGTGACCATTCAGAGTTACAATGGCACTGAAAAAGTGACTTATGACCATTTTGCACACTTGGGATCATTGGGGCATCCCCATGGTCATGAGCTCAAAAGTCAGATGCTTGGCAACTGACTCACATTTGTGACAGATGCAGTGTTCTGGAGTCATGTGATCCACTTTTGCAACCTTCTGACAAGCAAAGTCAATGGGAAAACAAGATTCACTTAACAATCATGTCACTAACTTAATAACTGCAGTGATTCATTTGACAAGAAAGTGGCAAGAAAGGTTGTAAAATAGGGCAAAACTCAACAATTTTCTCATTTAGCAACACAAATTTTGGTCTCCATTGTGGTCATACGTTGAAGACTACCTGTATGTGTGCACAGATTGAATCAAATATGTGATAGTGGTTAGCTCAATGTTTTTAATATTGTGCTCACATAGATGTGATAAAAGTTCACAGGGTAAAAACCAGTGGTGGGATTCAAATATATGAACAACTGGTTCTTTGTGTGGATGCCACTTCCAGAAGTCCATTCTGGGCCTGGGCAACAAAAAATTAGCTATTGGTGTTCTGTTCCAGCCTACGACTGGCCCTTTTGTGTGACAGAGACAACCCCTTTTTCCTTTTGACAAATTAATAGGCTGGAAAAAACCCAACCCAAATTTATTTACAGTTCCAAAATGATAAAAGTTTTTCAAACAAAAAAGCAGCAGAATATTTTCTTCAATAAATGATTCAAAACATCAAACAAGAGTCAACAAACAAAAGTCAAACAGATTAGCAAGAACAGACCAGGATTCTCTTTGAATGTCTACGAATGGTTGCCTTCAGCAACCAGCACTGCCCACACCTTCCCCTTTTATTATCTGTCCCAAGGCGTGGCTTCTCAATGCCTTCTACTTTCACTGAGTTGCCTCATTGATTTTCTCTGCTCTACTCTGCAGGATTGCTTTCTGCTTCTAGTGTCTGAACAGATTCAGCTGTGACTCCTCTGAGTCCAACACCTTCTCCTCACACAGCTGAGCCTCATGAGGAACACGACCGGAGGGGCCAGGCTGACAGTCCTGCAGTGCATCAGAACTTCCCTCTGACACTGGAGGCTCTCCAAACCCCTCCTCCTCCTTCTCCTCCTCAGATTCCTCAGACTCAGCTGCTGGGAGCACAGGCTGACACTGAATCACAACAACCGGTTCTGCCAAAGTGGTATGAACCGGCTGAATCCCACCACTGGTATAAATGAGGACCCAGATTGTTGGGGGCAATTAAGCTGACTTTGTAATAATGCCGCTTGGGGTGTGTGTGTGAAAGCCCTAATAAGCAGGCATATACATAGAATGAAGGCTACCGCTAAGCTTGTAAGCCGCCCTGAGTCTTCGGAGAAGGGCGGGATATAAATGGAATTAAAATAAAATAAAAATAAATAAATAAATGCATCACCACATAGTCTAGGAGCAAACCTGGATCCTCACTTCTCTCTTTCTCCTTCCTATTATCTATCTATCTATCTATCTATCTATCTATCTATCTATCTATCTATCTATCTATCTATCTATCTATCTATCTATCTATCTATCTAAAACTAATAAATACAGATGCCTTTTAAAATGAAAAGATTCCAAGTAAGCCACACAAGATGTTGAGAAGTAAACAATAAAAACTAAGCAAGGTGTTTTGGATAGTTGGGAATAGCTTCTGTAAACATCCATAATTCTGTTTTTATAGTAGCAGCAAAGTACATAATCTAACATGTGCCCTTAGGCAACCACTGGAGCTTTTCTGTGCTGACTCCAGAAGTTTTCTGCTGCTAGAAAAATTTGAAATTGAAGTTTTTGACATAATGGGGCTTTCAATATATTTGTCTTGGCACATGCCAGAGTAGATAAGGCAGTGCCACCATGCCATCTACAGTGTTTGTGTGTGTGTTTGTGTGTGTGTGTGTGCGTGTGTGTGCAGGTACACATTTCTTTGACATGTATTTTTCTACTTAACAATCATTTTTCTGTATCTATAACACATGCATACACACATATGCAATTTATTGTCTGTAAGGGTGTGTGTGTGTGCATGTGTGTGAGAGATATGCTTTATAATTTGAAAACTGATTCAGAAAAAGCACAACATGTTTTTGCTATTCATTAAAATAGTCTTTTATATGAGCCTGGGAAAAGATGCAGCTACTTTAAGGAGTCAACATTTTCAAGTTAATGCTGCTCTTTTTTTCAGATCTAAAACACTACATAAGAACCGTTTTTAGTAAAACACAGAGTGAACTTCATAATTAAAATTAAGCAGAGCAAATTGTGTTTAATAAATAGCAGAGGCTTCCAAAATCTTGAAAACTAACAAGGAATGCTGAAACAAGAGCAAAGGCATAGCTACTTTAAAGAGTTGCAGGCAGATTCTACACTTGTTCTTTGATGAGTTTTGGAAAACTGTTTTGCTTTCAAATTCATTGGTAGGAAAAGTTGCTTTGTGCTTTAAAAGTTACTACAGGAGTACTGTTTACTTCTGTATGATATGCAAGCTGTGTGTACAGTCCCAAAAGTGGGTGGAATGTAGAGAAAACTCTAATTATGATTTAAACATTATTTTAATAAAAAACCAGCAATTATTCTGAAGATTTCTTATGTTTGTTCATATGTTAATAGTTCAGTGGCAACTTTTGAATATGATGGGGAACACATGGCTTTGGGGCTATAGTTTCTGCTTCCCCTAAGTTAAGGAACAGTCAAGATATTTGAGAAGTTCCCTGTCTTCTCTGTTTGGGTGATTGCCTACATTAAGTATGACAGTTTGGATATTCACATGTTTCCGCAGTCAAGCTAACACACAGTGTATGATTCATACATATGCATGAATTATGCAAACTACTTTGAAAGCAGGTATACCCACTTCTATACTTCACTTGATAACTTGTTGCTGGTAAAATATAGTGCTTCCTTCCTCCACCCTGCTAATATCTCAGGGCTGAGAATGGTTGTGTTGTTTGATTTGTGATAATTGATATACATGCAAGTTCTGGAAACTAATCAAGGAGAGAAGCAACCTAGAACTAAGATGAAACTTCCTGACAGTTAGAACAATTAATCATTGGAACAACCTGCCTCCAGAAGCGGTGAATGCTCCAACACTGGAAGTTTTTAAGAAGAGACTGGACAGCCTTTGTCCAAAATGATATAGGGTTTCCTGCGTGAGCAAGGGGTTGGACTAGATGACTTCCAAGGTCCCTTCCAACATTGTTGTTATTATTATTATTATCAAATGATACACATGTATTTATGAATCAGCTCTGATATTGGATTACCCGATCTGTCATTAATTAAAGATAATTGACTATAATAATTATTTTTTTAATAATCATACATAGACGTATATGAAAAAAGATAATTATGCTTAAAATAATACGGAATACATGACTTTAACTTTTCGTGTGAATAAGAATGTTCTAAATAGCATAGCAATAGTTTTAACATTTATGCTTATATTACTGCCCCATAGTGCTTTGCAGCACTCTCTGGGCACTTTACAATATAAGCATTATTTGCATATTGCCTCCAACACTCTGAGCCCTCATTTTACTCACCTTGGAAGGATGGATGGAAGGCTCAACCTTGAATTTCATCAGGATCAAACTCCAGGCTGTGGGCAGTTTGCCTGCAATACTGCATATTGACTACTATACCTCCATAAATACTTTTTAATCCCTATGAAAAGGACTGTCTCAATATCAGCAGTAATTTTGCACTGTATCTAACTTTATCTATTTAATACAAATTTTGCAAAAAAAATGTCCTTTTATCAGACGAGAAGATAAACTCCTCTAAATCTTTTTATTGTTCTCTGTACAACCTTTTACAATAAAGAAATCCTTCTAAAATTCCACATTTATCTAGAAATTAGTCCAAATTAGGGTAATAAGCAGTGGTGGGATTCAGCTGGTTCACACCAGTTTGGTAGAACCGATAGCTAATTTTTTGTTGAGCTCAGCTAACTTGCTGAATCCCACCATTGTAACCCACTGAAACCCTAGCCCTTTTTTGCGAGGGCCAGAACGGCCCTCCAGAAGTGCATGAACGCCGCTTCTGGAAGTCGTTCTGGGCCTCAGAGGCCCAGGCCCAGAATGGACTTCTGGAAGTGGCATCTACACAGAGAACCAGTTGATCATGTATTTGAATCCTACTACTGGTAATAAGGCTTACTTTGAGTAGACATACATATGTTTGCATTGCAAATGTAATATCTCCTAGGTAGAATTCTTGCAGTTTAGCATTTTCCATAAATGTGCTAGTTAAAATCCACTCACTAGTGTTTAAAACTATTGTGACACATTAGGAAGTTTTATTAGCTATTCTAGGGAAAAAAACATTTTAATGACACTAATTTTGCCCAGAAAGGATATTTTTTTAAAGTTAAGCCCCATAATACAATACCTTGCTTCTGAATGTTTTTAAATCAGGATAGTTATTTTGTATAATTCACCAGCATGTTTTCTTAACCATCCTTTAACTTTCTAATTATCTGCTAATAGGTGATGTGTAATTACTTAGACATGTGTTCAGCTTAATTATTTCTCACAAGGTATGGTGAGGACTGGCTTTTAAAGTGGTAACTGTTGAGGTATGGGCCATGAAAAGGTCTAGGCTGAACATGTGATAAAGAGTCAGGGTGAGTATAAAGCAGGAACAGATAACTTTTATTCTACACACATTTAAAAGTCAAACTTGGAATTTCTATTAATGTGGTGGTACGGTGTGGGTTGAAGTGAAAAAATATTGACCGGTTTGCTTTTCAATGCATTTAGAAGAATTCTTGATGCTGAAAATAAACCGCTGAACAGTTTTGCCACCAGTTTCAGCAGGGTAAACTAGAAAAACCCCTTGGGCTACAAAAGGGTTTGGGTCCTAGGTCTCTTTTCTCTCTTATATCTTGAAATCATGACTGTACAAGGTCTGACCACAACTTACCAACCAGCTGATTTTTCTGCAATTTTGTATATCGAATAATCAAATCTGTAAATAAAGTGCCATACCTAAAACCTGTGTAACTCTGATGCTCAAGGAAGAACATGATAGGGGAAAGAGTGCCACTGAATTTCATCACTCAGGATAACAATCTAAATTTGTCTTGATCTCGTGATTTTTTTACTGCAGACTTTAGAGGGTTTTTTAAACGAACCTTTACTCAGATTGTAAATTTGACCCCCTGTGTGAACTGCTAAATAGAGCAAATTACCTTAGTCTGCTAATTCTAATTCATACTAAACAATCCCAACCCATTCTCTCCCAGTGGAAGATTTATAATAAACCTGTCAAGTGTCTGGGAACCGTGTCTCATCACAAGACCACAAGGTAGCCTTTTTCTACCAGTATTATTATAATCAGGGCTTTTTTTGTAATAGAACGCTCAGAACGGAGTTCCGGCACCTTTTTTGGATGGAACCTTGTAGGGTAGGCAAGGAGGGTTGTATGACGTGTGTGAGTTCCGGCACCTTTTTCTTTTACAAAAAAGCACTGATTATAATCCATACCAAAAACCTGTAGGCAAATCAAAGACAGTTGTTCTCTACATCTATTATTTATAGTTTACATTTTTAAACTGCCCATCTCTCTCAAAAAGGGACTCTTGCTACTGTTTGTATTCTTATTTGTTATTAATCTGTTTATTAATGGAACAGTCAAGTTGGCCCAACAATTAAAAACTCATTTAAAATCTTACAAAATCAGTAAAAAAAAAACCTCTTTAAACCAGAGGAAAAGAAAAAGGCCTGGCTGAAAAGGAAAGTCAACTCATTTTCTGAGAGGAAGGCGTGGAGACTGAACACTAATTCTGAGGGGCATTTCAGTGCCAGAGCAACCTTCTCTTATATTATATGCCTGAGAAACGGACCTCAATAAGTGAGAGCATCTTTAGGAGAGCCTTTCTGCTGTATTAATCTCTGGATAGGTGTTATATCAAAATGGACAGCCCATCCCACTGGGTCCAACAGAATGAGCAAATTCTGAGTCCCTTCTGTGAAACAGTCCAGTCTAATGGGACCCAAGAAGTTGTTTTCTGATGCAATGCCCACCTAAATGGAATAGCATCCCCCTGAAATCTGGATAGCCCTGATCCTATTTGCCTTCTGGAAAACTTTGAAGACTAGGCTGGTTTTTGATGCACTTGGGCCAGGCTGTTAACAGAGACCAACATGAATAGTTTAATTGGATTATCTTTTTAAGTGCTCTGCTTTTTGTAATATTGTTTATTTCTTGTTTTTATGTTTTGCTTGGTGAGTTGCCCAGAGAATGAGATGGGCAGCTATATAAATTTTATAAACAAACTATCTTGAAATAATTGGCAACTTGAAGTAATTGCCAACAAATGACTTTTGAAGTAATTGGCAACTGCTTTTTAGTATACTTGAGTGCAATTTCTGTAGAAAGACAGGATATGAATCCAGTGAAAGAGCTAATAAATAATCTCTGCCATCTGAACTTTTATAAACATTGATTATAGGTTCCCTGGCATGACTATTTTATCCCTTACACTTATAAAAACATATTTAGTTGAATATATATATATATATATATATATATATATATATATATATATATATATATATATGTCTGTTTTTCCTTCTTTTTGGTTTCCCTTTTTCTGCAGCTTTTCCAGTTAGGACAGCTGTTTGAGATGCAACTATCATTCTTGTATATTAGCCTATCAAATGCAACTATATTACCAAACTTTTTAATGCTGTCAATGAAATTATAAGATTAGCTGCTGATTTTACCAGCACACAATAAACATAAGAACCTCATTCTAGTATATACAGTATTAACTGGAAGAAAACAGTCTTAAGCTGTGGTTATTTTAGGCTATATTGATTTTGGCCAGTTGTAGAATTGTTTAATCTGCCATTCTAGATATATTTGTGTTTATGAGGCATAATTTCCTCAAGGCAGCCCAAAATATATTTTTTGTATGTGCTTTCGTGAGTTTATTTCAAAGAGCAAATGTGTCTTCTTGACTGCTCATCAGTCCATTTTTATTATAATAGCCCACCTGTACCACCTTTCTCAAGTTTACAGAAAGCCCCTGTTAAAAAGGAACTCTCATAATTACCTTTTTTTCATTGCTTCATCATAAAGTTTTATGTAGGCCAATGCCTGATAGAAGTTATCTACAACTCCAGACCAATCTTGAGGTTTAGTTGGTTGAGGAAATGTCTTTACTATTTTTTTTCTCAGATCAGTTCATCCACTAAAGATTGATCACTAAACAGTTCTGAATACAACAGCTTCTTATTATTAAGAAGTAAAAAAGATCTGAACTATTTATGTAGATGTCAGAGATATAAGAACCTTTCTGCATTACTCAGTCTTTCTCTTTTTGAGGCATAAATTATCAGGCTTCACATCTTTGTCTGCACATATGGTCTCCTGGCAAAGCAATGGCTTCAGGGCACTTTATTAGAGCAAATGTTCACAAAGAAGAAAATGTTCCTGACAGAGGGAAATTTTAGAAATCAGGAAATAATCATGCCTTAGCCACTGCTGTCATCTGCTGTGATGATGATCCTAGTGAAGTGGGTTCTATTAATATTCTGCTCTCTGTGTTTCTCATTGCCTAACAAAGGCTCTGATTATTGATTCTAGTAGACCTTTTAAAGAAAAATTAGAAATCTCAGTTTAAGCTGTTGCTATTGTTCTAGGCTGACTTCCTTGGTTCCTCATTTTGCTCATACCTTTCATTGCAATATAAGAGATAATTTCAATCATGGAATAGTCACAAACACATTCTTCATATGAGTCAATACTAATAATAAGGAAAAATCTACATAACCACTTACTATTCCTCTGGATATCCTCTTAAAAATTACCATCAAAATGTAACATTGGAAAAGTCTTTGGAATCTTAGCATCTGCAGTTCAATATCATTTGAAATAGAATAACAGAGTTGGAAGGAACTTTGGAGGTCATCTAGTCCAGCCTCCTGCTTAGGCAGGAAACCCTATACCATTTCAGACAAATGGTTGTCCAATCTCTTGTTAAAAACTTCCAGTGTTGGAGCATTTACAACTTCTTGTGGCAAGTTGTTCCACTGATTAATTGTTCTAACTGTCAGGTAATTCCTTCTTGGTTCTAGGTTACTTCTCTCCATGATTAGTTTCCATCCATTGCTTCTTGTCCTTCCTTCAGGTGCTTTGGAGAATAGCTTGACTCCCTCTTTGTGACAACCCCTGAGATATTGGAACACTACTATCATGTCACCCCTCATCCTTCTCTTCATTAGACTAGACATACCCAATTCTAGCAATTTCACAGAGGTTTTTGCTACACTATCCTTATAATATTCAGATTCATTAGAAATAACTGTGGGCAAAGCCATTACAAATGAAGGAGGTAGAACAGGTGGCTGTCTAGCACTTAAATTTAACAATTAATTCATACCGCAACTAGTAATTTATGGAAAGCCATCTGTGAATCCTTAAATGGTCATTGCGCATCTGTAGGGTCTAAAGAAATGGCACAACAGAATGCTTCTCTTTCATAAAATAGCTCATATTCCTTTGGTTGGTGGGTGGAAAGTAGTGCTAATTGGCTCATCAGGGTGTGGAAATATTTTGTACACCTGAAGTTAAAGAAGCTGGCCTTGGCCCAGTAAGCTTAGAAAGGAGACATCTGGGAATCATATTAGATGTTCTAAGCACCTAAGAAGAGGGCCAGGAAATAAAAATTAAGCATGTAATATACATTTGATATTCTGAAATTGGGGGAAAAGAACAGAAACAGGGTAATAGACTGAAGTGGACAGGACAAAAATTAGAAAAATAAACATTTTTGTCATATTTATTTAGCATATGACAAAAATGTTAAAAAGTACATAACAGTTATATTCTCAATGAGCAAATCAGAAATTATTTATTTACAAATTCAAAGGTACACTATTTATACAGTCAATATTTGATGGAGATGTATAAGGTCTCTGGGGTTTCCCTGATATGTGCTCAAAGAGCATGCAGCACCTCAGCCAGTGGTGGGATTCAGCTGGTTCACACAACCTCTCCAGCTCCACGGTGGCAGACAAATGCTTTCCAGCTCCGGTGCTTCACCTGCCACTTCGGTGGCTGTGTGGGCAAAGCTGAGAAGAGGGCTCTGAAGGGGAGTGAAAGGGAAGAGGGTGGGTGGGCAGGTGAGGGGGTATCTGCCAAAGCTGTCCAGAGAAGACAAAAAGCAGCCCCCACCTCGCCTACCGCCAGCAGTTCAGAGAAGCCACCTCTAAGCTGGACGGACGGTCAACAGCTGAGGAGGCACTACAGTGGGTTGTGCCCAGGAAAAGGAGAGTATGTGAGGCCGGGAGGGCTGGGACCAGCATGAGAGGGAAACCAGTCGTGTTGGGATGTATCCAGCCACATGGGACCTCGGTGAGTTAGTGGGTGGCTGGTTGAAGAGAGGGACGGTTGCGGTTCTGCCTCTTTATTATGCAGCAGGCTATCAACAGGCAACCCACTCCATTTCATTAAAAATAAAAAAAAATAGTTTTTTTAACGAAATGGAGCAGGCTGCTTGTTAATAGCCTGCCCCATAATAAAACAGGCAGAACTTGCCATGTTGGAAACATTAAGCTCCAATCCTAAGTCCACATTGGACTGGAAGCCCTGTTAACTATACTGAACAGAGAGTTGTATCTCAGCAAATACTGTATGTATAGAATTGTACTCTTCAGCAACCAGAAATCTTATCTAACAAGCAAAATCCTTGTGTAGATTAATTAAAAAGGAACCAAAAATTAGTATTCAGAGGAAGTTATTTCTGTATTTTGTTCATTCATCTCACATATCTAAGACAACTATATATTAATCACATAAATGATCCAAATATCAAAATATAATTTCCATGAGTCCATTCAAACTCTGAGAAGCAATTTGCTTGAGCCCTTTGATCCATTTTGATCCACTGCTTCTAAGCATTCATATGAAGTTTCTTTTGATTTTGCGTTAATGTTTGGGGAGCATCTGGTTTTTGCAAATTTGCACACAAAAAGAGCCTTTTGTCTGCCATTCAGTTAAATTCTAGGCAGCCCCTCCAATGTTAATTTTAATTATCACATGTCAGTATCATGCTGTTAAGCATTTTACCTTAGCTGAAGGAAGTTTCTTGCAAGCCTTCAAAAAGCCAAAAGGTTTATTATAGCAATGTTCAATGTTGTTGTCAGATCCATAACCATGTTTTTAAAACTGCATTGTAAAATTATTTCTGACTTTTTCAGAGCATATATTTGTATAATGATGCTGCTGTTGTTGACATGATGCACACTAAGGCAAGCTCTGACAATTAATCTACCTGTTAAAAGGCTATACATTTTAAAGCTCATATTACTTTGCCTATATATTCATACTGGAATTTAATATAACGCAAACACTAGCAACAGAAAACAATACAACCAGTGTCTTGAACTTCAAAAGAGTTGACTTTAACAAACTCAGAGAGAACCTAGGAAAGATAATAATAATAATAATAATATTTTCATCCCATGGATGAAAATCCTAAAGGGAAAAACAACCCATTACCATGGGAAACTGAAAAAATGCTATCATAAAAGCCCATATCAGCACAATACCACTGAAAAAGGAAAACAAGAAATTCAAGAAGAACACAAGAATGGCTGCCCAAATATCTCTCTGATAAACTGAAAGACAAAAAGGACAAATAAAAAAAATGGAAAGAATGACACATAATTAAGGCCGATTAACAGCAGACAGCCAGAACATACAAAGATGAAGTCAGGAAAGCAAAGGCTTAGAATGAACAAAGACTTGCAACAGAAATCAAGAATAATAAAAAAAAGTTTCTTCCAACATATTAACAACAAGAAAAAAGTCAAGGAAACTGTAGATCCACTAAAGAGAGAAAATGGTAAGGAAATAACAGGGAGAAAGCAGAGCTGCTTAACTCATGTTTTGCGTCAGTCTTCACACAAAAAGAAACTATAGCCCAAGATACCAAAAAAAACCACTACAAAAGACAAATTAGAAACAAAAATTAAAATAAGCAAGAAAATGGTAAGAGAACACCTATCCGACCTTGACAAATATAAATCACCGGTGCCTGACAGATTACATCCCAGAGTTTTGAAGGAGCCGGCAGATGTTATCTCAGAACCATTGCACCATATCTTTCATAAATCCTGGAGTACTGGGGAGGTACCTGAGGATTGAAAAAGGGCTGATGTTCCCATTTTCAAGAAAGGAAAAAAAAAATGGACCCAGGAAACTACAGACCAATCAGTTTAACATCAATACGTGGGAAGATCCTAGAAAAGATAATCAAAAAATAGATCTGTGAACAACTAGAAGCAAGTTATAACTGGTAGCCAGCATGGGTTTTTTGAAAACAGATCATGCCAAACCAATATTTCATTCTTTGACAAAGTGACTAAACTAATAGACCAGCAAAATACTGTGGACGTAGTATACGTAGACTTCAGTAAGGCATTTGATAAAGTAGACCACAATCTACTCCTTGGTAATCTAGAAAAAGGTGAAATAGACAACATCACCACCAGATCGATTGGTAGCTAGCTGGCAATCCATACTCAATGAGTAGTCTTCAATGGCACTACATCCACATGGAGAGAAGTGAGCAGTGGGGTACCACAAGGTTCCATTTTAGGCCCAGTACTCTTCAATATCTTCATCAATGACTTAGATGAAAGAATTGAAGGGGAATTCATAAAATTTGCAGATGACACCAAACTGACAGGAATAGCCAACACCCCAGAAGACAAACTCAGGATCCAAAAAGATCTTGACAAACTTGAACAATGGGCCCTATCCAACAAAATGAGTTTCAATGTGGAGAAAAGCAAAGTTTTACATTCAGGTAGGAAAAATCAAAGGTACAAGTACAGATTGGGCGACACCTGGCTTAAAAACAGTAACTGTGAGAGGGACCTTAGAGTCCTAGTGGACGATCACTTAACCGTGAACCAGCAGTGTGCAGCAGCAGACAAAAAAGCTAATACAATCCTGGCTTGTATAAACAGAGGCATAGAATTAAGATCACGCACGGTATTAGTGCTGCTTTATGAAATGTTAGTGAGACCACACCTGGAATACTGCAGCCAATTTTGGTCACCATATCACAAAAAGAATGTTGAGAATTTGGAAAAAAAAATTGATCAAAGGCCAGGAGACTAAAACATATGAAGAATGGCTGCAGGACTTGGGTTTGGCTAGTATAAAGAAAAGAAGAAATTGAGACATGATAGCAGTATTCCAATATTTGAGGGGCTGCCACAAAGAAGAGGGGTTCAGGTTATTCACCAAAGCACTAGAGGACAGGACAAGATCAAAGAGAGAAGCAACCTGGAATTAAGGAGAAACTTCCTGACAGTGAGAATAGCTTGCCCCCTGAAATCATGGGCACTACATCACTGGAGATTTTTAAGAAGAGGTTAGACAGTCACTTTTCTGAGATGGTATAGGTTCTCTTGCTTGAGCGGGGGGCTGGACTAGAAGACCTCCAAGGTCCCTTCCAGCTCTATTCTATTCTATCATCTGTCTGTCTGTCTGTCTGACTGTCTGTCTGTCCATGTCTATTATCTACTTAGCAAATCACCTGGGAAAATCACGGGTATATTCATGCAATGTACCAATGCATGGTTAAACTAGGAATTATTACCTATGTTTGTATGGACCACACATTGAACATAAACTAACCATACCTAGACTGAGTCTGCACAATTTGCTAAGCTAAATTGTGATTGTGATTGGTTAATTTGGGTCCTTGCAAGCACAGTAGGATACATTTTCTGTAAATGCAAAACATTTTCATAAGACTGTTTTTGTTTAAATATTGACTTAGGTGCCCTCAGGTGGCTTAAGCTGTATGTTATATCATTTGTTCAAATATTGCTTTTCAGCCACTTGGGTCCTCCAAATGATTTGCTATCATTACTATATTTTTAAAAATTATGTCCAAAAATCCAAAACAGTATAATTAATAATGTAGATCTCCTTCATTGCTTACAAACTACCACTATTACAAGAAGTAAGGAATGCTGCAACTTCAATGAGAGTTAGAAAATCTTTTAGATTATAATGACATAGCTGGCTATAGCAAGATCTGAATTCAAATTATCAGATTAAGTGCATTTTAAGCCTCTGTGCTAATTTGCATGTTTGCAAATATATGTACCCATGCATGTTCCTGAATTGCTATCTCTTGTAAACTTATTTTTTTTCACCTTCATAAATGAGCAGAAGTAGACTAGAACCAAATTTAAAATCTAGTTACAGTAAATAAGAGCTGAATTCTTGTCCATAGAACTACAAGATGAGGAATTAAATAGTATTTGTATCTGATGATTATAATATCGATGTGATTTTTTTTCTCCCAGAATTGAATTACTGGCCATCCATTTACAAGGGTCCTGATTATGTGGAAGGAGGTCAATCCAAAATATCTCCCCCTTCTTTATTTCTTACCATTTATTGGCAAAGAATGAAGGGAAAGGTAACAGTGGCTTCCAGTTACCAGAGACTGGGACAATCTCCAGAAACTACCGCTACAGAGAGTGAAGCGGTTGCAGCAAAGACAGTGAGTCTTTCTTTGCTCTCTTACCAAACTATCAAATCCAATCTAAATATACCAAGGATATTGGGAGTAATTTACTAGTTGATTCATTTAGCTCTAGGCACCAGAGGGCAGACATTCCAAAAGGTATGGTATAATTGCTTCTATAGCCAGAATGAGAAACTGTGATTAGAGAAGAACACAACATTTCTAACCAGCATGTTACCATGTGAAACTTTGAAAAGTGAAAGAACGGTAATATGAAATAGCAAGGTAATCTCTAAACCCAATATTTATTTTTAAATAAATACATTGATTTTTATAATCCTGGAGCAAAAAAACACCCCAGTTCATGGTACTGGAAGAAAAAAGTCTTGATCAGACTCTATGACAAGAATGGAATTTTTTTTTCCACCTTGATTCCAGGTGAAAGGCAAAGATGACAAGAAATTAAAGCAGAAAACTCCAACTTTCTTCTGCCATCTAGAATCCACCTAGATCTTTGCAGCCACTTTTGGAAGGCATCTGCAAGATTAATATTACCATCTGCAGTGGGCTTACCATACTAATACAAGCCAAGACACAAATAAACAGACTGACCTGGTAGAAGATACCTTGCAATGTTGCAATGACAGATTATCCTCTAATAAGGCTCTAAGAGTAGAGCTTCTTATGACTTTATGAAGCATGCATATATTGGCTGTGTTCTAATGTTAACTGTGGATGGGGCACCACTTTTACTGTGAAGCCTTTCAAGACCGCTAAATTGCAACAGTTTCCATAGACTACCTATATTGATCTTTTCCTTTAGAAAACAACAAATGTTATAACATCTAAAAAACTAGTACATTTATAGTAAATAATATGTCATGGTTCTGATTAATGAGACAGTTCAAACAACATTCAGGCATTGTTTTATCTAAAAAGTCTATAATAATGAAACAAAGCATCGGCACTCATGGGTGGATGCCAGAATCTGAATTCTCCTCCCCTTTACTCATCATATCATACAGAATTGCCTCCCTTAATTACACATCATGAATTGCATTCACCAATTAGTTTAACACACAAAGTTTCACTTACTTTCTGTAGTCCATGCTATTTCTTATCTTATCAAAAGATCCGTTAACTTCCCCCCGCTTCAGTGATTTAAAGTGAAACAGTTTAAAGTAAAAGGCTGCCTCTTATATTGTCAGTGCAAAAACATGTCAATGTTTGCAGCATTGACATCCAGCCCCCCTTACAAAAAAGGATAATGTAACCAAAAGCACATGTCAGGGATTATCTCTTGGTTTGTTGGCGTTTTTTTCATGAAGCTTTTTGATGAGTCGGTCAGCCTTCACCTCACTAGATTTCACCCAAGTAGCTTCAGACAATGGGTATCCCTTCCATTGTACTAGGTACTGCAATTTTCCGTTAAAAATTCTAGAGTCAAGAACACATTTCACTTCATAATGGGTCTGACCCGCTACTACGAGGGGTCCAGATGCCTTCTTAGGGGGAGGTCTTAAGGTGGAGCCACGAAAAGGTTTCAGCAGGCTGCAATGGAAGACAGGGTGAATTTTCCCTAAAAGCCTATGGAGTGTTAATTCTACTGTGACTGGGTTGATGATCCTTATGATAGGGAAAGGCCCCAAGAATTTTGGTCCTAATTTCTTGCTGGGTAATTTGAGGCATAAATATTTAGTTGACAGATAAACCTTTTCCCCAACTTGGAATGTTCTTTGGGGAGCCCTCTTTTTATCAGCCTGTTTTTTATAAATCTCAGAAGTCTTTTTTTAATACCATTTTTGTGTTTCTCCAAACCTCTTCCCACCCCCTCACCCATTGATCAAGTGTTTGGGAAGTGGAGGGCACCTGAGGGTAGTCAGGCATTGGGCTGAACTCTTTTCCTGTGGCTACTCTGAAAGGTGTGTAGCCAGTGCTGCTGTGAACAGACTTATTGTAGGCCACCTCAGCGAAAGGGAGGAGGTCAGTCCAGTTTGTCTGTTGGTAGGAAACATAGCATCTGAGATATTTCTCCACCATTTTGTTGGTGGATTCTGCAGCCCATTGGTAGCTGGATGAAAAGCAGATGATAAGCCTTCAGATGATCCAATTAATTTAAGGAAATTCCTCGAAAATTTCGCTGTGAACTGCACTCCTCTATCTGAAATTATTTGCTTAGGGGCACCATGCAGTCGGTAGATATGTTTCAGGAACAATTTAGTCAGTTGTTGGGCACATGCGAGTCCTTTACAGGCGATAAAATGAGCCTGCTTTGAAAACAGGTCTATCACAGTCCAGATGACAGTATTTCCTCTACTTTTGGGTAGGTCTACAATAAAGTACATAGCTATTTCTTCCCATGGTTGAGAAGGGTCTGCCACCAACTGCAGTAACCCAGGGGTTTTCCCTGGAATTCTTTTCATGGTGGCACATATGGTACAACTCCTGACATAGTTTTCTACATCTCGTTTTAGCCTGGGCCACCAAAATTGCCAGGGGATGAGGTGTAGAGTTTTTAAATATCCGAAGTGTCCAGCCTGTTTTACATCATGGTTGTGTTTGAGAGCATTGAGATGCAGGGTTTCAGGTAGATACAATTCCCCCCGCTTGTATGCCTAACCATCCCTGCATGTTAGGGAGGTTTGATTATCTTTGAACCATTGATTGGTGAAGAGCTCTTGTTTTATCTTCTTCGCTCCCAGGTCATCAGGATTAGGGGTTCTGTGAGGTGTGAGTTGTGCTGCAGGTTTTGAACTGGGGATAATTGCCTCGTAGACCTTTTCGTGTTTGGTTTTGTACTGTGGCAATTAGGATAGCGCATCAGCTAGGAAGTTTTTTCTTCCTGGTATGTACTTTAGAGTAAAATTAAAATGGTTAAAGTACTGTGCCCATTGCACTTGCTTTGGGGACAATTTGTGGGGAGTTTTTAGTGTCTCTAAATTTCTGTGATCTGTCCATACTTCAAAAGGCACCTTGCCCCCTTCTAAATAGTGTTGACAGTTTAATAGCCCCCACCTAATTGCGAAGGCCTCCTTCTCCCAGACTGTCTATATCCTCTCACTTTCAGTGAATTTCTTAGAGGTGTAGGCCACGTCACTGGCGTCCGCTTGAATTACCAAGGGCTCCCCTGGGCAGGGGTGCTTTATAACCAGTTCAGCAGCAAATAGTCTTTTTAAATTTTCAAAAGCTTTATGACAACTCATAGTCCATGCTAGTGGTTGGACAGGTCATGGTTTTCCCACTCCCTTACCCATTTTGAGTAGTTCTGTAAGGGGTAGAGCAATCTCAGCAAAAGAGGGAATGAATTGACAGTAGAAGTTGGCAAAACCTAGGAAGCTCTGGAACTGTTTACAAGTCCTTGGGGGCTGCCATTCAATTATAGTCCATTTCAATGCCCTTGTTGGAAATTCTATAGCCAAGATAATCTAATTGGGTTTGGTGAAATTCACATTTTGACAATTTGACATAAAGTTTGGCATTCAATAGTTTCTTTAACACATCTTTGACCAGCCTTATGTGGTCAGTCATATTCATACTGTATATCAGGATGTCATCAAGATACACCAGAACCCCTTTGTATAAATGATTGTGTAACCAACTGCATAAATACGGCTGGGACCCCCTGCAGTCCAAATGGCATGACTTTGAACTGGTAGCTTCCCAAGGGGCAGTTGAAGGCAGTTTTCCACTCATCCCAAATTCTCTGTGGTAGATGATCTGGCAGCTCTCCACCATTCTGCTTTTGAAGACTTTGGCAGTGCAGTCTCAAGGCAACTGGAGTCTCCATTGGAGTGGTTCCAGCCTGACAACCAGCTAATCTCTGCTAACTGCTTGGGTTCTGCCCCCAAATGGGAGTCCTGCAAAAACTCATCTTCCCATAGCATGCTGTCTGTTAATTCCTACTCTGAGCTGTCAGCAGCTGCCAGGTCACCGTCTCCAAGCCGATTCTCTTTTCCCATGATAAAGATTCTCCCCTGAATCTTTGCCAGCTTCTCTCAAGGCTAGAGACAGTGGCAGATTGTTTGAAAGAAAATAGATTCTGGCATGATGTCATGGTTCCGATTAATGAGACAGTTCAAACAACATTCAGGCATTGTTTTATCTAAAAAGTCTATAATAATGAAATGAAGCATCAGCAGTCATGGATGGATGCCAGAATCTGAATTCTTTTCCCCTTTACTCATCATATCATACAGAATTGCCTCCCTTAATTACATGTCATGAATCACATTCACCAATTACTTTAACACACCAAAGTTTCACTTCCTTTCTGTAGCCCGCACTATTTCTTATCTTATCAAAAGATCCGTTAACATTCCCCCCCTTCAATGATTCAAAGTGAAACAGTTTAAAGTAAAAGGCTGCCTCTTATATTGTCAGTGGAAAAACATGTCAATGTTTGCAGCATTGACATAATAACTGATAACTAAGATGCCCCAAGGATCCAAGTTGCATTTCCAATTCTCTTACAAGGGAACAGTATCTCACCATCAACATGACTTAGGCATCTTGAATTTTTATTTCAGGGCTGGGATGATCTGTCCTCCAGCCTACCAGGAATCTCTTCATCCCAGTGTGAAAGATTTACAGTCAGTTATGAAGTACTGGATTTGATAACCCAGCAAAAGAAGCAAAAACATACATATGGGGCCCTGGAGATAAAGTATCCAGTAGTTCAGTTTTCACAAATCCAAAACTAAGAACAGAGGCAGGAAATAAAATAATTAGGAACAATGTTCTAACTTACTGACATCTTTGATGGATGTAGTATAAAATTTACAGGCAAGGTGTGCTACTGATTGTTTAGGGTTTTCCATCCAAACAGAGTACCTATAGTAGAATTTTTCTGCCTCAATAGCCAAAATGCAGAGCCCCAAGTGCAAAATGTTCAGGATATAAGCATTGTAATGTCCTGATGTGTTTTTTAAGATGACATTTTCTCTCTGCGGGAACCTTATCATTCTTCCTAATGAGTCTAGTGGATTCTCCAGTTCCAGTTTTGTCTGTCAGCTTGAAAGTAGCTTTAGTGTCCCTTTGATCTATACCCAAGGGCCGTTGGGAATAATGAAGCCTGTGATAAAAAAGACCAAAATGAGGAAGGCGGGATTTTCAGTACTAACTAATGATCTCTGTGTGAGAGATAGTATCTTTTTTGTGCCATTATTCAGGCAATTTGATGGTTACTGTCTCTTGTTATGTTGGAAGAATACATTTCATATTTTAGAACAGTTTGTTTCATAAAACATTCACATATTGTACAGAATTAAGCCAGGATTCACATATTACGGTATATAGAATTACAATGTGTATTTACATATTATATAGAATTAAGCCAGGATTTTTAACTATAGATTGTTGACAGGACATAATAGACTTATTTGCACAGAATTGCACTGCTTTCAATAGAATTAGGCATAATGACATTTCAGAGTTTAAAATTAGGCATAGAAATTTGGTGAACAATTTAGAACTAAATCTCTCCATAGAAAGAGAACTCATAAAATTTCTCCAGGATGAGATTCTTCTCTCAACCATAACAGGAGACCGCTTTTGAAAAAGTTGAAATACAAGGAAAATGCCTGATGCCTCCCCTTACACACAAAATGAAGCAGGAAAAAGTAAGGAGATAGTAG
This sequence comes from Vipera ursinii, assembly GCF_947247035.1. Taxonomy (NCBI): domain Eukaryota; kingdom Metazoa; phylum Chordata; class Lepidosauria; order Squamata; family Viperidae; genus Vipera; species Vipera ursinii. Next base: position 26,147,953 of record NC_139514.1, read on the forward strand.
AGATGATGTCCAATAAAAGAAAAAAAATACTTTCCAGGCATCTCAAACTAGGGAAATCATTATTTACTTGAATATTAAGCAAAATAATAATAGGAAAAAAATATATTAAAATTCCCTTCTCATCTCTATGGGTGGTGTGTCTTCCTCATTCTCAAGTCCTCTACTAGAGACCTGGGAGTTTGAAAGTTCTGCACAGTATCCTAGCCATTCCTAGCATTGCACTCTTTTGGACAAAGAACTCTGACACTGTTCCTGGGATCTGCTGGAGCCATTCTCACAGTTTAGGAGTCACAGCCCCAGGTTCTCCTACTGCTACTTTGGCTTTACTTTCTCCTTCAGGCCCTGATACTTCTCCAGCTTCTCACACTTCTCATACTACTTCTTCCTGATGTTGTTGTCACTTGGCACCACTACATCTATCACCACTGCTCTCTATGTTTTTTTTGTGTATATATATATACATAGACATATATGTTAAGTATTTGTTAAGTCTTTTTTTGAATACCTTGCTAGTTAAATCTTCTTTCCTGTTTCAGCCTAGCCCAAGGCTATCCACAGGCTATAGTCACTACTTACGACAGTTCATTATTTGTGTAAATTATTCAAATTGCTAATAAAGAATTTGGGAGGCTGATATGGCCATTTCGAACTTATTTTGTTCTCATCAGTCAGTCATACCCTTTATCTGAGATTCAAACCTGGGCTAATTATATATTAGGCAGTTGTTATATATTAGGCCTAGAGGTTAATGTATAATTAGCCCAGGTTCGAATCTCAGATAAAGGGTATGACTGACTGATGAGAACAAAATAAGTTCGAAATGGCCTCCCAAATTCTTTATTAGCAATTTGAATAATTTACATAGACATATGTGTGTGTTTGTGTGTGTGTGAGTGTGTGTGTGTGTGTATGTATATATATATATTTGTTTTCGTAGATTTTCACGGGTACAGGTATGTAGGTCTTGGCATATTCGGGTCTTTTCCCATGTAAGATTGATAGTGTCTTGGTGACGTTTTGACGAGGTCCCACTCATTATCTTCAGGCCGGTGTCTTCGGCTTCATGCTTGTGTGAGCAAAGTGTGATCGGAGAGGCCATCTCTCTATAAATATTGGTGGTGGGGTGTGGGGTGCTGGCTTTGTTGCTGTAAGTGGGTTGGTTGGCTGTGTTGTTACATGTTGATTGGTTGATGGGGTTATTGTTTGTGGATTAGTCGGCTGTTTTCTAACATCCTGTGTGGCTGTGTTCAATGTGGTAACCTGAAACACCACCATTCAGCACCATTTTTATGTCATCATTTTATTTTTTTGTTTCCAAGAATATATGGCACTTAAAGATATTCTCGGAAAATAAATACAGTGGGTTATTGCAACCCAATTCTTCATGTAGCCTACCTGTGTACCTAAGTGTATAACTATTCTGAAAATTTAACAAAAGGATCATGGGAAAGATGCAAAGTATATACTTGGGTCAACTCTCACTAGTATACTTTCTTCCTTGTGAAGAATGTTCTATTCGTCATTTTGTGAATGAACGTATTCATTCATAGCAGCCATTTTACAGCATGTGATCAAAATTCCAGGAGCACTTTCTATATCTATTTATTTACTGAGGAAATTTTGCAAAGCTTCTGAGGATTAGATGTATTTGGTACTTGGCATATGGGAAAAATACCATAATCCATGAGCTTTAACTGATGCTAGACTTATTTATGTAAAAAAAAAACACCTCAGAGTTTAATGCTGAAAAGCTGGAGGCCAGGGGAGTCTTTACTGGTTTTTCTCCCAGGAACAGGTCACCAGGTGATAGTGTCTTATGCTCTCTATGAACTACTACAATTTTGTTTGTATGAGGTTGCCTTTTAGGCCACTCAGAAATTACAATTGTTGCAAAATGCAGTGGTATAGATGCTACTAAATGAGATCTACTGCAACCATATAAGACCAGTGTTGTCACATTCCTGAATGACTACAGACCTATTGCATTAATGTCTGTAGTCAAGAAATGCTTCGAAAGATTGGTTCTCCAACATCTCAGGACATGCCTCCCACTGGATTTTGATAAACATCAATTTGCCTATAGGGGAAATAGGTCGACAGACGATGCCATAGCTACTGCTTTACACTCTGTAGCAAGTCATCTTGAGAAACCTGGAAGTTATGTCAGGATGATTTTTGTTGACTATAGCTTGGCTTTCAACACCATTTTGCCGAGCATTCTCATCGAGAAGCTGACTGACTTGAAATTCTCCCCTGCCATCTGCGATTGGATTCAAGACTTTCTCAGGGACTGGTTACAAACAGTGAGGGTCGGGTCTGCTTTGTCCACCCCCCTGAAGCTTTGCACTGGCTCGCCACAGGGCTGTGTGCTTAGCCGCTACCTGTACTCTTTACACACATATGACTGTGTATCATCTGACCCATCCACTGTGATAATTAAGTTCACAGATGATACAACTGTGGTGGGTCTCATTACAGGTGGGGATGAGACAGCATACAGGGTGGAGGTACAAAAACTATCCATATGGTGTAGTAACAACAACTTGCACCTGAACATTGGCAAGATGAAAGAGATGGTGCTAGACTTCCAGAGAAAAAAGGAGGAACCTGCCCCACTTTACATCGGGGAGGACTGTGTGGAGAGAGTTTCCTCCTTTAAATTTCTGGGAGTCTACCTCTGTGAAGATCTGACCTGGAAAGTTAATACAACCCAGGTGGCTAGAAAGGCCCAACAGAGGCTTCACTTTCTCAGGGTCTTGCAGAAGAACAGGGTAGAACAACAGCTAATGACCCTCTTTTACCGGTCTACTGTAGAAAGTGTCCTCTTGTACTGTATTGTGGTTTGGTATGCTGGTCTGACAGCCGCGGATAGGAAAGTATTACAGAGGGTGGTGAGTACAGCACAAGACATTGTGGGCTGTTCCCTGACACTATTGGATGACATTGCCAGGGCTCGTTGCCTTGGAAAAGTGAGGAAAATTCTCAGGGATGACTCATACCCTGGACGGTATTTCTTTACTCTCCTACCATCGGGTAGGAGATATAGTATAGCCAGCCGCACCAACAGGCTGAAAAACAGCTTTTATCCGTGGGCTGTTAGGCTTTTGAATGAGAAATAACTTTTGTGAATTTTATGCAGAATTGACTTGGGAGGCCAGTGTGTGGTGTAGTTGGTTCACATGGTGTAGTAAGATAGAGGGTTTGTTGTCACTGTGTGTTGGGGGGTGGGAGCACAAAGGGAGGCTCAGCTAATATCAATGTACACATAGTTGTACTTTGACAATAAAGGTTCATTTCATTACAATGGCTTTCAAGATGCTTCTGAGAACAATTCACAGTGCAATTTACACCTTATGGACCTTCCCATCTGGTACATTCACACCTGGTGGAGATTGTAAGGTAATGAAAGGTGAAATGAGTAACAGTTTTTGTACTTTTCTATGATGGCTCCCAATTTATAGAACAGCCTCCCCTGAGGTTCAAGTTCTACCTGCCTTGGCATCATTTACAGAGGCCTTGAAGATAGATGTTTTTCAGGACATTGGTGCCTAATAGTTATGAATGATTATGTGGTACCATGGTTTTATGTTGTATTTATTATTCTTTTATTAAATTAATTTTAATATGAGAGTAAAACCACCAAAAGACAGTCAAACTTTGCAATATATACAATAAATAAATAAATAAACAAACAATAAATGTTTATTTTCTCCAGTGCTTTATTTTGGATCACAGAAAGCATGGAACAATTACGACTTTGCCAGGATCAAATATAGTATTTTTTTCTTTTCAGGGCCGGACTCCAGCCATTTTTTAAAAAGTGATAGCAAATGACTAGACAGGGATTATTTCTGATAAATGACCTCAAATGCAGACTTTCCCCTATCTTTCATGAGCACAATTTGTTAAATATTTAACTAACATATCAAAAGATGCAAATCAGATTTTTTTAAAAAAATTCCAATTAAGAGAATTTGTGTCATTCTTTAAAATTGTTTTGTGGATACTTTAGTTGTTTAAAATATCAATGCAATCAGAAGAGGACATTATACTTACAGATTCCAAGGAGAACCAGTAAAATGAATGAAAGTTTTAAATGATTATTTTATTTTTTGTTTCTAGTTTGTCTTTCGCAGTAGGTTTTTTTTGGGGGGTATGTTGGGTTATAATTTCTTTTTGTATGAAGACTGATGCAAAGAATGAGTTAAGCAGCTCTGCTTTTTCCCTATTGCTTGTTACTTCCTTGCCATCTTCTTTCTTTAGTGGACCTACAGTTTTCTTGACCTTTTGCTTGTTATTCATATATTGAAAGAAACTTTTTTTAAAATTATCCTTGATTTCTGTTGCAAGTCTTTGTTCATTCTGAGCCTTTGCTTTCCTGACTTCATCTTTGCATGTTCTGGCTGTCTGCTGATAATAGGCCCTATGTGTCCCTGTTTCCATTTTTTGTACTTGTCCTTTTTGTCTTTCAGTTTGTCTGCGAGATCTTTGTCCAGCCATTCTTGTTTTCTTCTTGAATTTCTTGTTTTTCTTTTTCAGTGGTATTGTGCTGGATGGGCTTTTATGATAGCATTTTTCAGAGTTTCCCATGCTTCTTGAGTAGATAAATAGATAGACAGACAGTCAGTCAGTCAGACAGACAGACAGACAGACAGACAGACAGATGATAGGGACATAGAAAGGTTTACAGACATTTATTTATTTATTCATTCATTCATTTATTATTTAGTATATGATGAAAACATGACAAAGAGAGTAAACATATACACACAATCTATGAAAAACCTCTATGGCGATACGGCAGCAGCCTCATAACTGGATATCCAATTCTCCTATCCAGACAATACAGGCAATTTTATTATACCAGAGGAGTTGATGGTTTTATGTTGGGTTGTGAACAGTTTGTAGATGTGTTACCTGTGGTGTCTGCATATGAGGGTGGGGGGCAAGGAGGTTCAATAATACCCAAACAGCATTGTGAAATTATGGTGCAAGCCCTTCTCCTTTTCTACATGCTTTGTGACATTGCACATGTAATTGCAAAGGGGGGATCTTGTGGTTTAATGTTGCAATATTGCAATGGTGCTTTCTTCAGAAAGAGTGAGACCTGCAGTTGCCACTATGTTAGGATTGGAAATTCCTAATTTCCTACTAGCTGGTCCAACAAGACTGTAGGCCACCAATTTGGCAAAGGTAGGTCTATCGAAGCTCATCATTCAGCACTACAGAATATGTGTTTCATTGCATATTTCTGACTCAAGTCTGTGAGTAGCATTAAATAGTTTACTATTTAAAAAATTCCATGGAGGGGGACTGATTGAAATTTTTTAAATCTGAGTCTCTTACCTGAAAGATAAAATAGAGGGGAAAAATATCAGTGTTAATATTTTATTACTAGTACTGAGAAGCTGACACCAGTTTATTAGTGATGGCACTATAACAGAATTGAACAAATTCTAGTTCCTTTATATTATTCCTCCTGCCCTGTTCAGCTGAAGGGGAAAAAGAGTTATGTTACCTTGTTTCTCAAAAAATTCTATAAATTGACAATAAATTTTGCCTAAGGTTAAAGATCTGGGGATTGATTTAAGACTTTAGTTCATCATGGGGATTGTTTATTGCCACAATCTACAGCAGGGCAGAAAAAAATGACTAATGGAAGCTTTATTGACTCTTTCAAGGAGCCCTGCTAAGGAAGTCTTTTAGCACTGCTACATCCTAAGCAATTTCTTAATGATGAAGATGATGCTTGAGCTGAGGACTGTTGCTGTATGCATTAAACATAATATAAATCAATCCCAGTTTAATTACATTCTTAAGTTGTGATATTCAGTTATTATCTTTTTGTAACCTGGTGATCTTTCTGGGAATTCCTTTTATATATATTCCTTTTAAGCAACCCACCCCCACCTCAGCCATTACTACATTTCCAACAATGCTGGACTGAGACTTTGGAGTGTTTTGCATTCCAAGGGCCACCCCATGGAAAGTAGCTTAGCGTCCCTACAGTTATCCAGATGAATTAGGGCATGATTATTGGGCCCATAGAAGGAAGGTCCTCAAACACAAAGCCACAAACAGGTTTCCTCCACTTAAGAAATATTTACGAAGTGGCCCTTCTTCCATTGCTCCTCTTCATGTTTCCCCATGGAGGTATTCTGGATAAACAAAAATGCCAGAAATAGTTGCAGACACCTACACGCGTTTAAGAGTTTAAACAATATCTGCATTTTATTTCTGTGTGGCATGCAGAGCTGCATTCCAAAAGTCAGGCAGAGTTAGGGCAAGGAAATAGATCTGAGCAAGAGCAATGCATTCAATTTGATTTCTTTTGCCTTTAAATTAAATCTAATTAATTAATTGCAAGAAAGGTAATTAATCCCCATGTATTTAATGGTTCTAAACATGCCACTATGGTAGCAATGTTAGGAGGCCTGTGGGGCACAACTAAAGGTTGCAAGGATACGTGCCTTGTGCCTGATTTTAAGCATAAAAAGAAGGACACAATGGCAGGGGAAAAGAAAAAAGATGATTATGGGAGGAGAGAGAAAAAGAAATAAAGAGTAGTTTTGGGAACGTAGCATAATGTTCAGAAACCCAGTGAATTGGAGAACATCAGGATGGGGCTTTTTCTTCCCAGTTCCAAATTATAAACTTTAAACAACTGAATATTCCTTGTCTAATCATCAGCAAAGACAAATAAACATCTGCCCTAGATGCCTGCCATTTCTAAAACTAAATATAACCAATTGTGCTAAAATTGAACATTGATAAAAAAAAGTTGGCCAACCATACATGTGGCGATCTCCACTGTAATTATGGAACCTTTTGTTGAGCTGTAATTACAAAGTAACCCAAAACATTGTTTCTCAACTTTAGCAGTTTTAAGATGCATGGACTTCAACTCTCAGAAGCATACTTATGGGGACTTCTAAGTGTTAAAATCTACAAATGTTAAAGTTGCTAAGGTGGAGAAACATTGCCCTAAAGCAGGCATGTCAAACTCACGACGTCACATGATGTCGCGCGACGTATTGCAACTTTCCCCCCATTGCCGGCAATGGAGTGGGCGCGGTTTTAGTATGATGCATCCAGCCTGTGGGCTGGCAGTTTGACATGCCTGCCCTAAAGGAAGCACATTGCAGGTAGTCCTCGATGTATAATTGTTCATTTAGTGACTGTTCGTAGCTACAACCTCACTGAAAAAGTGACTTTTTCACACCTATGACCATTGCAGCATCCCTATACAAGCTGGCCTGGCCTGATAGGACGGGGTGGGATTTTTAATTAATGAATTTTAATCTTAAATTTGTATTAATTTTATGGGCATTGTTTAATTATGTTTTAATAATCTTAATTTTTGTATCTAGTTTTTTATGTATTGCCCTGTTCACCGCCCTGAGTCCCTAGGGAGAAGGGCGGTATATAAATTAAATAAATAAATAAATAAATAAATAAATAAATAAATAAATAAATAAATAAATAGTCATGGGGATGCATAGTCAAATCAAAATCCAAAAACGTGGCAATTGTCTCATATTTATGATGGTTGCAGAGTCCTGGGGTCATGTGATCACCTTTAAGCCAGATTCACTTAACAACCATTAAATGACTAACTTAACTAACTTAACAAGTGTAGTGATTCACTTAACAACTGCTGCAAGAAAGGCCATAAAATGGGGCAAACCTCACTTAGCAAATGTCTCACGTAGCAACAGAAACTGTGGTCGTAAGTCGAGGACAGATTCAGATCCTTTCCAGTCAAGGTGCAGAGCTGCACATGAGATGGAGACTGCTTTAGTTATGTTTGTAGATAATCTATGCGAGACCTAGGTGGGTGTCTATCCTGTTTCTTTTACACTTCCTGATAGCCTTAACATTTCATAAGCCACGGTATCCTTCTGAACTGTCTCTCTGTGTTAGGGTTTTGAGGCTTAGCCTGGCATTAGTTTTGCTCCATGTCCATCCAAAGTGCACCACCATCAGTGGTGGTGGAGAGAATTAGCCAAGACAATCTCCTTGTGGAGGACTGCAGGATTTTGCCCTTTTTCCCCTGTTTCTTAGAATCTGTATAAATCTACAGGGAGAGGTCAGTTTAGGTATGGTATTTTGGATACATCGATGATACCCAATTGCATATCACATGCAGTAAGAAATATTTTCCCCAAAAGAGTTTGTAAACTGGAGACCAGAATACATTACATTGAAATACATATTGGTTTATTGACCATGCTAAAGGCAAAGTCAGACCTAAGGAATTACAGCCTCTCTTTAGAGACTTATGCAAATTAGAACAAGCCTATGATTAGATATTGCAGTCAGCCATTTCACTGAATAAAGATATTATGTGCTTAGTAGGGTCAGTGAAACTATTAGGATATATGTGTGAGGTAATGGGTTAGGAGTAGAACTGCAAAGACAATCTGACAAAGACACAGTATTCCATAGTCTGTTTCCGGGGCCTGACTTCCTTCTGTTTTCCTAGCACTCTGCAGCCTCCTGGTATTCCCCCCCCTAGCTTATTAGCATTCCTTGGCCTTCTAAATGTTTTATGGCTAAACCAACAGTGCAGTTTTCCCAGGAAAGTGTTTTGTAATGAGATACCTGTTCAACTTGACACCACATAACTAAGCCAGTTCTTTTTTCCCCTAGGAAGATGACACTGAGTTAGAGACTTTTAACTTGCTGCCCCCCCCCCAACTCCTATACACTACTTAGTTGTATATTTTGATCCAATGGCTTTGGGAGGAAGTATTAGGATGGGATGAAACAAACTGAAACTGAACTCAAGCAAGACAAAGTTGCTGTTTCTTCTTCTCTCCACTACATCTACTTCACTACATCCCTGACATTATCTCTTTTTTTTAGTACAAGTTTTATTATTTTTTAAATTTTACATCCAGATATTTACGAAGCAATACGGTGGTTGGGTAGTTAAAAGTAAACAATAGCAAATAACAAAATCATTTGTAGATAGCTCAAGTTACATTAACAAGAATTCCCTCTCCGATTCCCTTAGTTATGATAACATAATCAAATTAATCAAATTAATACATTTCTCATTGTGACACAATCAATTAGAACAATTTTCAATATATTTTCACTTATACATATCCATGTCCTGTTTTTGAATTTTACCTAATTGCAATAGAAAATTTCAAAGTAGCCTGTAGTATATAGAAGAAAACTTAATTTTGGGGTAACCCACATTAACCCCATTTCATTATATAGTAATTATCCTGTCTAGAGTACATATATTGTTCATTTCAGTGCATTCTTGTTTTATACAAGTATATTCTGTTTATCATCTTAATAGTTCACCAATTATTGGAAAAATCTTTTGTTGTATCTTTCCAGATTCTATAATATAAATCAATTCTAATAGCTAACTTTCCTTTCCCATAGAAGTCTAGAAGTTAAATATAAAATCAGTTTATATCTTTTAAAGGTTCCCCTTAGCCCTGTGGTGACGAACCTATGGCATGCGTGCCACAGGTGGCACGCACAGCCCTCATCCCAGTACTAGGCCTTCAAGATGGGTTTTATAAAACTTTTTGCTTTAGGCAAAAAAAAAAGTTCAATCAATCAATCAATTTCAAATTCTTGCAGGAAAAAAAAAGATCTCACAAAGTTGGAAATGATTGATTGAACTTTTTAGTCCCACCTAGTCTGCCATTACCACCACAGCCATGCCTACCCAATGGGCCACGCCCACTCAATGAGCCTCGCCCACCCAATGGGCCACACCCACCCGGCACCCGATGATACATAATGTTCTGTTCCAGCCTACTACCGGCCCTGCAGAAAAGGCAGGGACAACCTCTTTACAAAAGGCAAAAGGCTGGAAGTAAGCCCACCAAGTTTATTTACACAAAACAGATCCAAAACAGAGCAAACTGAGCAAAACAGAATACGAACCACTAAAACAGGAGCTATTCAAATGGTTGCCTTCAGCAAACCAGACCTCCCACACATCCCCCTTTTAAACAGTTCAAGGCGTGGCTTCTCTCTACCTCCTTCCGAGGTGCCCCATTGCCTTCCTCTGTTTACTCCTGATTGACTGCCTCCTGCGTCGGGCGTCCTTGAACAGGGCCAGCTGTGGGTCATCTTCATCCATGCTGTCAGGCTCACACAGCTGGTTCTGCATAGTAACCAGATGGGAGGGGCCTGGCTGAGAGCTCTGCGAAACCTCAGAAATGTCCTCTGCAGGCTCTCTAAACCCCTCCTCCTCCTCCTCCTCTGAATCATCTGACCCAACTGCCGAACCCACAGGCTGACCCTGAATCACAACACATAAGTGGGTTTTGTGTTGCAGTGTGTGCACTCGGTCTCTAATAGGTTCGCCATCACTGCCTTAGCCCATTAAAAGAAATTTTAAGCTCTATCATTAGAACAAATATATTCTATTTATCTTTTTAATAGTTCATCAATTATTAAAATAATGTTTTTATTATATCATTCCAAATTCTATAATATAATTCAAAGTTATGTTCTGATAGCTAATGTTGCTTTACCTTCAAAATCTAAAACCTAAGTATAGAATCAGTTTATATCTTTTAAAGATTTCCCTTAGCCTATTAAAAGAAATTTTAAGCTCTATCATTACAAGTCCCAACAAAAAGACAAATCCAATTTTTTAAATCTAACTCTCACCTTCTTTTTGTGCCAATCAGGTTTCCATATCGGTGCCTTTAGATTCTCAGATGTGTCTCCCTTTCTTCCTACACACAATGTTTGAATCCAGGGAGACCATCCAATTGTCAGTTTTGCAAAGAAAGTGTCCCCTTTGTAATCATTAAGAGGTTGCTTTAATAGATCAATTCTCGATGTTTAGTATGGTATAGTTGTCATTAGTTCAGTCTGGTCTTCTTCTTCCAATTCCATCTGGCTTAGATAAGAGATGATGACCGGTGTTATAGTTATTATTTGGTTGGCTAGGTTCTCAACATACTGTATTTAAAAGCCTTTGGTATCTTCCGTCTTAGTGTTGCTTTCTTTGGCTTCTGTTGTTTTTTGAATTGTAGGTTTTATAGTTAAAATCGAGATTTGGGCATCAAGGTTTTCCACAGATTGTATTTGTTGTTCTTTAGGGTCTCCTATTTTGATGATAATTTCCTCTTCTATTTGTTTTTGAATTGTCAATTCATCATTTAAAGTCAAAGTTTCATTTGGTAGATTTAAGCTGTCAGATTTATCTTGCAGTCTGGCTTTCATTTGCTCAGTCAGTGCCAGAATTATTTCAAGTATCAGTTTATAGTTAAGTGGTGGAATTTAATCCTCCATTTCTTTGATGTTTACAGGTAGGTCTTTCGTGGAGGCTATTTTAATAGGAGTCAGTGAGTGTCCACCTCCACTATTCCTAGAGATTGTTTTCAGTGCCAGGTGTTCCCAATTCTTATCTTTAAAGATAGTGTCAAGGACAAATCTGTGTTTCAGCCACTTCTCACAATAAAGAAAAGGTTTACTTGCTATACCAGGTTTCACCACAAGATGCCATCAATAGCATGTAAAATAACATGTAAAAACGTTTTCCAGACTGATATGAGGCTTTTATCCAATTAATTGATTTTTTTGCTTTTCCTCTTATTTTACAACTTAAGCAGAAAATAGGGTAATAGGTCTCTGCAGAAATAAAAGCTTTTTAATATCCCAGGAATTCCAAAGGTACAAATAAGGTTGCTTAATTTTTTAGCTTAGTCATTTGGTTTCTTTTAAGGTTTTAAAATTTTTGTTCCCCATGTAAGCAGTCGCCAATCTTTCAAAAGAGGGGGAAGAGATTTTCAAAAAGGTCCCACAGGAAAGTAGTTAGGGGAATAAGAAAGCTAAGGTCTCACCCAGATCTTCCAGATTGCTTTGTTGTGTTTGATTGTGCTTTTGGCTTTCGGCAGGGAACGGCTTAATGATCGGCCATCTTAATGGCCGATCTCTTCTTCTTTGGGCCAGAGGAGCTGCTCTGGATCAGACGGAGGGCTGCTGCCCTTCCGTGATCATAAAGAGAGCCTCCTCACGGTGGTCGCCCCTCCAGGGCAACTTTTGACCCTTTTCAGGGTCCTTCAAGGAAGAAAGATTGGATGGCAGGGAGAGGGCTCTTCCTGCACATCCACTGGCACCGCACATGCAAACTGTAAGCCCTCTTGATGGATGGGCACTACCCAGTGGTGGGATTCAGCTGGTTTGCACCAGTTTGGCAGAACCAGTAGCTAAGTTTTTGTTGCCCAGGCCCAGAATGGACTTCCAGAAGTGGCATCCACACATATTTGAATCCCACCACTGGCACTGCCTCTGAAAGAACAGATCAGCTTCATGGGCATTTTCCTGGATGCATGGCTACTGTTAGGTAGACAGGTGATTACTACAGCTAGGAACTGTTTGTCCAATTTCAGTTGGTCTGCCAGATGTGACTTAATCTAAAGCACCTAATTGTACCATTGGAAGTAACCCTATTACATACTGCATGGAGAGAAGAGATTGGGTAAGGTTCATGCATGCATGTACTTACCCAGCTTATATTAAGTATGTCTTTATTTAATTCAATTTCATTTACTTATAATTTTGAATGTTATTTTTCTTATAGAGTATTACAGCAGAAATTATCAAATGTACACAGTCTCAAGTCAAATAACTGCATGAGGGTTTACATTAAATAAATCAGTTGTTTATATTATATATTGAATCTGCCACCTTTATAAATCACTTCTAAGGTATGGGCATTCATATAAATGATCTAAATCAGGGGTGTCAAACTGCCGGCCTGCGGGCTAGTTGCATCATGCAGAGGCTGCACCCACCCCAGCTCTGGCAATGTGAAAAAAGTTGCAATACGTCACAACACGTCACATGATGCAGTGAGTTTAACACCCGTGATCTAAATAGATAAAAAAAAATCTTCATGTGCCCTTTATTCAATCTGCCCTGTTGAACATTAAACCAAGCATTGCTTAAAATGAAGAAATATGGCCCTTTACCATCCTGCATGGATCATTCTCCAAATGGTGTTCTTCAGTGAAAGATCACAATATATTACTTGAGACTATTTTAGGTAATATCTATATTGCTATACTAAAATGTTACAAGTTCATGGCATAGGAAAGGATAGCAATGACGTCTGTCACCACGGTGGTTTCAAGTAAGAGTTTGGAAGATGTCCATTAATATCTATTAGAATTTGTTTCAATGTTTAGAATGGAACCAAAAGTCAAAAAGACAAGAGCAGAGAATGACATTTAGGAAGAGGTATTTCCCCAAGCATGCAAGAGAAATTCAAAAGTTTCATCCAATTATTTTTAATTTCTTCTTTCATTAACATCTAATAGGCATTTATTTTAAAACTTATCTTTGCATGGTTCACTAAAGAAGATATGGCCTCAAGTTTTACATATTAAAAAGCTGAATTACCCAGTCCTATTAAAATTATGGAAATTGGCTTTCAAATTATACATAAAGGATCCGATCTTTAAAGGCTTTTATATGTCTTTTGAATTCTGATAAAACTAGGACTTCATTGCAAGAATTAAAATGAGCAAAGGCATTTGAGGGACTTGCTGCCTTTTGCTGTGGGCAAATTCTTCAGTATAAAATGATAGTATTTATACAGCAGATAGAAATAATAACAACATAAAGCCAGTGTATAAAACCTCCACTCTGCCCCTTTTCAAAATGCAATACAGCATTGATCACAAATTATCCCACCATTTTACAAGTGCATTCTCATTGCCTCTTCCTAGTGCTTCCACTTTCACACACATTTTTTAAAAATTAATTGCCCTATTTCAGTGGTATAATATTCAACCTTCTGATCATCTTACAAAATGATCTTCTTCCATGACAATGTCGCAGGATTATTTGCAGTTTTCTCTGTTTTGAGCAAGGACAATTATACGACCAAAGCATTTCTGAAATGGCTGGGATGACTGAGGATGTGCCTTCAGCTCATAAACTTTTTGAGAAGCCAAAATATTGTCATAGGCTGTAAGGTTCTGGGTACAGCTACTCCTTATCATAGAGTCCACTTTACCGGAAACACTTGAATGCAGATCAAAGTTAGACAAACTTCTTCAAGGAAGGGATGGATCCTACATTTTGCTGGTTCATTGGACCTTTCTTAACTGGAGACTATGAAGACTGTTCCCCTTCTAACTGCACGCTTGTTAGTGTTAAGATATTTCTGCCTTCTGAAATCTTCCTGGGCCATAGAATTACAGTACATGCTTCCTGCAACCTATTGTTTCATATTTATGGCTCAGTGTGTTCTATGAACCCAGGCAGTTAAATCAGTAAACTAATAAATTAGTTCAGCTAATCATGGCTAGCATGTTGTGAGAGGGGAACACTAGAGTTTGAAGGACACTTGACTAAAGGAAAAGGCTTAACAAAAATTAGAATCATAATAATTGTTTTTCCAACAGATCTTTTGTTGTTGTGCAGTGTCATGATACCTATTAACTGATGCAGCTATAAAATATACAGTGTTAATCTAGTAACAACCAACCTGGATCCTGTATTGAGGCAATTCAATAAATGTATGGTTATTTATTTCCTATCTTGTTTACTTGGCCTATGTGAGTTTTTTTGAGTTCTAAGCCTGACATTTGACTTTGTGCAGACACCTGCATTTATATAGGAAGAGTGTAGGAAGAACGGTATGAGTAAACAAATAGTAGCAGCAGTGCATTAAAAATGGCTAAAAGAGTAGTACAAACGGATAGAGGGATCAGTTTATTTATTTAATTATCCTTATTAAACTTAGTTTATTCACATATTAATTTGTGGCAAAGTACAATAAAACCATGTACATATTTGTGTATATGTGTGTGTGTATTCTATGCACTTTTTCTTTTAAAATATGCATAAGGAAAAAAGGCTTACAGATATTGTGTTATTAAAATATCTGTGTACACTCTACCACCTTATGTATGTATTTTGGCGCACAGTTTTTAAGTTCTAAAGTGCATGCAAAATGTGGATTTTGATGAATAGGTTAATTCTAGTTGTTGAACTGATTTGGGAAATGCAAATTATTTCGTTTGCATAAAAAATGCAAATTGAATGAATATCTCTATAACCTTACTTTCTGACTGTTGGAGGTTTTGAAAATACTGCCTGCATATATATTCCAAATGTTTCCAAAATAAGAAGAGCTTATTAAGGGGAAAGGAAAGCAGAATCCTGTTTCTAAAGCAGATCATGGTTGTTTCTATATTAATGATCAAATGTATTTATGAACAGTGTATTTATAATGAAATAATATTATGTTGTAGTCCTTTCTAAGATAACTTTCTTTAAAGCTGGTGCTTGCTAGATGCGTTGAATTAGAGTTCTCATAATCCTTCACTATCTACATGTTGATGGGTATGGAAGCTTGCCACTTTTCAGATACATTGGAAAAGTATTCCTCATATGCAGAATTCCAGTTGGGAATACTGGAGAAATTTAACTCAAATGCAAATACAGTAGAGCAAAGGCCTCTCCAATGCAAACTGTTCATTTCTGAACAGCCATTCTGTTATTGGTACAGTAGAGGACAAACAAGTAAAGAAATAAATGTGATAAGTTTTGGAATTGATGTTTATGATTCTGAAGGCTTTCTGAACACTGGATAACAAGCAATTGCCATGAATAGAGAAATTAATTCTTTATTCATTTGTATATCTCTTTACCCTGAGAAATTTCACCTTCAATTTCCCTGGTTGTCCAAGTCTAATTTCAGCTGTCATTATCATGCAAATCAATGAGAAAAGCATTGACCGGAGCAATTAGCTGGACTTTCAACAAATTAAAACTGTTTGGTTCGAATTGACGAGGACTCAGAGTGGTTAACACTGAACGAGTTTATTGAATACACAAAGTCAACTGTCAACTGTCAAATGTTGCAACCCTTTTATAGAGAAAGCGTTTGAACTGTAACCAATACAAGTAGTCTGTTTTCCCGCTCCTTGGTTGTGGCGTCCAATGATTGCACCTTATTTTCCCGCTTTAAACCTTGCAAAGCTGCACTGTGTTTGCAATCTCTTCCATGGCTTATTGCTAACTATTTACATACACAACAAAAACCAAACCAATCGTGTTTTGCACTTTATCATGGTGTGGGCATCTATGGCTGTGGTTGATAAATCATAAGACAAAAACATACAGAATGAAATCATGCTATGATTTACATTTTGTGACACAAGTAACATGATATTTTCATGATGACATCACTACATTATCTCATCGCCACACAGGTCCCGTGATTTTGGCATCCTGATGATATGCTATGTAGACTGGTGAATTTGGTCATTGGTTTATGGCTTATTGTATTTTGTGAACCCAATGAATGTTAGCCACCAACTACAATTAAATAAACCATGACTTTATTTATTTATTTATTCAATTTCTATAGCTGTCCATTTCAATCAATGACTCTACAAATCAGAAAATACATTACAATTAAAAATACTAAACACATTACAAAACTGTAAACACAATAAAACCATTTAAAACATCCAGATTAAATGTACATGGAAGCAAGATACTTGGTCAGTTAGCAATACAGCCACTCTGTCTGATATGTAAATAAGGTCACTAAAATTTGTTAGAGGGAACAATCAGATCTGGGAGTGAGCAGAAAGTATAAATGTAATATTGTTTGGAACACTGAGATTCCACTGATAATGGAAAACTGCAGGAGAGGTCACTGAATTTTGCTAAATATATGTTTATTTACAAACATGCAATTTGAAGATAGTGATCATTGTTCAAACAGTCCAATGGATACCATCCATGTATGTTTTTGGAGGCTACAGGCACTTTTTATGGTGTTTCTACAATAACATAGAAATTATTCTGATCATAAAGAGAGTTTCCACCATCAGGGTGTAGAGTGGCAATCAATATTTTAAGTTTAGAGATGTGCAAAATCAATTGTTCTTCTTCTCATTCATTCCAGTCCTAGGCTTTCCTGGAGATGGTTCAAAGTTTGATATGGAGATAACATGTGATGCCAGGGCGTTCCAAATACAACAATCCTGTTTTGAAGTAGGACCACATCAGGAATTAACTTCTGGAATGGCCAGATCAGCATTGCTTGGAGGAAAAACGGTAGATTTTGTACATATTTAATTAAGATTCTTAAAATATTGAGATTCCTTATATGTCAAACTTGACTCCTGGTGATTTCATAAATATATTCATGCAGTTATCTTGGCAGATATACAGAAGTGATTTGCCATTTCTTCTTCAGGAATGTTGTAGTCATCTTTGCACTCTAGCCTACAACCCTGGTATTTTCTCATAGTTCCTGACTTAAACATTAGTCAGAACTGACCTTACTTAGTTTTGAGAGCAATGTCTCTCTACATCTTGCTGTCTTTACTGAATTCTATATGAGATAGCAATCTATTATCTTTTTTTTTACTTGCTTTGTCTTATTCTGCAGGTAGAAGGTGTGGGCAATCCAGATGACTCAATGTCATCATCTCTCTCTGTGTGTTGCTCTTAAAAAAACATAGCTCTCCCCCTAATCCTGAATGATTTGAAGGAATCAAATGCATTCTGAACATATTAAGATAACTTAAATAAAGGTTCCATAACCTGAACTTCATGAATAGCAAATAATGTATCACACATTCATGAATGCAGCACATGAATTATAAATGTCCTTGTTTAAAAACTGTCATTTAAAATTTAACTAGTACCAATTATAATATATTTATAAGAGGAAAAATGGCAAAAATCTTTTATAATGTAACCTCTCCTCAATAATAAACTGAAAAGCTGCTTTATCACATATTCATATCCAAGTTCCTGCTTCCCCCAAAACATTCTGAAGGCAAAATTATTGCCAACTTTATAATGTTGAAAAGAGGCAGAACCCACCATCAGCCTATCAGTGCTTTCTTCCAGTTGACCATTAAGACTGATATAGGGGTATTCAGGTGGAGAACCTCCAAATCCATGGAATTCCAATGTTTCAGACTCAAAATTGAAATATTGCAATTTGAGCTAGAAGAAAATGACTCAGCTGCTAAAGGGGAACCAGAGCACATAATGTGGTTCAAGGGGTTGATGTGGAAACCTTGTGTGGTTGAGACTCTCATTGCAGCCTTTTGGTCATCACCTTCTTTTTCTTTTTTGTTTTTTTTAGCTTTTATGTAAGTTGTACTTGTAATTTGTTTATTTAGATGGGCTAGAAAAAAGATTCAAGTTGTTGGAGAGTTGCATGTATGGCAAAACTGTAGCTTATTGCTACATACATAAATGAAAGGGACTTCCATTAAAATTGCTGCCTTTTCTGCTATGCCTAAGTGTCACAGAAGAAGACACACAATAGTTTAATTCAGATTGCTCTTGTCCAATATTTCAGGGTCCATATCAGCATCTACAATTTCAATTTATTTTCCCCAATCACAGGCAGCTTCCAAACAAAGATCTAGAGGGTTTGCTTTGTTGTTCTCCCTCTCCACCTCCCTCTCTATTCCCAATGATTCTGGTTACAAATAAAAAATGTTCAAAACAACCAACCAACCAAAAAATGATAGACAAAAATGAAGAATGAAGATGGGAATGTGACAAAACAAATGGAGGTGAATGAAAAGAAACAAACCTCATAGTCGAAAGAAGAAGAGGGGGCTTGTAAGGATCTTCGGGAGAACTTCATTCCAAAGGGCCGATGCTGTTCCAGGTAGATGTGAAGTATAATTGAAGTGCTAAAAATCAAGTATAATCTGAAATACTTCTGGACAGACTTGAACACTGGGCGCTATCTAACAAAATGAAATTCAATGGTGAAAAAAGGAAGGTTCTACATTTAGGCAATAAAAACCACATGTATAAGTATAGTATAGGGGGTACCTTGCTCAATAGTAGTAACTGTGAGAGGGATCTCGGAGTCTAGTGGACAATCACTTAAATATGAGCCAGCAGTGAGCTGCAACTGCCAAAAAAGCCAACACAGTGCTAGACTGCATTAACAGAGGAATAGAATCAAGATCATGTGAAGTATTAATATCACTTTACAAGGCCTTGGTATACTGCATCCAGTTTTGGTCACCACGATATAAAAAAGATGTTGAGACTCTGGAAAGAGTACAGAGAAGAGCAACAAAGATGATTAGGGGAATGGAGACTAAAATATATAAGGAATGGCTGCTGGAATTGGGTATGTCTAGTCTAATGAAAGGGACGCGGTGGCTCAGTGGGTTAGGACGCTGAGCTTGTCAATCAGAAGATTGGCAGTTTGGCGGGTCAAATCCCGAGTGCCGCGTAGCAGAGTGAGTGCCTGTTACTCGTCCCAGCTTCTGACAACCTAGCAGTTTGAAAGCACGTAAAAAATGCAAGTAGAAAAATACGGTGGGAAGGTAATAGCATTCTGTGCGCCTTTGGCATCTAGTCATGCCGGCCACATGACCACGGAGATGTCCTCAGACAAACGCTGGCTCTTCGGCTTTGAAACGAAGACGAGCACCAGCCCCTAGAGTTGGAAACGACTAGCACGCATGTGCGGGGGAACCTTTACCTTACCTTTACCTAGTCTAATGAAGAGAAGGATGAGGGGGGACATGATACCAGTGTTCCAATATCTCAGGGGCTGCCACGAAGAGGAGGGACTCAAGCTATTCTCCAAAGCATCCAAAGGCAGGACAAAAAGCAATGGATGGAAATTAATCAAGGAGAGAAGCAACCTAGAACTAAGGAGAAACTTCCTAACAGTTAGAACAATTAACCAGTGGAACAACCTTCCTCCAGAAGCTGTGAATGCTCCAACACTGGAAGTTTTTAAGAAGAGACTGGACAGCCATTTGTCCAAAATGGTATAGGGTTTCCTGCCTGAGCAGGGGGTTGGACTAGATGACCTCTAAGATCCCTTCCAACATTATTATTATTATTATTATTATTATTATTATTATTATTATTATTATTATTATTATTATTATTATTATTATTATCTTGCTTGTTTAGTAATTGACTGCCAAATCAGAATTGTTCTGCTGACGTTTAACAAATTAGCATCTCCTTTAAATCTTACTTCCTAGTTTATATGAGATGAGAAACCAGAAATTTGTTATTGCACAGGAAAATTAAATTCTGATTTATTTCTTGCACAGAAGGAGATAGCAGGGAAAGTACCCAATCCAAGTATAAGATTATTTATGATTAATCACAGAGCATCATTATCTCAAATTTAAAGCTGTGCCAAAATCTGCCTTGCAAATTTCTTCCCTGGTGAAACAGGTTTATGTTTTTCTATTTTATTTCAAAGGGCCCAAGCATTTCTTTTAATCTTACCTTGATGCTGCTACTACTGAGAGGTCAGGTTTTTTTTGTTACACTGTTATACTTCTTTTTAACATTCTGGACCTTTCCTGGAATGCAATGTATTTATCCTGAGCAATTTCTTTGAATTAAATGGAAGTGTTGGAGATAGGAAAGTTGCAGAGCAAATGTTTAAATAATACTCTGCTGAAAGACAGGAATTTCACACACTTTTCACATCTTTGTAGCAAAATAAATGTAAGCATTCCATATACAGTACTGTTCATATGAAGTTTTCTAAAATGGGCTTCCTCTTTGAAAGAAATTTCCAAATCAAATTTCTTTTCATCATACTGAAAAAGAACATATGCTAAATTTCAATTTACAGAATTATTCAAGCTATTAAACATCTATATATAGCGGTGGCTCAGTGGGTTAGAACGCTGAGCTTGTCGATCAGATGGTCGGCAGTTTGGCGAGTCAAATCCTGAGTGCCGCATAACAGAGTGAGCGCCTGTTACTCGTCCCAGCTTCTGCCAACCTAGCAGTTCGAAAGCACATAAAAATGCAAGTAGAAAAATAGGGACTACTATAGTGGCAAGGTAACAGTGTTCCGTGCGCCTTTGGTGTCTAGTCATGCCGGCTACATGACCACGGAGATGTCCTCGGACAAGTGCTGGCTCTTCGGCTTTGAAACGAAGATGAGCACCGGCCCCTAGAGTCAGAAACGACTAGCACACATGTGCGGGGGAACCTTTACCTTTACCTAACATTGTATCATTTAGCAAATTAACAGATGTTGATTGTTTTAGTGTGTTTTTCAAATCAGAATAAAATCCCCATCTAAATTCATATGGCAAGGGGAAAAATGAGTATTAGATTCAAATGACTGCAAGATGCTAAAGAAAGAGGAGGTTTAGGTTTACTAGATTTGAAACTGTTCTTCAATGACTGCTGTTTGATTTGGATGAAAGAATGGATAAGTCTCCACAATAAGAGATGGTTCAAACTAGAAGGCAGTTAACTAAGATTAAAAAGAATATTGACTTTAGGAATCATTTTGTTAAGCGTGCCATACCAAGGATATGGAATAAATACAAAACAAGGTTCTCAATGAAGTTACCCCTTTGGGTGTTACCTCAGAAAGCTTGTTTTAGAAAAGAAATGATGGTGAGGCCAGACTGAAGTGAACTTATTTTTAAGTCTAAGGAAGAATTAGAGTCAGAAGGATGTATTTGTCATTGATTTACATACTTAAAATTGAAAGAAAGATTTAAGTTAGACAAAAAGCATTATAGGTTTGATTTTGTAAAAAATGAATTTGAAATTGTACTGTGTGGTAAGGATGAATAGATTATTGCAAAAGTTTATAAATTGCTATTGAAATTAAATTTGGAGAATTCATAGTGAAGCATTGTGTGATTTGATGGGCAAATAATTTGGGGTACAATGTAATGCTTGAATAATTGAGAGACTTGTGGACAAAGTGTTTAAAATATACATTGAGCCATAATTTAGAAAAAATTTATAAAACGATGTATCAATGGCATTTAACAACTGACAAATTGTCAAAGATGTTTAAAGGTGCTTCAAATGTATGTTGGAAATGTAAATATAGAAAAGGAACTTTTTATCATCTTTGTTGGATGTGTGACAGAACAAAGAAATACTGGGACAAGATTCAGACTTTAATACAGAAAATTCTAAAAAATAATATAAAAATCAAACCACTTGATTTGATTTTCTATCAAATCAAAAACTTGACAGACAAACTTTTCTGTTAAGTTTAATGGACAAAGAACTTGAAAAAAATCCAGAACTTTGTTGTTATGCATGTTGATAGCAGCAAGAATGCTCTATGTGCAAAAATGGAAAGATACAATAATCGCTACAATGGAAGAATGGCTGGAAAAACTGATGGAATCGGCAGATAGCCAAATTCATTGCTTTAATCAAAGAAAAGAACTCATCTAGCTTTGTTTCAGCTTGGAAACTTCTAGATTTTGTGCCTGAAAAAGAAAAAAAAAAGAAACTTTGGAAATTACTGGTTAGAAAAGTTTGTTGTTATGTCAATTGCTAGTTCAAATTATGTATGTGCTAGCAATTTCTATAACAATAAACTTGCATATTAGATATGCAAAAGTAAAAGAGGCTATCATGTTATTATTTTTATTCTACTCTGATGAAGAGTCAGAATTTAATGTTTTTCTTTATTTTTCTTTTAACCTACATTCCCCTCTCTCCCTCTTCTCTTTCTCCATTTCCCCAGTATTTTCATTTGTATTTCATTCTTTGATAAGTTTAATAAAATTATATTTTAAAAGAACAAATAAATTAATTGGTTAGAGTCAGATTGGTTAGAGTCAGAAATAAGCCATTATTTCTAGATGTGTTTCTGGTTGTGACCAAGTGTGCTTATAAGTGATCCCTTTTGCATTATTTCAAAGCTTTATAAGTAGTCCTTGAATTGGGATTGCAACTCTGTTGCTAAGCAATGTTAAGTAAATTTTACCTGATTTTATGACCTTTTTTTGCCCTGGTTGTTAAGTAAATCATGCAGATATTAAGCAAATTCCCATTGACTATACTTGTTAGAAGCACCTTGGGAAGGTCACAAATGGAAATCAGGTGACCCCAGGATGCTGCAACCATCATATATACATTCTGGTTGCCAAGTGCCCAAATTTTGATTACATCACCGTGAGGATGCTGCAACAATCTGGGCAAGGACCAGTCATAATTCATTTTTTTCAACGCCATCATAACTTTGAACAGTTGCTAAATGAATGGCTATAAGTTGAAGACTGCCTGAAATGGGGAGGGGAAAGAAAAAGGGATATAAAGGAGAATAGGTCATCCCATTTCCAAATACATGGCCAGCATATAACCAAGATATGCTAGGATATCACTTTCCAAAAATTCCCAGACAGTGTGGTCATTCAATAAATGCCAGTCCCAATATATTCAAGGCTACCAAGTTGGGCAAGGCTGTCATAAGATGTGTACCCACCAATATACCTTTACGCACTTCAAATTGTGATCTCAACAAGCAACCTGCCTCTGTTAGACTCTTCAGCGGTTCTGAACTGCTTCAGATTCATCACTTATGATGGCTTTGCCCATAGTATAAACTGAGCTCTATTTATGAATTCTTTACAGGTTTTTTTTTTCTGGGCTGAATAAACCAACCAATAAGCAATCCTGTGGCATAACCAATCCTTTTGCATTCTTCATACTCTCTGTGGCATGCCACTAGGTGTCAATCTCTGCCCCACTTTCCCATCATGCCTCTCGGAACATATTTAAAATGTGCCTCAGGGCTTCTGTTGCTACACTTTCCAATGAGAGAATGGATTTTATGTATATTTCCTTCAGCATAAAACATTTCACATGGCTAAGTGGCTTTAATTTAGATTTGCCTATGCCACTTTTGTGAAGTTGGCACAGGTTTCCTCTTTTCTGCTTTTTCTCTGCTTGACACAATTCACATTTTGGTGGAATCAGGAAAATAACTTCTGAGAAGTGAAAAAGCAGAACTGGGTCAATAGTACAAATTGATAACCTCCATTTATTTCCCACAGGAAAAACGTCAACATAGAGATTTCACGAGCATCAGTTTTGATCACAGAAGGTGCATTCAAATTCTTACAGCCTAACATCGATATTATTTTTTCTCATGCTTTTTCCCACAGAAAGTGCAGAAATATTCCTTAAATACTGTAACATTATTGCAGATCTTCATTTAAATAAAAGAAGAGAGATGTTTCTCCTTGTGCTACATTATAAAAATGGAATGAATGATTGCAAGCTATATATGAAAAATGTATGAACATGGTAGAAGGAAAGATGATTTGCAAAGGTAGGTATAATGTATAATGATTGTTACTGAAGTCAACTACATGTAGCTATGTTTAATTTTATTAGTAAGCAGTTTATTATTGCTTACTCTCTTTCTGAATTTGCATAGTGTTGTTTGCCAAGAAAGGGTAATAATATGATGTTTATGCATATATAATGGCACTATCATAAAATGGCTGCTATAGAGGTGCCCATTCACTGGAATATTTAAATGAATAGCTTCTACCATATTAATTATTTATATTTATGGGTACTATACCTGTGTTGTAAACATCCAGGTATCACTAGAAGGAGGTAAAGTGTTAGAACTGTTCCATATTTTTGCATCTCAGATACTGCTATCTCTGAAAAATTCTTGGTGCTAAGGGAACTTGCAGAAGTGAATGCTAAAATACTGATATGTTTTATAGACACTAACCAATAGAGTTATACACAAGGGCCTATTCATTAAAAAATAGCCAGCTAAAATTAATTTTGAAGGCTAGCTAAAACAGGAAATGGTCAACATTTAGTATTCCCACGCAAAAACAGACAGAAATGTCTCATGAAGAATTTCGAATAAAAAGCACAAGGAAAGTCATACACCAACTCCCTTGAAATATTCCAAATCAGCAGCCAATGTTGCTGAATCAACAAATTAAGTCAACGTATTGCTGGGTTTTTAGAAAGCAGAAATGAGGGAAGAGGCAAAGGCTGTAATTCAGTTATCTAGCAAAAATTTTAACAGAAGTCTGCGTGCCTTGTATACATAACCATACACTACTATGTTTCCCAGAAAATAAGACCTATCCCCAAAACAAGCCCTAGCTTGATTTTTTACATGTGTGCCCAATATAAGCCCTACCCCAAAAATACTCCTAGTTTGGGGGTCAGGCTCACATGCAAAATCAAGCTAGTGTGGGGGTAGGGTGCTGGAGCTACCCCACGTGCCCCACACCTGCTTACCTTTGGACCATTGCAGCCAGGTCTCTCACACCCCAACATCTGTTGCACTGCTGCCTGAGTTCTTCTGCGGCTGCTTGCAGCTGCAAACCATGTAGCACATTGCATTGCTGCCACCAAGGCTGATTGCACTGATTGCACTACTGCTGCTGCTCATAACTGGAGGCCGCAAGTTCATTGCACCGATTGTGCTGCGAGCGGCATCAGTGGCACAATCAACATGATAATCCTTGTGGTCTCCAGTTGTGAGCAGTGGCAAAGGAGTGATCGAGATGATGAGCCACGTGGCCTCCTGGGAGAGGCAATGTGCTATGTGGTGTGCTGCTGGAAGTGGCCACAGAAGAACTCGGTCAGTGGCGTGACAGGTGTTGGGGTGTGGGAGACCTGGCTGCAATGGTCCTAAGGTAAGCAGGTAAGACATCCCCCAAAAATAAGTCCTGGTACCTCTTTTGGAGGCACAAACAAATATAAGACTGGGGAAACATGGTAGTAGTTGTTATCATGCTGCTGGGTGGTACAAAGGATTTATTGGCAAGACTTTGCAGTTAACAAAGTATTTAGTTTGCAGTAGCCCAAGAAAAGTAATTCTAGCAGTCTACCCCAATATAAATAATGCCAACAACAATACATAGCCACAGAGCTGCAATATATTGTACGTGGATGTGTGAATAAATCATGAAGTTACCATACATACAGAGAGAGAGAGAGAGAGAGAGAGAGAGAGACAGAGACAGAGACAGAGACAGAGACAGAGACAGAGACAGAGACAGAGACAGAGACAGAGACAGAGACAGACAGACAGACAGACAGACAGACAGACAGACATAAAGGTTATTGGATTAACATTTATGTATTAATTACGTTAATATTTATTTATTAATATACTATTCATGTAGCCAATGGCCTCAAAATAATTTATTTATCTATCTATCATTTTGCATGCTATCCCAATCGTAAGAAGTAACTCTAGTAGCTTTAAATTTAAATTTAAGGACTTATGCAGGAAAATTTTGAAACAGACTGGAGCTGCTTTAGAGCTATTGCCATATTTCAAAGATCTTATTTCACCATATTGTTAGAGGAATATGGGGGAGGGGGAATGTGTCTTATGAATAGAAACCTATGGGAACCTATGTCCACCCAAACCAACGTCAGCAACAATATAAGCTAAGATAAGCACTATTTTGATTTTAAATGAATCTTCTCAAGTTTTAGAACAGAGATAGTGACTTATCAGACAAAGGTATCAGATTGTGATTTTTTTAAAAAAAATAGGGAGATAGAATTTGTGGCTCATTCAG
This sequence comes from Vipera ursinii, assembly GCF_947247035.1. Classification (NCBI taxonomy): domain Eukaryota; kingdom Metazoa; phylum Chordata; class Lepidosauria; order Squamata; family Viperidae; genus Vipera; species Vipera ursinii. Next base: position 26,174,283 of record NC_139514.1, read on the forward strand.
CATTCCTGATCTTTTTCAACCAAGTTTTTCTTTTCTGAGAAATTATCTTTTGCATATGGAAGGTAACTTGCCTATTACACAATCTTTCATATTATATTCTATAATACAATCAAGAGTAGCAATAAGAAACTTCTGGAGTGAAGCCTTTAGAAAAAGCATGTAGAATTGTAATAGTGAGCCTGAAGATGGCAAGACATTGACTTTGAATAACTTTATGCTTTAAAAAAAGTGTTTGTAAAATTTGGCTTAAAATGTTTGCTTTGTTTTTACCCAGGCATTGTTTTGAAGCCAATATTCTTGTGCTCTATACAATGGCTCTGCCAACTGAAGGATAGTTTTAAAAACTCAGAGACTGGTGGCGTTCTGCCAGGAAAGGCTGAAGAATCAGTTTGGCAAAGCTGAAAGGGTTGTGTGTAGAGTTATTGCTTGTCCATAACTGCTGGGCACTGAAAGGTAGCTCTTAGAAATGCTGAACTCAAGGAAACGCCTTTTGCCTACTGTTGCTGTGGTACAAAATATTCTGTATTTTAATATATATTTTTAGAAAGACTTTCTGGCTCCTTTGGTGCTCTTCCCCCCGCCCACCCCAAGTTGTCTAGCACAGAAATTGAAACCCAATTATTCCATTTATCCTCTTTTTATAATTGACATTAACTCAGGTCCGCCTTCCAATTTCTCCAAAAATATTATTTCCTTGCAAAATAATTTTCACATTTTCTATTTAATTTACAGGATGTTTTAGAATTTCTTTCAATTTTTTCCCCATGGGTGTTTTTGAGCTTACTGTGAGATGTGGCAATTGCTGCTTGTATTGTTTTATAGTTTCCCATCTTTCAATCACTCTGCAATTTCCCCAGATGTCCATGCTTCCTGATCTGCAAAAGATCCACGATTATTTTAGTCAAGCTAATTAGATTTCAGATTTTAAATGGTATAGCTTTCAGATGTGACTTTCCTTTAGCAATAACAATGATTTGGACTCTTCATAAACTACATGCAACATTTAACACACTGCTCTCCAATCTGGGTGTCCTTTAGTAGTACAGCTCCCATAATTCCTGATAAGGCATCAGAGAAAGATTATAGAATCTGAAATCCAGCACCTTTGGAAGGCAAGTATAGCAAGGGTAAAATCAAAGATAAAAATTTGAATCAAAATTACGTTTCAATCCTATTTCCTAATAATTTGACGGTTACAAATGGTTGTCAGAAATCTAAACACTGATGGGTTTGCCTTCAGGAAAACTGGCTCCTTGCCAAGCAATTCTTTTAAGTTTCATTGTTTGGTAGGAAACAAACAAGAAGAACAGCAATGGGTGCGCTCAAATGAGGGTCTAAAAATAGAATGGCAGCTTTAAGGAGCCAAGCTTCTTGACTGTCACTTCCTCCGCAGATTTTATTTTTTTAAAAAAATCCATCTTATTTTTTAAAAGGAAGCCAAGAACAAACGGCTGCAAACTCTGCCTGGCTCTCCATAAGGATACACCATGGATCACAACAAGGCACAAATTGGTTGGGTGGGATGAAGAGAACAGTTATGTGACTCAAACCCCATTGTAGAATAGGGTCGCTTTGGGATTCTTTTTCTCCGTGTTGAAGTTTGACAAGGGAACCAATTAATTAGCCAAATGATACCTTTTGCTGGATAAAAAAATGGGTGCTTTAATTTGCAGCTGTGTTTTGAACAATCTAATTGACTCCTAATTTATTTATTAAATTTATACGTTGCCCATTTCATTATCAAGCGACTCTGGGTGCATATGCTGTCTTCAACATATATGTGTTTAATTGATGGAGTCATGTTACTGACAAGATAATGAATTGCAAAGAAATTGTTATTAATACATAAGTTAAGCATTTTGTTTCTATTTCTTTACAACTGCTGATAAAAAAAATGACCTGGCTATGTTCAAATTATACAAACAAGGGAAGTGTTACAATTCAATCTATTTATGAATATGAATGAATATGTCCATAATTGCCCAGTGTATTTTAACAATGATATAGAACTGTGCTATGAGGAGCTTACAATTTACATTTCTTATTCTTGGGGAATTAATAACAGAAAGAAAATGGATTGAAAAAAGTAGATGCAAAAGTAACATTACATAAATATGAGAAAATATAGTTGCATATCCTTAAATAATTTATGAAAAAATGCTTAAGATTACCACTTCAGATAGATGTACAAAATCTGCAAGAATCCAGATAACCACTAAAATAGTAGCCATGAGACACAGTTTCTGGCTGAGGGAGGTGACCCCCAGGCCCTCCAGGCCACATGGGATGATGTGGTCAAATCAGGTTAAGTCAGTGCAGCAGTTCAGGGCCAATCCGTGTGAGGTGATGTGTCTCCTGCAATGCACACTGATTGTGCAGAGCTTGCAGTCGCCGAGCCAGATGCTGGTGCATGGTGGTGGGAGGGCCAAGGAGGCAGCAGGCGTCACGGGCCAGGTGCTCCAGGGTGGCCACGTAGGTGCGCAGGGTGAGGAGGCGGCAGCGCAGGTCCAGCACCGGTTGGCCACCAGCTGGCCCAGCCCATGGAAGGTCAGCCACCCACCATGCCCCATGTGTGCCACCCCTGCGCCCAGTGCCTGCAGCTGCCTTGCCAGCACCGCGCCCACCCCGCCACCTGCCCCGCACAGCCCCACCATGTAAAGCAGGCCCCATGGCTCCCAGAGCACTGTGGCGTTGCCACTCCTTCTCCTCTAGGTATCTTCAGGACTACCATTAAAAAGAGGTGGAGAGGGAAATCGTGTCTGCCAGGCCTCACCAAGGGTCTGGTGAGCCAAGGGTCTCACAGAGGGCAAGGTGGACTTGCCAAATACAAGTTATTTGAGGAGGGGTTTCTTTGCCACTGCATTTTCTCCTTCTGACTTGTGGTCAGCCTGCCTGACATGAGGTGAGTACAAGGCATGTGTGCACATGTTTTCTGTGCTTTGGTGCCAGGCTCTCCATGCCACAGCACGGCATGGAGAGGCTGGATGACATGGGTGAGCACAAGACAGGAGTGCACATGGACTCTGCTTTTTCGGCAGGGCAGAATTAAGTGCTGCTCCCCGCCTCCCACTCCTGGTCCTCTCTTACTTACAACTAGGAGATGATGTAGTTGGGCAGCAGGGAGGGGTGCAAAGTTCCTGCCAACTCACCTTCGTTGCAGACAACTTGCATGTGCAATGTTTGCTGGCTGGGTCTTTTGGCGTGCTCAGCAGCAATTCCTATTGGCTTTCGAAAGCCAATAGAGGGAGTAGCACAGCTTGTGCAAAAGTTGAAAAAATCAATCAAAAAAAGGTGCCGTAACTCCATTCTGAGCATTCTATGAGAAAAAAAGCCTTGTCTGTGGTCATGTGGCCAGCATGATACGACAGAGTGCTGTTGCCTTCCCACTGAGGTGGTACCTATTTATCTACTTGCATTTACATGCTTTTGAACTGCTAGGTGGGCAGGAGCTGGGGTGAAGATGGCACATGACACTCAGGTCTCGAACCTGGACTGCCAGCTTTCTAGCTGACAAGCCCAGCATATTAACTGCTGAGCCACCATGCCACCCAATATTACTGAATATTTAGATTAAATTAAATTAGATTAAATTCACGCTTTTCAAAAATCATTTTTATTTTGTTTTCCACTTATGTTCAACTAAATTGCATGTTATTTTGTTCAAAAACCGGGAACTCATTCTAAGCAGCTTCCTTTCATTCTCATTCTGAGCAGAGTTTAGCTCTTTTGCAATGTGACTCAGGAGCAGTGGGGAAATTGGATAAAGAATGTGGAGAGGGAAATGATGTATAGGAAGAAAAGAAAGTTGGGGAAAGGTTGAAAGAGGGCAGGTCACATGCATGTATCAGGTCTAACAGTAATTTGTGTGTGACAGGAAAGCAATCCTAGCAGAAGAACTATATTTAGGTGAGATCTTTGCTTTCCTGTTGTTCAAATCATTCTCTGCTCCATTTTCCTCTTTGCAGCAGAAGCTGGCAAGAAGATTGATGGAAACATATATAAAATATATTAAAAAGTCACTGTTGGATTTAAGTATCATGCAGACAAATAATGCTACAGGGAAAATTTCTTAGTTATGTAGAAGACTGACATAAATCAATGTTAATTTTTTGAGATCAGAGAAGATCAGCAGGCCCACTTCTTTAAGGGGTTTCATTCTGGAAGACAGCAAGTGGAAAACGAAGTTGATACACGGCGTTTGGAGGGGATGGCTGTGATACTCTTCAGCTGTACGTAGTCCTCGACTTACAACCACAACTGAGCCCAAAATTTCTGTTGTTAAGTGAGATGGTTGTTAAGTGAGTTTTACCCCATTTTAAGACATTTCTTGTCACATTTGTTAAGTGAATCACTGCAGTTGTTAAGTTAACCACACAGATTAAGTGAATCTGGCTTCCCCATTGACTTTGCTTGTCAGAAGGTGGCAAAAAGTGATCACATGACCCCAGGACACAGCAACCGTCATAAGTATGAGTCAGTTGCCATCTGAATTTTGATCTTGTGGCCAAGGGGATGCTGCAATGGTCATAAATGTGAAAAATAGTCATCAGTCACTTTTTTCAGTGTTGTAACTTTGAACGATCATTAAATAAATTGTTGTAAGTTGAGGACTACCTGAAACTGACTGCCAGGATGCTACTTATATAACAAGATATTGATCTCCAAAATGAATACTTAAAATGGCTGCAAAGTGAAGTGATTTGATACTGTTATTTTTTCTTTAGGTCCACAATTTACAGGTCAACTTTTGTTAGAGGCTAGGAATTCTAGAAGTGGCCATCCAATGTATGTGGACACAAGCAAATGCAGAGGAAACAAGGAGGTAAATGACAGCACATGTCTGTTGATAAAGCCCACCAAATGTCAAAATGTATATGCATTTGTGTTGGTTTACTTGTTTATTTATTAAAAATTATTTATTAAATGTATATGCTGCCCCTCTCACAGATAAAATGACTATGGTCTTGATCCAAGTACATAATTATGGGATTTGCAAAATTATATTAGTAGACTCAAGTAATGTTTTAAGCATTGTTGTAGTTTGCTGCAGATGTCACTGAATGTGGAAGCCACCCAACTGGAAAAAAGTATCGTCCCAATGTGTCCTCCCCAAATTTCTAGCTGGCATGCTGCTGATCATGATTCTGTTCTCAATCATCCCTTGTCCTGTTGTTGTTGTTGTTAGTTGCGAAGTCGTGTCCGACCCATCGCGACCCTATGGACAATGTTCCTCCAGGCTTTCCTGTCCTCTACCATCTTCTGGAGTCCATTTAAGCTCACGCCTACTGCTTCAGTAACTCCATCCAGCCACCTCATTCTCTGTCGTCCCCTTCTTCTATTGCCCTCAATCTTTCCCAGCATTAGACTCTTCTCCAGTGAGTCCTTGTCCTGACTAATGCCTAAATATTACCTCCTTTTCAGGTTTAACAATAGACTCACCCAATACTTTTATAACATCCCTCTATATTTCAATGTTCAGAATGGTGGCATCTTGTATCCCTTATGGATGGTAGGTACTGGCATGCTAGGAGCATTCATCTAACTCTTCTGAAAAACAGGATGCTGTCTTATATTGAAATACTGGGAGGAATGTTACATTCTGCACTAATGAGAACAAGTCAAAAGCATCTTTCTCCGTTATAATTACTATTCCTCAACATAAAAAATGGCATACTCCTCAACATAAGAAGCATAATCTGTTGCAATTGTAATCAAGTGATGGACAATGTCTTAGGTAAATGAGGCTCCATGTAATATTTGGAGATGAAGGAATTGGGACTGCAGTTGGCAAATAAAAATACAAAATGGAAGGGGCCATGTTGCACACTTTAACATGACCTTAATATTTTCTTTGGCAAACCTAAACAGCATATTAAAAAGCAGAGACATCACCTTGCTGACATAGGTCCGAATGGTGAAAAATATGGTTTTCATAGTATGCATGGCTGTGAGAGTTGGACCATAAGGAAAGATGAGCACCAAAGAATTGATTATTTCAAATTGTGGTGTTGGAGAAGACTCTTGAGAGTCCCTTGGACTGTAAGGAGATCAGATCAGTCAATCATAAAGGAAATTAATCCTGACTGTGTTTTGGAAGGACAGATACTGAAGATCAAATACTTTGGCCATCAAATGAGAAGAAAGGACTCATTGGGAAAGTTCATGATGTTGGGAAAGATGGAAAGCAAAATGAGAAGGGGACAGCAGAGGATGAGATGGTTAGATAGTGTCATAGATGCAATGAACATGAATTTGGTCAAACTCATGGAGACTTTGGAGAGCAGAGAGGGCCTAGTGTGCTATGGTCCATGGGGTCACAAAGAGTTGGTCATGACTTAGCAACTGAACAACAGCATTTTTTTATTTTCTCCTATTGTGAAGGAATGATATTTTTAGGGCTAGTACCTTAATATAGGGAAAAACAATCCAATGCTTTTTGATAATTTATACACAGGGGTCTCCAGCATCCAGAAAAAGGATTCACTGGCACAGTTTGCTCACTTCTGATTTAAAATCATGGATAAGATGATTTTTGGCTAGAGTCAAAGATACATTTCTCACCCGACAACCTTCTGGTTTTGGTGCAGTATTTCTTATATTGTCTTAGAGATGTGTGTGTATGTGTGTGTGTTTGATTGATTTATAATCTATTTAAAATTCCCATACAATCAGATCACTGTTTCCAGTTATATTTTTCAAAAAGCAAGAAAAAAAGAAGAAAACTAAGATAAAGTTCTGCTTCTTAGAGGTCCTTTGTTAGACATGTTAAATATGTGGCTGTTTTGAAGTGTTTTCATCTGTAACACTATTAGTCTAGCCTTCCCATTAAAATCATACATACATCTTATAATATATGTCACAAGATCTAACAAAAAACATGCCCCTCTCTTAGGACATTCAAAATAAATACAAGACCCAACTGTCTTCTATAAATAAATTTAGAATAGACTTGCTCAGTGAAGATGTCCCAATGAAAGAACTGTTTAAAAATTCAAAGTTTATTTCTGAACAAAATAGGATACCATCTGATGTTTTGAGTATAACTTCTGTTATGTATTGAGATAAATTGCTTGTAAACTGTACAATGGTTAATAGCCATTACTGTTAAACTCCAGAATGCTTGTCTCCAGAGTTGTTAGCTTGCATTTTAAGCAGGAATTACTGTTTTAATCTCATTGGCTGCCAACTAGCGGCAGTCCGTATAAATAGAAGCTAAGCTGCAGCTGGGGCTGCTTCTGTTGTTACTGAATAAACCTGTTTCTGTTTCACCATTCTGCCTTGTCAATCCCTCACTGAATCAGGAACATAACAGTGGAGACGAGGATGGGATGTGTTGCTTAAAGAAGAGAGCCAGAAGTCACTAGGGGGTGAAGCCAGGCATCAGAGCCCTGGCAAGAACTATGTTTCCCGCCCCCCCCCATCTGCCAGCAAGCCATACTGGAGACAACCATGCCCTAAGGATCCATCCTAGGGCTAGCACACAAGCATAGCAGCACAAGGCATTGCAAGGATGAAGAAAACTCACCATGGCCAAGGTCAGCAAATTGGCGAAATTCGATGTGGTGCATCCCAAGAGGTGGAGTTCTTACATCTCCCACGTTGAGAACTATCTGCGAGCTAACCAAGTTAGTGAAGATGGCTTGAAGGCTGCAATGCTCCTGTGCGGTGTGTGGCCAGGCGACATTCGATATAGCTGAAAACCTAGTTGGGTCGGTCACCTATGCAGATCTTAAGAAGAAGCTCAAGGACCATTTTGAGCCGAAACTCTCCGTCATTGCATGGATGCATGCATTTGAGCAGCAGGAGCATCAGCTAGGATAGTCTGCCACCAGGTTCATAGCCGCTCTACAACAGGCATCCTGGCTTTGCAACTTTTCAGATTTCAAAGAATGACTGAGACCGATTGGTTTGCGGGTTCAGGAACCAAAATCTCCAGCAGAAGTTGTTTGCAAAAGAAACTCACGTTCCAAGATACCCTGAAGGAGATGATGGCGATGAAGCTGCTGGAGGAGCCATCAAGACCTTATGGCCCTCCAAGAACATTCCCAGCCCAGAAACCGTCCACCATGAGGATGCCGAAAGAACAGAAGACTCTGACATGGACCTTGAGGTTGATCGGCTTCAGAAGCAACCAGAGAGGAACAAGTGGCCATTTGAGAAGGCAGTTCCCTTCGTTCAATGTGCAGGCTGTGGAGGCTGACATAGACGTTCAGAGTGCAGGTTCCACACAGCATTGTGCTGGGCATGTGGCAAGCAAGGCCACATTGCTGCCATCTGCAGAGGTTGCCAGCGGGACATACCGCAAGAAGAAGTATTCAGGAAAGGTACTGGGGCCCTGGGGCAACACAGAGTCAGCTATTGCTCCAGCCAAAGGAGCATGTTGAGAACCGGTGCCGATCATCCCCTTAAAGAGCAGCTTAGGCTAAAGGTCAAGCTTCAGGGAGTTCCATTCAACATGGAACTGGACACAAGGTCAGCCCTATCTATAGTTTCCCAAGGAACTTTTAATCACATCTACAGTCATAGCGGCAAACGAGTTAAACTCAGGCCATCTAATCTGTTGCTGACAGACTTCCCAAACTCCCGCATAGCAGTTAAAGGGGAAGCTATGCTCAATGTGCAGTTCAAAGGGTTTGAGGGTCCATTGGATGTCATGGTTGTTGAGGGCCACCGCACAAGCCTCATTGGCCTTGACTGGTCTGATGCCTTGGGCATCCAAGTGACTGGCATTCACAGAATGCAAGCAGCGGACCTGTCAGCAGTTTGCCAGGAATTTGCTGATGTGTTCAGCCCGAACTTAAGGAAGTACAAGGGACCTCCAATTGCCCTCCACCTTGATCCTTCCATAACCCCAATACAGATCAAGCCTCATAGAGTGCCTTTCGCCCTCAAACCCAAAATTGATGCAGAGCTGGACAAGCTGGTGCAACAAGGGGTGTTGCAGCCAGTAGATAGTGGGGTGTGGGAGACCCCCATAGTCACGCCACGAGGCCAATGGTGATGCATGGATTATAAGTGTACTATTAACAGAGCACTTCAGCAACATGCTTATCCAGTGCCTGTAGTCAGCCATATTTTGGTGTCACTACAGGGAAGTCGCGTATTTGCCAAATTAGATTTGGCACAAGCCTACTGGCAACTGCCTGTGAATGATGCCATGTCAGAAACTCAGACCATTGTCACCCACAGGGGAACTTTCAGGGTTAGGCGCCTACAGTTTGGGTTCAGTGTAGCCCCAGGGCTTTTCCAGGGAGTGATGGAGCACACGCTGAAGAACATTCCAGGTGTGTGCCCCTACTTCAATGATGTCCTCATAGCTGGGGAGTCAGTGGAGATTTTGGCTGAATGGCTCAAAGCCATCCTTCAGCATTTCCACGAAGCGGGGCTGAAGCTAAAAAGAGAAAAGTGCAAGATTGGGGTAGATTCAATCGAATTCCTTGGTTTCCACGTAGATGCCACAGGCATTCATCCAGTGGATTCCAAGCTTAAAGCAATACAGCAGGCTCCCAGTCCTAAGTCTAAGGGGGAGCTTCAGGCTTTCTTAGGACTTTTGAATTTTTACTATGCCTTTCTTCCACACAAGGCCGCAGTGGCAGAGCCATTACACAGGCTCTTGGACAAAAAGGCACAGTGGCAGTGGACGAGTGTCCACGAGAAAAGCTTCTCGGCAGTCAAATCACTGCTGTCTTTGAACTCAGTACTCACCCATTTTAGTGAAAAGCTGCCTATCTGCATCACTTGTGATGCATCTCCTTACGGGGTAGGGGCCGTGTTGAGTCATTTGATGGCTGACGGGAGGCAGGCTCCCATTGCTTATTATTCTAGGATTCTGTCTTCAGCAGAACGCAATTAAGCACAAATAGACAAGGAGGCACTGACCATAGTGGCCGGTATAAAGAAGATTCATGATTACTTGTATGGCTGCCATTTCATGGTCTTCACGGACCATAAGCCACTTCTGGGTTTGTTCACAATGAACAAACAGACACCTCAGATTCTATCTCCACAAATGCTGAGGTGGTCTATCTTCTTTTCAGCCTAAAATTATAGGCTGATTCCCAAACCAGGCAGGGAAGTGGGCCATGCAGACGGCCTCAGCAGGCTGCCCCTGCCAAATTTAGAGCCAGACCCCACTCCAGCTGCATGCATCCTGGCTATCCAAGATTTGCCAGAGTCTCCTCTTCACATTGGGGATGTGGCTGCTGAGACAGCCGCTGACAAGACGCTTAGCCGCATGTTGAACTGGGTGTACACAGGATGGCTGGACAATTATCTGGGGCCAAACTTCCAGAATTTTTACATGAGAAAAGATGAGCTCTCAGCTCATAAGGGTTGCATCCTTTGGGGGAGTTGGGTCATAGTCCCAAGCTCTTTGAGGCCCAGGGTTTTAGAATCTCTTCACAAGGGACATCCAGGAATAGTCCAGATGAAGGCACTCACAAGGAGCTACCTTTGGTGGCCTGGGCTGGATAAAGATATTGAGGCCCAAGTACATAGCTGTTTCACATGCCAGCAATCGAGGGCTGAAATGCCTCAAGCCCCTGTCCACTGATGGGGAGCCACAAATGCCCCGTGGTCAAGAATCCACATTGACATTTCGGGGTCATTTCAGGGACAGCTGTTCCTCATTGTGGTAGACAGTTACTCTAAGTAGTTAGAGGTCGCAGACATTCCCAAATATGACTACTGCCAGGACCATCCAGGAACTGCACAGTATCTTTGCAATGCACAGGTTACCCAACGTGCTAGTCTCAGAGAGTGGGGTTCAATTTACCACTGCAGAATTTCAGTCCTTTCTGAGGGCTAACCTGATAAGGCATGCAACTTTGGCCCCCTTTCACCTGGCCTCAAATGGCCAAATGAACACATGGTCCGAATGACCAAAGTATCCTTAAAGAGGATCGTAACTGGTGACTGGCAGCACAGGCTGGCAGATTTCTTACTCTGCCAATGCACAACACCCTGCACTTCAATGGGCAGAAGCCCAGCTGAACTTAGATGGGGGCAGCGCTTAATGTGCAAAATTTCTAATAGTTATATTAGATGGTAGTTGGATCAAAATCACGTAGTGCTTGTATAAGTTACACTTTGTTTTTAAAGATTGTTCATAGTGTTGGGTATCTTTAATTTATTAGTACTTTATAGGCTGCCTTGCTTATTTTTAAAAAGTCAGCTAAAAAACCCAATACCTTTCCTTCTATTTCAAGAACTCTGAAGTGAAAGAAATCATACCAATCTGTTTAAATCACTTTGTATCATTTTATGAAGCCATGACAGAAATAGAGCGTATTGGTGTCTCAATGTGCATTAACCTTAAAACAGTAGGATGTACAACTATTCCTTTTCAGAAATTGCTGGATATCTTATTGACTAGTTATGAAATGGTGCAGCTAGGAGTGGCAGGTTATGATCTAATTTCAAGGTTCAAATTTAGGATTCAATACTTCAATTGATTTGAGCAAATGAGATGCATTTGTTTGGTAGATCCTAGGCTGAGAGATCTTACAGCTTCTTCCACTTTGCTTTCTCATTACTTGCTTGCTCAATCTCGCTCCTCCCTCCCCCATCACTCTGATTATAGAAAACAGAGAACACTCAGTCCAATATGAGGAAACATGGAGAGAGAGAGAGAGAGAGAGAGAGAGAGAGAGAGAGAGAGAGAGAGAGAGAGAGAGAGATTGTGGAAAAGGAATCAATCAAAAAGAGTTGAGCATTTATTGAAACCAGTTCTACTCCACCCTCCTTCCCTTGCCCCTCCCTGAGTCTTTTTCAGAGTTGACCATTTGTGGAACAGGAAACTCAGAGCACAAAGCTGCTATGGGCCCCTGGTCTGTGGAATAATTTCCTTTCAGAGTGTCCCGTTATCTTTTAGCTGGCAGAACATTCTTCTCCCTCCCTTCTTTGCTGAAAACTACTCTTTCTGCTCCCCCCCATTTTTATTTTTCTTAAACACTCTCTCTCTCTCTCTCTCTCTCTCTCTCTCTCTCTCTCTCTCTCTCTCTCTCTCTCTCTCTCTCTCTCTCTCTCTCTCTCTCTCTCTCTCACACACACACACACACACACACACACACACACACACACACTTTACTGGCCATATTGCCAAAAAAGTCCATCCTCCTCCCTCCCCTAACTTCCTTTCAGCGTTTCCTGAACTGGATAATCCCAGAATTGGTAAAAGGAGAGGAAAGGGGAGAGTGAGAGAGACTGCATTAAGGAAGGAAGCCAATTTCTTGTTCTCCTAACACTATCCAATAGCCCCAAAACAGAGTAAGGGGTTTAAAATGTAGAGCCTACATAGATTTGCAGCTCTTCATCAATTTTGTATTTCTCTCTTTTTCCCTCTCTCCCTTTTTTACGCGTTCATGGGGAAAAATGGATTCGGAGTGTCTGATTTTTTTTCTATGAAAGACCCAGCTTGATTTAATTTGAAGGCCAGCTTCATTTGATTTGTTGGGATGCATCAGCAAGAAAGAACCTCAGCCAAAATCTGATCTCTGTTGCCAGTTTTGCTGGAGACACTGGTTTCTTAACTCCCTCACAGAGAACCATCCTGAACTTGGGCTACAAACTTTATGCTGCTTCCTGCTGGAGATTTCTGTATGTACTGATTGTTCCCTTCTACAACAGCCGTAGTTGTAACAGCTAAACATCTGGTGGAGATTAATGTTGAGGCATCCGGCTGAAAGTTCTTCTGGGCTTTCAATGTTGCTGACCAGAAACGGGACACAAACAACACAAATCTGAGAATAAGAGGGGAGAACTTTTAACTTATTTGGTGTAAAAAGGGGGGTGGGGGGAAGGAAGGAGGGGTAATCCTCTTTTTTGGAATTAACTCATGAAGAACAAGGCAGGAAAGCTGAAACTCAAGAGGAAAGGAGCCACGAACGTCTTTGGCTGTGAGCTGAGTGAATATCTGGAGACTTCTGGACAAGATGGTAATCAAAGATGGTCTCTTTCTTTTTTAATTTTTCTAACAATGGGACTGCTGTGGTTGTTTAGAGTTTGGAAACTTACAGGTTACAGCCTCAAAATATGGAATTTGTTTATTTCATGTGCATGTTTTTTAACCTATTGCCTGGTTCTATCAGTGATCGACCCACAGTGTGTGTAGTTCTTGTAAATTTATCACTATATGTCAGAGAGAAAGGAGTAAAATTATCCCAAGACTTGAAGTATATGGAGAAGATGTATTTTGTATACACTAATGGCTTCCTTCTCAAATTTTGTGTGTGGGTATGTATATTTATGTGTGTGTGTGTATGTACGTATACGTACGTATATGTATATGTATATGTATATGTATATGTATATGTATATGTATATGTATATGTATATGTATATGTATATGTATATGTATATGTATATGTATATGTATATGTATATGTATATGTATATGTATATGTATATGTATATTATTGAGAGGGATGTGGGAAAAATGGTTGGGCAAATGTGGGAGAAGCAGCTAGTATTTCCTCTGCATTTTATTAGACACCAAGTCCTTTGCTTATGATTAATGTTCTCAGATGAACATATGATGTGTCAGACTGTAGGAAGTTGAAGTCTTAATCTGTTTTTAAAGTAGTCAAAGGAAGAGAGAAAAGCAGATCTCGCCCGCCCAAATGGGCTAGAATCTAGATGATGAGACGCAGTGCGACTGATATTTTTGGAAACTATATATATGATGACAAATGTTTAAAGATTTCTCTGCCCCTTTGTGCCATTTGTATGATCCTAAAATTTTGGTTCTTTGATACAAAATAACCCATTAATAATATAATTTCCTTGATATCAAATAATAATGTATATTGTTCTACTGTATTTGTAGAACAAATGCCTCGTAAAGGAAGTCCATTTACTGTATATGAAATAAAGGATATGAGATTGCTGCACAGTGCTATGAGTTGACAAACTGCATTGCTTTGCTCATGAGTGCTCTCTCAGATACATTTACTTGCTTCTAGTAATTATACAAGAAGTATTATCTCAAGCTGGTCTTCTTACAAAGCTGAATGTATTTTGCAGAAGGGCATAGCATCTATGGACAAGTGTGGCTATGTAAATTACACTTTGTCACCTCTTCAGTACAGCTTTTCTCATTTGATGTTCATTAAGAACTGGAAAGAATAGTAAAGAAGAAACTGCAAAAGAGATCTCAGTTATTTCAGGTCAGGGCACTGCAACTTTTGACTCACCAAATCAAAATAGGTATAGTCAGTCAACTGTGTTAAAGCATACTTAAACCTACCTCTCCATTGTGTTTTTTATAGAAATTCTTAATCCATATCCCAGAACTGGAAATTTGAGCTAGTTGAGACAAAGTACTTCAAATGTGGTACTCAGATTTTAGAACTTTTTATTACATGAAATGTAACAAATATTCTGTTAAATAGCTTTTCTGTAAATTGTTGGTTCGGTTTGAATTCTTGTTCCCTTGCAATTTAAGGAAAAAAGTTGCCTAATGGTAAGATGTTGTATGCACTTTTCCTGGGAAATTAGGTATGGCTAGGAAAAAAATCCCATCTGGACATTGAAAGGGCCACTGTACCAAATGTCAAACAGAAAACAACTTCCTATTAGGGGTGATTACATTATAAGGATAGTCAATCAAACCTAGTCAATTATTGGAATCAAATATTCAAATTGATTTTGAGATATTTCATTGAATAAGTTGCCTTTGAAACACTTCAAAAACAGCTGAGGGCGATTTGAGACATGATAGAGACTTTCTGATTCAAATGTTGCAACTTTTCTAACATATAGGAACAAAACTGGGGTTTGGTCTTAAGCAGTAGTACAATCTGGGCAATGAGTTTCATTATCTCTAAAATTTTTGCCTATTAGAAGAGTGCTGCAGTCCTATTATTTCATTGTTCTGCTATACGGTAATTTGTTTAGGCAGACTCTCTAGAAAAGAAAAGAGATCCAGATTTATCCAGTTGCCTTTTTTTAAATCTAAAAAGGTAAAGGTTTCCCCTGTCCAGTTGTGTTTGACTCCAGGGCGTGATGCTCATCTCTGTTTCTTGGCTGAGGGAACCAGTATTGTCTGAAGACATTATCCATTGGCTATATGCCAAAGGCACATGGAGCACTGTTACCTTCCTGCTGAAGTGGTACCTATTAATCTACTCACATTTGCATAGTTTCAAACTGCCAGATAGGCAGGAGCTGAAGCAAGAAATGGGAGCTCATCCTGTTGCATGGCGCTCGGGTCTCGAACCTAGGCTGTCAGCATTCCAGCTGACAAGCTCAGCATCTTTAGCTGCTGAGCCATCATTTGCTCTTATATGATATTTTATCTTTTCCCTGATCCATAGCCAAATATTCTTACAATTAACTTGCCATTTGTTCGGCTGAATTTAAGGATAGTTCAGTTAGTCTCTGTATCTAATCTAACTGTTGTATTCAAGTCTCCTATTTATTTTATTTTTCTTTTATTCTCTCCACTCACCCCAAATGAAAACAAACAAACAACATTTTGAAAAACCAAAACAAGAAAAAGCTTTGATCATGTACTGAATGAGCCTTCCTTGAATGAATGGGCATAAAATAGTGTGCCTGCTGCTAATTATGCATCCCAAAGACTATGTACCATGATATTGTATGTTATATATTTATACAGAGAGTAGTACATTATGTATACAATAGTGGTTATGCATCCACAAACTTTTCTTCTATTGTTGGACAAGCAATACATAATGTGTCATTTTCTGAAGAGCTCATTTTGCCATGCCAATGAATCTGCCAGCTCAGAAAAGCAAGCAGAGAATGGTGGATTCATTCAATAAGAACTTCCTTTGAAAACAGTTTTTGAATGTATTTATTATAAACTGAAGAAAAATACTTTCTGTATTAATTAAGTACAACTTCTTGGAAGCTGAAAAACTTCCTCAAAAGTTCAGAAGCTGCTGTGCTGTTGGTTCCTTTTTTTTCATACTTATTGCTGTATAGATCCATTCTGCCCAAAACGCTGCCATTGCAAGTATTTGATGTGTCACCATTACAGCCTATGACAGAAACTCTTATTGGATTGTTTATCAGTGGGCTAAACCTTAGAAGGTTCCACCTATTAATTCCAGAATGGAATATCTTGACCATAATTTTGTTTGTAAAAGAAAGTTGAGTTTGACTTGAGGAAGGTTTTGAATTGAATCTTGTTGCATTCAAGATGGATCTGGGCTGATTTACAACATCTACAGTATTTCCTTATGTTTTAGTGAATATATTTTATTTTATTTATTTTTATTTATTTTATTATATTTATATACCGCCCTTTCCCGAAGGACTCAGGGCGGTTTACAGGGTGATTAAAACAAAAAATACAAAAGTTAAAAACAGTTTAAAAAATATATCCGTCCCTGAACAAATAAAACCCCAGTTAAAATTAAAATTAAAATTAAAATTCTCAGCCTGGGCCAGGGAGCTCGAAGAGCCAGGTCTTCAGGTCCCAGCGGAATTAACGGAGGTCAGGGGCAGTCCTAAGCTCCACTGGCAGCTGGTTCCAAAGGCAGGTGCACCCACTGAGAAGGCCCTATCCCTGAGTGTTATCCGCCGGCAATCTCTTACCAGTGGTACCCTGAGAAGACCCTCCCTGTGGGAGCGCACTGGACGAAGGGAGCTTGATGCCGGCAGCAGGTGTTCCCTCAGATATCCCGGACCCAAGCCATTTAGGGCTTTATAGGTCATCACCAGCACCTTGAATCTCACCCGGAGGGCAACCGGAAGCCAATGCAGCTCGCGGAGTAGAGGTGTTACATGGGAGTATCGGGAAACCCCCATCACAACTCACGTGGCCGCATTCTGCACCAGCTGAAGCCTCTGAGTGGTCCTCAAGGGCAGCCCCATGTAGAGAGCGTTGCAGTAGTCTAAACGGGAGGTCATTTTCTACCTAGTTTTCTGTTTTTATTATTTGCTTGCAATTTTATTTGTAATGGTTGCCATCCTTGGGATCATATGCCCTTAATCAACAGTCCCCAAACTTTGTGGCTTTGGGGATCAACAGCAGTGGCAGTGGGGGGGGGGATTGGTTTTGTATGTGCAACCTAATCTCGCACATTCACAAGATTGAATGGGCCACATACCGGTAGTGGTCTGCAGATCAGGGATTGGGGACCCCTGGTCTTAACAAAAAAATCATGAATTTTATTCTGCATGACATTTCCTTCCTCTTTTTCCCCCCCAATCCCAAATAGTCACCACAGAGCTTACTAAACCTCTAATGCAGGGGTGTCAAACTCAATTTCATTGAGGGCCGCATCAGCATTGCGGTTGCCCTCAGGGGGCCGGGTGGGTGTGGCCAGGGTGGGCATGGCCTACTGGGTGGGCGTGGCTAGAGTGCATATGGCCTACTGGGTGGGCGTGGCCAGCTCTACATTGTTCGCATCAAGGGTGCCTATGGGGGCCTGGGCAGGAGTGGGACAGATCTGAGGGTCTCTGGCAGAAGGAGCGTCTCTGGGCCAGGGCCAAGGCAGTGGGGGCCGTTCCCTCACTGTTTCCAGGATGGCTTTGTGGGCCACATGAAACCACTTCGTGGGCCGGATCCGGCCCCTGGGCCTTGTGTTTGACATGTCTGCTCTAATGGAACATTAGGTAAAGGTAAAGTTTCCCCTGCACATGCGTGCTAGTCATTTCCAACTCTAGGGGCCGGTGCTCATCTCCGTTTCAAAGCCAAAGAGCCAGCACTTGTCTGAGGACATCTCTGTTGTCATGTGGCTGGCATGACTAGATGCCAAAGGCATACGGAACACTGTTACCTTCCCACCATAGAGGTCCCTATTTTTCTACTTGCATTTTTACGTGCTTTCGAACTGCTAGGCTGGCAGAAGCTGGGACGAGTAACAGGTGCTCACTCTGTTACGCAGCACTCAGGATTCAACCCGCCAAACTGCCGACCTTCTGATCGACAAGCTCAGCATCCTAACCCACTGAGCCACCGCGTCCCTTCTAATGGAACATTAAATGGATCATTATTAAGGTGTATTTGGCCTGGTATATCACAAGCTGTGCTTCTTTGCTTTTGTTTTGTTGCAGTTAAGGTTCACACACACATATATACAGAATTCAATCCTTTATTTATTATGAAGAAAGATACAAGGAGGCCTTGTATTTCTTCCCTGAGTGGGCACTTTTCCCCCAGTGATTTGCTTCTTTGCTGGATGATTCAGTCTAGCAGCATAGGTCAAGTGAGGGGATTAAAATGAGTGAAATGTTGTTTGTTGTTTATTGAATGGCATGTCCCATTGGCTACCACCATGGGGTCCTCTAATAAAAAAATGTATGGTTACAGGAACCATTAGAAGGTTGAGAGGTCAAATAGTGTAGGTTCACTCTTAAAAATAATAGCAGAAGTGATATGGGAGTTTTGATCCCTTTGTTTTGGGACAGCTCAAAGACCTGGAATAATATTAACACCAAATTTATCCCTAGGTAGCTGTGATGGCTGACATACATTCAAATATCACAGTTATGAATCTTGCAGCTGTCCAAAACTCTTGACTGGAATCTTTGAGCTGAATTTACGGAAAATCAGTCACTGGAAGAGAAGGACTCTTATTCAAATATTTTCAAATAATTAGAATCATATAATAATATTTAAATAAGCTATTTTCTATCTCTGAGTGAATGACTTGATCTGTGAAGCAGAGCGACTGAACACTATAATAATTGGTAAAAAAAGATTTGGGATTCCTTTAAGTTCTAGCCTTTTTAGTGAAAATTCAGCCATAATATATGGAACAAGACCTCTTCCTTGATTAAGCATTCAGATATGGGACTATATGGAAACTGATGTTCCTCTGCCACTGTAATTTGAATTAATCAAGAAAGTGGATATTTATATACCTCTGGATCATAAGTTGCCAAACCATTTATAGATTATATTACCTTTATTAAAACAATTAAAATTACACACAAGAGTCAGGAATTATATCAGGCAAAATATTATAGAAACCAGGAGATTGGGGAAGAAGCAGTAAAGGTTTATCTATGTTGGCTAATCCTAATAACATTTTCACCTACATTTTCCTCATGAACCAATATGATTTTAATTGGATTTTTATATTAATTGTGTTCAGCTTTATTCTATTTGAATAACTGAAATAAAATTCAATCTGTGATAATCTAAAATTCTAGCTGTTACAGTTTTAATAAGGTCACTAATAGCCAGCTCCACAGCTGAAATCATAGCCTGCTTTAAAGGGTAAGTCTAGATGTAGTTACAGGAAGTGGTTTGGCAATCCAGTGAAGCCTTCCCCCCCACACTCTGGGTCAGTTCTTAACAGTTACCTTTGGCTTATGCAAGAGGGGAAAGGAGGGTGCTCTTTGGGCTCCTAAAACAACATTTTCTGCTTTGCTCTCAGACTAACCTTTTGCTTGGTTGCCACAGAAGAACAAGAATATTTCTTTTTCATTGGGTGCCTCTGAAAAACAAAGATGAAATTGCTGGAGCCAACAGTTCGGAGCAAAACAAAATGCAGGATCATTTCTTATGGCCCAGTAGTTGGCAGATGAAAGAGACACACTGTCAGGCTTGTTGAAACTGCTTCTGGTATGGCTGCCATGAGATCATCCCAAGTACCTTGAAATTTCCTGAGGACAGATTCTCAAACTGTGCCATAATCAGGATCATGGAAATCATAATATGAAATATCTGGATTCCATCAGATTGCATCTCAGATCTGGATGATAATTCAGTTTACTTTTTGCATTTTTCTCATCTATACAGTACTGACTGTTTTAGCTGTGAAGAGACCACTTTTTGCCTTCAAGGGACCCATACAGTACTGGACATTACTTATATAAAACTTCTTGCTCCTACACTCTCACTGCAGCTGATATTTTTTTTTTTTGCTTACTTGCTTGCTTCCTGGCATATTAATATCATGGAAACTGCTGGTTTTCTGCTAGTGCCTGTTTATACAAAAACCAGAAATCAAAAGACTCCTTGTAGTGAAGAAACTAGAATGTCACAAGACTTTGCAGGAAAAAGTTGATTTCTTGCCAGGCTCTGTAATCATAGAGTATATTCAATTCATAATTTATAATGACAAGTAGAATTCTCTACTATGTAAATTGTATTATCACAGAGCCATCAAATTATTATTATTATTTTTAAAGAAAATCTCAATGGCAGTAATTGCAACACCAATGCATAGAAAACAAGAAAAAAAAGAGAGAATAGGCAGGAAAGTTGTGAGCACTTCCAGTGGGCTGCACCAAGAAACTTGAAGAACAAACTGCATTGCGTTGTATTTAGATTTCTGTGTTTGTGCGTCCTATAAAATTAACCCATAGCTTGAAGAAGCTTTTCCTGGGAGAAAAATGTCATTGAATTCATGCAGTTATTATATGTACCTTTTTATAATTATACCAGTGACAGGTATGGATTTTGGTGATACAAATCAAACAAATGAAGAAGCAATGAATGAGAGAGAGATGGTGTGAAAGAAAAAAAGAGAATGGGGCAAATTCTAGAAAATCTAAAACACTTTTAGAAATGGAAATATTTTTTCTCCATTTGTTTCTCTTTGCTTGATGCTATGCCTTGCTTAACAGTGAGAACTGGACACGGAACCACTGATTGGTTCAAAATTGGGAAAGGAGTCCGGCAAGGCTGTATACTGTCGCCCTGCCTATTTAACTTATATGCAGAGCACATCATGAGAAAGGCAGGGCTAGATGAATCAATAGTTGGAATTAAGATTGCTGGAAGAAATATCAACAACCTAAGATACGCAGATGATACCACTCTAATGGCAGAAAGTGAAGAAGAACTAAAGAGCCTCTTGTTGCGGTTGAAAAAGGAGAGTGCAAAAGTTGGGTTGAAACTTAACATTAAGAAAACCAAGATCATGGCATCTGGCCCTCTCAATTCCTGGCAAATAGATGGGGAAGAAATGGAGGTAGTGACAGATTTTGTTTTCCTGGGCTCCAAGATCACTGCAGATGGGGACTGTAGCCAAGAAATTAAAAGACGCTTGCTCCTGGGAAGGAAAGCCATGGCAAATCTAGACAGCACACTAAAAAGCAGAGACATCACCCTGTCGACAAAAGTGCGTATAGTCAAGGCTATGGTCTTCCCAGTTGCAATGTATGGCAGTGAAAGTTGGACCATAAGAAAGGCTGAGCGCCAAAGAATTGAGGCCTTTGAACTCTGGTGCTGGAGAAGACTCCTGCGAGTCCCTTGGACTGCAAGGCGATCAAACCGGTCAGTCCTAGAGGAGATCAATCCTGACTGCTCTTTAGAAGGCCAGATCTTGAAGCTAAAACTCAAATACTTTGGCCACCTAATGAGAAAGAAGGACTCACTGGAGAAGAGCCTAATGCTGGGAAAGATCGAGGGCAATAGAAGAAGGGGACGACAGAGAATGAGGTGGCTGGATGGAGTCACTGAAGCAGTAGGCGTGAGCTTAAATGGACTCCAGAAGATGGTGGAAGACAGGAAGGCCTGGAGGAACGTTGTCCATAGGGTCGCGATGAGTCGGACACGACTTCGCAGCTAACAACAACAAATGCCTTGCTTGTGTCTATCCACAGGCTCAACACATCCTGGCAACATCCATTTCTGCTATATCCTCATAACATCACTCTTATCCCCAGCTCATGAGTGAAAATCACTGTTAGCTGTGCAAGAAAACCTCAGTTTAGTGGACCAAGACGTTCTTCCATTGAATATACACTGAATATGAAATTCTGTTATTTGCTTCAATTTATTTCATTTGCAGAATGACATCATCACACAGCTCTATATATTGATATAAATGAAAGTAAATTAATACAAATAAAATAAATTTAATACTCTATTTCTCTTTAAGCAGTCCACTATGGACAGAGAGAAAAATTGTCCAGAGATTCCCTGGACAATCTCTGGACATTTTTTTTTCCTGCTGCATGCAAATCTTCTAAATGGGGTCCCTAAGCTCTAACTTCCTTTGCAACTGAGAATAGAAATAATGGGGCAGAACCGTCATTGGGAATAAGGATAGTGAAATATATGAATTTAGTTTTCTGTTGACTTTGGTTTGGGTGTAAATGCTGTAACTTGGTATTAGAGAAAGACTCATAGGATGTGGTTTTCATGATGATACTGTATGTTTAAGAGTATGTTAGGAGCTTATATTTGAAGAGTAGTTATGGGTATTTTGTAATAAGATTAAAGTCTTTTTTGCTTCTGGTGAACTGAAAGTGAATATATTGAAATGTGCAGGTTACTAATCACTGGTCTGTTTTACACATTCCCAATATGCCAAGAAAGATTCTGTGCATCTCAAATACACCTCAGCTATCCATGTATCTCAATCACAAAGAAAAAAAACCCTTTCATTCTTTGTAGCTATAAGCAGAACTGTCATGAGGGGAAGTATTAATTCGTTCCTTTTTCTCATAATGTTTGAAACCAGCTCAATTCCTGTGCTGAGAGGCTTCCTCAAAACTCAGAGATTTTTTTGTTTTTTTGGTATGGTATCTAAAATTGGGTAAGTCATGATGAAAACCTGACAAGAGGAAATTTCTCAGACTAATTGCAACTCTAGTGGTTGCACACATACTATATTTTGCAACCTTGAGACATATAAATGTCTTCTTTGTTCCATGGTTTTATTTTTGTTTATCCCTGATGTATGCAGAGTAGAATTTCTTGTTATGAAATACACATTGGAAAATTCATATTTTCTTTAGGATTTTAAAAATAGTAAATACACTAGGAATATGGTTTTGATTCTATTTTAACCTGTCATGGTCTGAAACCAATGATTATGCATGGACACCAAACTTTTATCTTTCTCAGCTACAGCTATCTTGCTATTATGGAAAGAAAAAATAATATTTCAATAAGTTCTACTTTTGGTCTCCAGGTGGGGCTGGAAGTTGCTTCCTGTAGGTGGAGCAACACTGAGTTAAATAGAGCAGAGTCTGACTTGGCAACTACTTGTGTTTCATGACTTCCTGTGTGAGCACATAATGAAAATGGTCAAACTGACTTTTTTTAGAGATGCAGTAACAATAACAGATTGTACTGCCACTCTAGGATCTTATCCAGGTATCCAGCAGTTTTTTCCTTGAACTTCCTTTAGGAAAACACAAAATTAGACATCAAGCACATAGGAGAAGGAAACTGGGATTTCGTATTGTTTGCTGCATGATTTGTATTTATTTTCTTTGTTCTGTTGAAGAGTGATACTTTCTTTGGACTCTGCTGATTTGAAAAGAAGCTCTTTTTGAGCCAAACCCCAAATCTGCTGTCCAGATGTGAATTCAATTCTCTGCATTATTATTTTTCCTCCTTTTCTGCTCACTTCTATTGGCATATACTTTTACAACAGGATCGTGTGTTCTTCTCTGGATAGGTATGAATGAAGGAGGATACATTTTCCCTTAACTGTCATACAGTTTTGGCTTGAGAAAAGCTAAAGCCCATCATAAATAAATTTAGTGATTAACCAGCTAGAATGGTGCAGCTAGTTATCCATCAATGATCAGAAAGTTTCTATTTCAGAAATCTCAAAACTTAAACGTTGAGGGCTTCTCAGACAATCAATCAGCCAGGGTATCCTTGAGAAAACTCAAGGATACCCTGGCTGATTGATTGTCTGAGAAGCCCTCAACGTTTAAGTTTTGAGAGTATTCAGAGCTTTAAGAAGAAGTTGTTCGGTTAGCCCATTCAAGCAACTCATAGAGGTCACTCATTGTGTGTGAGTTACAAGGCATCAGTATCTGTGTTCATCTTCATCCAGACACTCCTTAATACTCTGTTTGTCTTTGTTGCCTCTCTGTGTAGGAGGGCACTTTTCCAAAACACTGGACTACTGTCACCCATGTTTTTTATTTAATGAGAAAGTTTATGTGGTGTTTCAGGGTTTATAAGCTTATTCTTTAATAAAATAATGCTGGAGGCTGATACATAGCTTTACAGCATGCTTTATGTTATTTAATGAAATAGGGATTTTTTTAAAAAAGTCAAATTTTAGGTGGAGTAGGAAGAAAGGTATCTGTGGGCATACTGATTTGTGGGGGGGAAAGCCCCAGAATAAATTTTCAAACCATCTTCTTATGCTTCAAACACTTTACATTCTAGAGCCAGTGGTGGGATTCAGCCAGTTCACATCAATTTGGCAGAACCGGTAGCTAATTTTTTGTTGCCCAGCCAAGAATGGACTTCTGGAAACAGCATCCACACAGATAACCAGTTGTTCACATAACTGAATCCCACCACTGTCTAGAGCCAACTACCAGAGTATAGCTGGGGAAAAGCAAAATGCTCCTCACAACCAATCTTGGTTTCTACTTATATTCTTACTTCTATATCAACCTGTCACTAGTTTAAATGTGAATATGATGGTTCACCTGGAACAATTCCCAGGGTTGTTACATCTGCTTTCACATCCGTAGTACAGAAGCTGAAATATTGAGTATATAGTATAGGCTGAAGTTATAACAATAGCTAAAGTGTAGTATTGTGGTGGGATCGCGGTGGCTCATGTGGTTAGGACACTGATTCAGAAGACCATAGAGTGATCAACAGCTCAGTAGTTTAAAATCTGAGAGTGAGCTGTGTGATGGAATGAGCTCTTGTCAATTTGTCCCAGCTCCTGCCAACTTAGCAGTTCAAAAGCATGCAAATACAAGTAGATAAATATCATTTTTGTGGGAAAATAACAGTGACATGAAAGGAGACCCCTCAGCCAATGGTGGGATTCAGCTGGTTTGCACCACTTCGGCAGAACCGGTAGCTAATTTTTTGTGGCCCAGGCCCAGAATGGACTTCTGGAAGCGGCATCGACACAGAGAACTGGTTGTTCATATATTTGAATCCCACCACTGCCCCCAGGCATCCCCTGGCAACAGTGATGTCATCAACTAATCCTTTCAAACTGGAAGTGCCTTGGTAGATGCTTCAGCCACAAATATGAAAGTACCTTTGCTGCACAGCCAATGCTATTATACAATTCTGAGACACCAAAGCCATTGTGAGTGTTGAGGAGTGTCTTAAAGAAGGGAGCAAGTCTTAAAAGCCTATTTATTGACCTAGGTTTTTCAGAGTTCCGGAGGTATTTAGCAATTAATTTAATTTAATTAATTTAATATTTGCATTTGTATACCGCCCTTTCCCTGAGGACTCAGGGCGGTTTACAGGGAATTAAAAATCAAAACATACAAAAGTTAAAACCAATTAAAAAGCATTAAATCACCCTGTACATTAAAACCCCAGTTAAAATTTTCTCCTCAGCCTGGGCCCGAGAGCTCAAAGAGCCAGGTCTTCAGGCCCCGGCGGAATGATCGGAGGTCGGGGGCAGTCCTCAGCTCCACTGGCAGCTGGTTCCAGAGGGCAGGCGCTCCCACTGAGAAGGCCCTATCCCTGGGTGTCACCCGCCGGCAATCTCTCACCGGCGGAACCCTGAGCAGACCCTCCCTGTGAGAGCGCACTGGGCGAAGGGAACTTGATGCCGGCAGCAGGTGTTCCCTCAAATAACCTGGACCCTCGCCATTTAGGGCTTTATAGGTGATAACCAGCACCTTGAATTTCACCCAGAGGGTAACCGGAAGCCAATGCAGCTCGCGGAGTAGAGGTGTTACATGGGAGTATCGGGAGACCCCCATTACAACTCGCGCGGCCGCATTCTGCACCAGTGAGACGAAGCCTGTTAGCTATTATGTTAATTTTAGAATATGATTCTTAAATGGTTTTATGATGTTATTTAGGTATGTGTGTATTTCTAAGGCACCTAGAGCCTTTGGTGTATGTAGGATATACATCAATCAATCAATCAGTCAGTCAGTCAGTCATGTCCATTGTTGAGAATTGTGGGAGATGGTCTACATGTCTGTGGCATTCTGATTGGGAAAAAAATAACTCAAGCTTTTGTGTTGTTTTTTTAAATGTAAAAGTGAAGAAATTTTCTACACATTTTGCATTCTGCTGGATGCACTCTTTCCAGGCCTCTGCTCAGTCAATTTGGCTCCTGGGTTGGTTGATCTCGTGCTCCCTTCCTCACTGACTGTTAACATGAAATGCTGCGTAGTAAGGAAAGTGCATAGGCCAGCCAGTTTTTATTTACAGAACATAGCAAAAGTCAAAGAGCTGCTTCTACTGAAATCAGTATTATGCTATAGACATACTTGAAGTGGGTATTGGCCCAAAATATATCCGAAGGTTCATCTGTGTGGGTTTTTAATATACTAAAATCATGCAGCTAAGGATTTGAAGGCTCTGGAGGCCTTTTGGCTTTCAGAGCAAGGTTGCATTTATTTATTTATTTATTTATTTATTTATTTATTTATTTATTTATTTATTTATTTACATTTATATACCGCCCTATTCCCTGAGGACTCAGGGCGGTTTACAGGGAATTAAAAAATCCACCATACAAAAGTTAAAAAACCAAATTAAAAAATATTAAATTGACCCTGTATACTTAAAACCCCAATTAAAAATTTCTCCTCAGCCTGGGCCTGAGAGCTCAAAGAGCCAGGTCTTCAGGCCCCGGCGGAATGATCGGAGGTCGGGGGCAGTCCTCAGCTCCACCGGCAGCTGGTTCCAGAGGGCAGGCGCTCCCACTGAGAAGGCCCTATCCCTGGGTGTCACCCGCCGGCAATCTCTCACCGGCGGCACCCTGAGCAGACCCTCCCTGTGGGAGCGCACTGGGCGAAGGGCGTTTGATGCCGGCAGCAGGTGTTCCCTCAAATAGCCCGGACCCAGGCCATGTAGGGCTTTATAGGTAATAACCAGCACCTTGAATTTCACCCGGAGGGCAACCGGAAGCCAATGCAGCTCGCGGAGTAGAGGTGTTACATGGGAGTATCGGGAGACCCCCATTACAACTCGCGCGGCCGCATTCTGCACCAGTTGAAGCCTCCGAGTGGTCTTCAAGGGCAGCCCCATGTAGAGAGCGTTACAGTAGTCCAAACGGGAGGTAACAAGCACATGAGTAACTGTGCGTAGGGCATCTCGGTCCAGATAGGGACGCAACTGGCGCACCAGGCGAACCTGTGCAAAAGCCCCCCTGGTCACGGCTCCTATGTGGTCTTCAAAATTGAGCCGTGAGTCCAGGAGGACGCCCAGGTTGCGAGCCCTATCAACGGGGGGTAACACCTCACCCCCCATCGTTAGAGGTGGAATAAGTTGGTTAACCCGAGATGCCGATATGTACAGCCACTCAGTCTTGGCGGGATTGAGACGAAGCCTGTTTCTCCCCATCCAGACCTGAACCGCCTCCAGGCACCGGGACATCACGGAGAGGGCATCACTGGGTTGGTTCGGGGTGGAAAGAAAAAGTTGGGTATCATCAGCGTACTGGTGATACCCCACCCCGAAACCACGAATGATCTCGCCCAGCGGCTTCATATAGATGTTGAACAGGAGAGGCGAGAGGACCGACCCCTGAGGAACTCCACAAATGAGAGACCTCGGGGCGGATCTCTGCCCTCCTGTCAACACCGACTGCGGGCGGCCCTGGAGGTAGGAGGAGAACCACCGTAGAACGGTGCCTCCCACTCCCAACCCCCTGAGACACCGCAGCAGGATACCATGGTCGATGGTATCGAAAGCCGCTGAGAGATCTAATAGGACCAGGACAGAGGAGCAACCCCTGTCCCTAGCCCTCCAGAGATCATTCACCAGCGCGACCAATGCCGTCTCCGTGCTGTGTCCGGGCCTGAAGCCCGATTGGTACGGGTCCAGATAATCAGTTTCCTCCAGGAACAGAGGGAGCTGATGCGCCACCACACTCTCAACAACCTTCGCCAGAAAGCGAAGGTTGGAGACTGGACGATAGTTGTTTAAAACAGCCGGGTCCAAAGCAGGCTTCTTGAGAAGGGGCCTCACCACCGCCTCCTTCAAGGCGGCAGGGAAGACACCCTGGGCTCTCTGTGGTTCATATTCACAACTAGATATGTCTCAATAAAGAGTCTCTGAGTGTGGCATGATCATGGATGTACTTTGATATTTGAAAAGCAATAGCCTATTTGCTAATCTGAAAGTGAAACGTGCAATGTCTTATCGAATCTGAAATCTGATACCATTTATTTATCAAATTTATAATACCACCAATTCAGGGCAGCCTGCATTAAATGTTAGGTAACAATGGAATAAAGGATGATGTGCATTATAAAAAAAATAAATGAATAATAATCAGACTAACATGTAAAGTCATATAAGCAGTTTGTCCCTTGCCATAATCAATGATCTGAGGAAAAAGCCAAGATTTTGAAGACTTTTTTAAACACAGACGGGTTTGGGGGCCATACAGATCTGGGGAAGATGCTATTTCAGAGGCTCTTTTCCATGATCACCACTCCAGTGGGAAGGTAACAGCATTCCGTGTGCCTTTGGTGTCTAGTCATGCCGGCCACATGACCACGGAGACGTCCTCAGACAAGCGCTGGCTCTTCGGCTTTGAAACGGAGATGAGCACCGGCCCCTAGAGTCGGAAACGACTAGCACGCATGTGCGTGGGAACTTTTACCTTTACCTTTACCTTTCCATGATCACTGACTGAAGGAGATAAATACTTCTAGTGCAGGGCTGTGTATCCTTCTTGCCTGACCACAGATAGTTAATGAGGTCTGATTTCTATTGTAATGGATTCTGAAGCTATAAAAGTAGAGAGGCTTTTCAGTCATACCATATTTCAACTTCCAATATCCTTTGGCTATTTAGTGCATATTTTGATACACTATTTCATTTCAAAATATACGGTTTGAAATTCAAAACTTCTATCCTCTCCAAGAATCACTGCCACCCCTCTTAAAACAAAACAAAACAAACCAATGTGCTGATCTCACTCCCAAATCACAGCTTTGTTTAACAAATGCATAGGTTCTAATTAGATGTGTCAAATGTTTTTTTTTTAAAAAATCTGTTCAAAAATGAAAACTGAAGGCAAAAGGAAATGTGGTAGATTATCCAGCTAAACTTCCAGCTTGAGAACTCTGGGACTAGATTTTCCCAGTATTCTATTTAACTGTGGTTTCTTGACAAAACCTTAATTGTTGGGAAAACATGGTGCATTCAGTTATAAATCACGTGTTATAAATTACAGTGACTGAATTTATACAATATGTTTAATGAAAACTGAATAAACTACCTTAAGACCTAATGTGATGTGTGAACACAGCCTATTTTTCTGATGCTTGGATATCGGCCTTTCATTCTTTCCCACACAAACATTGCTTATCCCCTGAGAAAGCATCACCAGAATGCATTCAGACAGATGGCTCCTAGTGTTACTAATTAAAGGCACTTTTCACAACAGACTGTTTTGTAGAAGAATATAGGAAAAAGAAATAGGAAAAAGAAAATGTAAAGTAAGAAAGAAGTAAAAGGTAAAGGAGTCCCTATGGGTTTTATTCCATTAGTCATAGCTGACTTTAGGGGGTGGTGCTCATCTCTGCTTTTTTTTTTTTGAAACAGCACTGTCTGAAGATGTTTCCGCCATCATGTGGCCAGTATGACATCACATTGCAGTGCAAAGTGTACAGTGAAACAGGGAATGCTGTAACCTTCTCCCGAAGTGGTACCTATTTATATACTTGCATTTACATGCTTTCAAACTGTTAGGTTGGCAGGCATTGAGACAAGTGATAAGAGCTCACTCTGTCATATGGTGGTAGGACTTGAACCGCCAAAGTACAGACCTTCTCCGGTGTCTTTTAATTCACTAAACCAACATGCCTCAAGAAAGAAGAAGGTGAATAGAAAAAAATAGGAAAATAATTAGGAAAGAAGAAGTTAAAAAGAGAGAGAGAGGTAAATATAGGCAAACTTAGGATAACCATATTATTTGGTTGGGGGCCACAGGGCAATATTGCTGATAACATTGTGATATAATCAGAGTAGCTGTGACCAAATTTTGAGGTCTAAGTATTTTTTGGCTATTTAAATGAACTGATTTTTGAGAGGAAGATTCATGATCTTTAAGAGGTAATGCTGAAAGTCTATACACTTACATGCCCCTTAGCTTTTCCCCCAAGTATCCGATCTATGTGGTCCTGGTCTCATCTACGTTCTTCTCATTTTTTTCATCTAAAGAATATTGTACCTATTCTTTAAATCATAGCAGGTAAAACTGGAAGTTATTTGGGGATTACATTGTCTAGTACTACAGTACTACAGTAGTACTACAGTACTACAATCCTGCCTAGTACTACAGTACTACAATATCTATGATGGATGGCTATCCAGCCTCTGTTTATGTAACCCTAGTTGACTGCATCCCAAAGCACTCAGTTCCATAATAGGACATTTCCTACATTAAGAAAATTTTCCTAATATCTAACCAAAATCTACTATTTTGTAATTTCTGCCTATTGTTTATTGTCTAGACTTCTGGATAAGTCAACCTGTTTCTTACATGTCAATTCTTCATCTGCTTAGAGACAGTTATCGTGTCTTCTTAAAATGGCAGTTTTTAAGTATATAATAAAAATATTATTGAAATTAGTGGTGTATAGCAGGGAATATTTTTTAAAAAAACAATGTTTTCCCCAACTTATAGCCTAACTCAGGCCGGATGAGGAGTATAGACAACAACTCAATACAACAACAACAGAGAGCTACATATTTCTTATACCCTTATTTCAAATGACCTCCCTGCACTAGTTTCCATCCCTAATTTGGAAAGGACAAAATGTATTTACAAACAACTTCCTCAAAAGCTTAAACAAATGTTTTATATATATCTGGATGAATCTGAAAATGAGTTAACCAAAATAAAAAATAGAATAACAAGTTTTACTTGGGGAAAAATCTGCTTAACCTGTAAAATGCAAAGCAAAGAAGCAAAACAAAATCTGTTCAGACTATTTAGTGAAGACTGGGAAAATATATTTTGGAATTTGTAAATCAAAATTCATAAATAACTTATTCAAACAATACAATTTTAAACATTTCCAAAGGGTTCATAGTTCATTCTTTCTTAGGCACTCACTGGATAAATATCCACAGAGTGTCTCCAAGTAACCAAACAAGGAAAATACTGTTCACTAAACCACAATAGGAATTTGGTGTGCCACAATTTACTAACTGTGGAAATACAGGTAGTCCTTGACTTACAAACACAACTGAGGCCAAACTGTCAACTTTAGAGTGAGCATGGCTGCAGCCATTTTTTCCTTCTCATTTCTAGTTGATGCATAGCATGAAGGGAGGGGGGTTGCCAGGGGTTGCGCTAGACAAAACAGACTTTCTCTCTCGGACTTTCTCTCATGGGAACCAAGGTCATCGGCTGCTCCCGAGACTGCGGGCTAGGCGTTTCATGAAAAGTCCACCAACAAGCTGAGTGGGGAAACATAGTTGCTTGCATAGCCTTAAGGGGTGGGATTTCTTAACTTTGTATTGGGGAATTGTTATGCATCTCTTCAGACTTGGTTTCACTTTTGAAGTGCTGGTACTTTGTATCAATAAATATGTTCTTTGAGGAATTTGCAAACCTCAGAGTTCTGCTCTATGTCTATCGGAACCTTGACACAAACGTTCTGTTGCTAAGCAAGACAGTTATTAAGTGAGTTTTGCCCCATTTTAGAACCTTTCTTGCCACCGTTGTTAAGTGAATCACTGCAGTTGTTAAGCTGGTAACATAGTTTTTAAGCAAATCTGGCTTCCCCATTGACTTTGTTTTTCAGAAGTTTACAAAAGATCACTTTTTCAGTGCTGTTGTAACTTTGGTCGCTAAACGAACTGTTGTAAGTCGAGGGCCACCTGTAGATGCAATTTGCCTAATACGCATGGGCAGCTCTTACAGAGCCCCTTCTGCTGTTTGCAGCCAGCTTGCACTTGCATTTAAATGTGTGTGACTTGCAGAATGGTGTCAGGTTTCTACAAATTCAGTAGTAAGGTGATGGTGGTGGGATTGTGGCACCCTACAATCTGCACAAATTAGCATTTGTGGGAGTGGGGAGAACTTCCCTTGTCCCTTATGGGGAGTTTTTCATACATCATTGTATCATTAGAAAAGCAGAAGAGTTTCCTTCTGAGAGGATTCTGGCAAGAGAAGCAATCTCTCTTCCCACTCCCATCTCCCCTTCTTAGAACTAGTAACTTCTTGTGAGGTGGAGCAAGAAAGCAATCTGATCCCCCTGTCAGTCAGAAGCATGTAAGAACACTGATATGATTGGGAGAAGAAGCCATCTGCTCGCTGTTGTACTTTCTCTGTTCTTTTTGTTTTGTTGTTGTGAGATTCTCTTTTCATTATTTCAGCAATCTGCTTTTTGTTTCCTGGGAGTTGTGTTTTACTCACTGCAACCGAACATTTGTGCTGCTGTCGCAGCTCTCTGCATTGTGTCCCCATTTCCTCTTCCAAAAGTAGCTGCATTCCGTTGCGTTGTATATCCTGTTTTGCATTTTCCTCAGCAATCCTTGGGTGAGGGGTTTCAGCCTCCCTTGCTTCTTCCCAGACTGCTAAACAAGTCTCAAAGATTTTGACTGTGGTGCATATTCCCGATCTGTTTTTACAACAATGGTTCTTATTTATCTCCGCTCTAGTCTACAAGACATTCATTTCTTTTCAACAGCTTCTTGCAGCAACTAATGTTGACGAGAGGTGGGGCTCCTAGGGCAGGTCTTTTTTCAGTCATCAAAAGCACAAGCATCCTGGAAGATGAGCAAAGGCACAAGGAGTGAAAATAAAAGTAATAGGATACTTTCTAACCAAATGCTATTTTGCAGTCTGAAGTTAAAAACCATTTGTGGTTTTACTAAGACGTTTCTGCAAAATTACGTATATTGTATCAGACAGTAGTAATCTCTGCAGTAAAAATATAGCTGAGTTTTGATTTATATGATGCACCTCTTTTCACTCTTAAAGTTAATTGACTAGTTCACATGCCCATAGCATAATATTTTGTTTATTT
The DNA here is from genome assembly GCF_947247035.1 of Vipera ursinii. Lineage (NCBI taxonomy): Eukaryota > Metazoa > Chordata > Lepidosauria > Squamata > Viperidae > Vipera > Vipera ursinii. The sequence continues at coordinate 26,207,121 of NC_139514.1, forward strand.
ATTGCCTTTGTCCAAGTTGATCAATTCAACATACCTGGGCGGGGAGAGGGAGGGAGGGAGGGATATATGGCTCAGTGGATTGGGATGCTGAGCTTGTCGATCAGAAGGTCGGCAGTTTGGCAGGTCGAATCTCGAGTGCTGCGTAACAGAGTGAGCGCCTGTTACTCGTCCCAGCTTCTGCCAACCTAGCAATTCGAAAGCACGTAAAAATGCAAGTAGAAAAATAGGGACCACTAAGGTGGGAAGGTAACAGCGTTCCATGTGCCTTTGGCATCTAGTCATGCCGGCCACATGACCACGGAGACGTCCTCGGACAAGCGCTGGCTCTTCAGCTTTGAAACGGATTGATAAGATTAAAAATGCGAATCCCAGGCATGTTAAAATTAACAAACAAACGAACACTGGGATGGAATTAAAAAAAAACAACTAAAAAAACTGTTAAAACTGTTTTAGTTTTTTAATTCCATCCCAGTGTTTGTTTGTTTGTGTGTGTATGTATGTATGTATGTATATGTGTGTGTGTGTGTGTGTGTGTGTGTGTGTGTGTGTGTGTGTGTGTGTGTGTAAATTACTAACAAAGAATTAAGGGAGACTAAGATGCATTTCTGACTCTTTAGTCTTCATCAGTCAGTCATACCCTTCTGAGATTCGAACCTGGGCTGATAGCATATGTACATATACATATATATTGCCAGCAATAGCAAAAAAGTTGTGACCCATCATGACACGTCACATGACATTCCAAGTTTGACACCCCTGCTTTAGACTAACCTTGTGAGGTAGCAGAAACCAAGTGCCTTGTGTCAGGGAAGGCACCCCTGAATCGTATAAGCATTTGTGAAGTATAGTTTTGGTCTTGTTTTGTATTTCCTTTTTTTCCTTTTTCCTTTTTCTTTTTAATTATAATCCCTCAGTCTATTCTATGAAACCAAATGCAAAAAATTATAACATTACAATTCAGGAATTCTGAGGGCAGAATTTATTTTGAATACCAGAGCTGAATTAATGTCACAATTCTTAACATACACATCTATCACTCCTGGTCTCCTCGTGCTATTTTTATTTTAGTAAAATCACTTAAAGCAGAAGGTGGAGTTACTCACTTCCTGTGGCTCCTATTAAATAGGGCAGGATATTACTCTTGAGCTATACCAGTGTTTCTCAAACTTGGCAACTTTAAGATGTATGGTCTTCAGTTTACAGAATTTCTTATCCATCATGGCTGGCTAGAGAATTTTGGGAGCTGAAGGCCAGACTGAGTTGCATCAATAGTTTCTGAATTGCCTTCTTCACTCACTTGGTTGGGTTAAAAGACTAAGGCAGAGATGAGCTATATTTCAGTGGGTGGGATCTGCAAGTTGTGCAGGGAATTGTCGCAAAATGGTGACGTTGTGTTACGTCAATGTTACCAGCATTTCAGGAGATTTTTTTTCAGAGTTTCAGTTTTGTTTTTGTTTTGAAATATATCTATTTTAGAGTTTATGTATACATTTTTTCAAATTTCTTGCCTTTGAATGGCAGAACCATTCTAAGCAACCAACCTTTGGTCAGTGAGTTGCAAAATTCAGTGATGATATAGCCTGGGGAGGTTGCAAAATGGTAATAATAAAAAAAGCACTCCTGTCACTTTAGTTTGATGACATACAGTCTAAAGAAATTCTAGAATTTCATGGATAGTTGGAGAAATTTCATCTGTGTGGATAATTCTAGAAGTTACAATTCCATTTTATGTGGGGGGTGGGGCATCCATAGGATGTGGTTAAAAAGTGCATTTTGGGGGGTAATTTATAACATTTATATGTGAAGCTCTTTCTTTTTTTTTTAATGCTTCATGGATGCCAGCCTGACTCCAAAATCATTTGTTTGATTTCAGCTATTATAGTTTATAAAACATGGTCCATGGCTTAGCATGTTATACTAAATCAGTAATTGGTGGCTTATTTATTAAATCACAGTTATTCAAATTCTTATATGCTATCCAGCTTGCTAAATCTTGTCATAAGCCAAAATTGTTAATTATCATTGATCTAGACTTTGCAATTAAAGTGAACAATATAAACAGCAATATCCATACTATATAGTGTTCATTTGCACTAGTTTGTACAAATTTGTACAAAAATATTCACTTCTCTAGAAAGAGTGCACTCTACTTCGCATGATCATTTTTTTTACTGTTCCTGATTCAAGCCCTATGTATATATTTTGCCTTCCCCCTGGAAGTTAATAATCTGTCTCTGCTATTAATGCAAAAGAGATGGAAATAAGTTCCATTTGCATTCATTAAAATAGAGGATCCATTAGTTTTCAGATTTATTTGAATAAAAGCTCTCTTTAAGAAACTCGTCATTAAATCCATCAAATATTCCAGACTACTAAACCAGTCTTCTGGGAATTGCATTGAAGAAACTTTTTTTCTGGAGAGTTAGAATTCAATATGCTAGTAAATGCAAAGATTCTAGCCTGTATGTTTGATTTGAAAATGAATCAAAAAGCAAAATAGATGTAACAATCTGTAATTGCCTGATTTTTTTTCTATCCTTTCCCCCTTTTTTCTTTCCCCTTTTTTCCTCTTTCAGAGCATCTTGATTTGATCTGTACAGTATTGAAAGACATGTTTCCTAAGTGCTGTTAGCTATGGGAAAAAATACAGACACAATAATCTATAACTTTGATACTAAAGCCAACTTTGGAGTGGAAATATTTATATGAAGCAAGAAGAGGAGAGTGTTAAAATAACCCATTCCTTTGCTCTTCTGCTCCAAGTAGATAAGCCACATCTAAACTATGTTTGTTTTGGTCTTTTACTTGATATTAATGTAGACTATGAGTTTGTCTATTAAGTAGTATCAAAAATACTTTGTTTGAAAGAGACGGTGTTAACTTTCAGAACAACCTTAAATGAACAAATCATTAATGGAACCAGCATGTAAGTGTAGTAGACAGATAACTGGACCCGCATGTAGGCTTCAAGTTGCCTATTTGTAATTTAGATCAACAATGGAAATCCTGTAATTCTAAGGGCCTATTTCAATCAATTTAGTCCTGAGTTTGTTGTTTTAAGAAAGACAACAGAGGAAGGAAAGAAGGAAGGAAGGAAGGAAGGAAGGAAGGAAGGAAGGAAGGAAGGAAGGAAGGAAGGAAGGAAGGAAGGAAGGTAGGTCAAAGAGAAGATTAAATTCTCTATCCAATTGTAATTCTGGTTTCATCCATTAACTGTATCTATCTGTAACAACCCTGAAGATGATAGATTCCCCTGATGACTCGTACATACTATATGGCTTTGTCCTCACTTGTCCTTCTGCCCAGAATGTTCATGACCAGGCAACACCAGTTTTCAATCTAGGCCCCACAAATTTGCTTTCACCTTGTACAAACCTATAAGTGAAATGCTTTTAAATCAACTTTAGATGTACTGGCATAAAAGTAGCTTTCCTTCCCTTAATCTTCCACTATTATACTGCAACTACAAAGAGAGTAAATTGCTGGATCTGGAGAGTATTTGGAGGTGTGGTGTGTTCTCTCTCTTCTGGTCACTAGCAAGCTAGCCTTTGGCACAGGCATTCCTCTCGTGGTTTATGCTCACTCTATTGAGTTACTTTCATTGTCCCATTTCTCCCCTTTCTTTTCCACCAACTTTTTTCTAAGCTTCCAAAGAGAGAGAGAGAGAGAGAGAGAGACAGAGAGACAGAGAGAGAGAGAGAGAGAGAGAGACAGAGACAGAGAGACAGAGTGAGAGAGTATTATTATTTATTTGGGGAAGAAGTAAAGTCTTATTTACATGACTCAGCTTTATAACCGTATTCTAAAATGATCAGATATCCATTTTTTTAATTTTGGGAAAATAGGGACATTTTCACTATTTTGCTGAAACAGTATTCTGAAATGTATAGTCACCTTCAGATGTAGAAGCCTATAATTCAACCTTGCAGTGGGCAGAAAAAAAAGAAAGGGGGGAGTTTAAAATAAACATTTGTTGCTTATTAGTCTGTTTCCCTGCATCTGCCAGTATCAATGACTTCCCTCCTCTCCAAATAAGAAACTTAAACACCCAGCACCTAGTCTGATGAGGTTACCTAGTTGGTAATGAAATATCTGCAAGCAAACAGCCAGGCTCAAAAAGCATCAAGGACTGCACAACAATGACCTTGGCTATAATAAATACCATGCTTACAACACCATTTGTTAGTGACTTGGAAAATGAAGAATAAAAGCAGGATAGGGATTGGTAACAGGGATAGCTATGCTGTTGTGTTGTTATGATGTCATTGCCAACTCAAAGATTGATAGGTAGCACTTAAAATCAGAAGTAAGTTCCTATGTTGTCTGATCAGTTTTAAATTTTGAAAGACAGGCTTGGCTTGCAGTTGTTGTAAGGTACATATAAAATGCTTAGTAGTATACAGGAACTCTCATAGTGATCCATTTGAAATGGAGTGCATGGATTGTCAACTTAAAACAATGTTGATAGTTTTGACCCACTGGTGGTGCAGTGGTTAGAATGCAGTATAGCAGACTAATTCAACTTGCTGCCAGAAGTTCGTTGACTCAGCCTTCCCTCCTTTCAAGGACAGTAAAATGAAGACTCAAATTCTGTAAACTGCTTAGACAGTGTTGTAAAGCACTGTGAAGTGGTATATATCTAAGATGATTCCATTTTCTTCCTATTTTTTCTGCTATAAGCTGATTCAGAAGAAATGAACCCTTTAAAAGAGTTTGTGTAAATGCTTCAAATCTAATGGACTGCCAGCTTCATTAATTCTGTGCTGCCTGAGCAGAGATGGCAATATTTAAATTATCATCTTTGGCTTTTTAAAAAGGAGAATGGAAGCCACGGCTCTTCAATAAAGACTGACTGACTTTCATATGCCACTCAGGATATTTTAAAAAAACAGTAAAGGAAGAACATTGATTATATAAGGGCTTCTGATGAGCAAGGTTGCTCAGTGACCTCATGCTTTAAATCGATTCTCAATTTTTCTTGTATTAGCAACTGTTTAACCAGAGACATCTTCAAAGACTGCTTTAATTTGTGATGCTTTGCAAACTTGCTCTCTGCAGTGTAGGTGATCACATAAGCTTGCATATGTACAAGTTTATTTGCAGTGCCTTCTAATTCTAATTAATACTGGATGGACTTTCTCTGCTATAATGCAATCTTGCCCATGGTGCCTTGCTGTGCTTAGATGCTTCTTTGGCAAAGGTTTGTTATATTCATCCTTCTCTGCAGCAATGAAAGATGGGCGGTGGAGGAGAAACGTATACAATACTGGTGGATTCTTAACTGCCTGCTGAGATTTTTGGAATTCTGCCCTTGCAGTTCTGCAAAATTTACTTCCAGTATTTCTAGCAGTACTACCCGATTCTGTAATGGCTTTGTTCCCTATGCCATCTATTTGGTAAACTCGCAAGATTCATTTTTCTCGCCATGCACATTTATACAGAATCTGAACTAGACTGTTGTTTTTCTGTGTCATATAATATATGTGGCTATATGCACAATTCTGTATTTATTTATTTATTTATTTTTGTCATATTTATGTAGTGTATATTGGAGGTGGTGACCCTTTGAGAGCTGAATGCAATGAAATTTCATTTTAATGTATGACGATTAGTGTACTTTCAAAATGACAATAAAGTTACTATTCTATTCTATTCTATTCTATTCTATTCTATTCTATTCTATTCTATTCTATTCTATTCTATTCTATTCTATTCTATTCATCTTCAGTTGCTTCTCCCTCCCATACTTGTGCCTGCCCCCCCTTCACACTTCTTCCTTTTTTCCTTATCAACATTCAAGGCTAATCACCTACAATATGTCTATCCAATATATTTTATCTCTTCTTCTCTCTCTTTCTCTCTCTTAGATCAGCAGCATCTTTAACATTTATCAGCTGAATCATGTCATTTTTGTTCTGCTTTCTTCAGGTAAAAGACTTCTGTTAAAAAAAAGGCAGGCAAAAATTACTTTTTAGTCTTTGGGTTAGTCTCCATTCTTCCAGTTATAGCTCTGGTAATATGAGTGTTTATGTAGCAGTCCTGCACCATATTCTGGAAGGAGCCTGTAGGCTGACACTGACCCATAAAATGTTACAGCGTGAAAGGGTCAAGGTTTCTTCACAAGTACATTTATTATGCATAACTGCTGATCATGTATTTAGGATAGAGATATCAAAAAAGAAGAGCTCAAAACACATTTTGAAAGAAATGTAGAACTTACTGCTTCAAAGAAACTTCCCAGGAATTTTAAAAGGAACAATAAAACAAAACTTCAATAAGAACAGAACATCCTGTTGGGAGCCCAACGCTGGTAGAGAAAATTTCCCCGAAGCAGGCAACTTTTTAAAAGCTAACTTTTATTCTCAAAAATGTGAATCAGGAAACAATTATAGAATCATATAGTTTAGAAAAAAGAGGACATAGTTCAGAATGGGAGGAAAGACAGAAGAAAAGGAATGTGTAAAAGAGGCTGTAGGTCAGTAAGACGGACAAATGAACACAGGAGTATTCATAAGATAATAAGATTCTTAAACTTTATTCAGAAGGCTTGTTCCAGGAAATTTAGATAATCTAGAACAGCGGTCCCCAACCTTTCCAGCTTGATAGACCAGTGGAGTTGGTGGCATGGGGGGGGGAGAGGGGGTGGTTTCACCCGTGCATGCTGCTTTCACAAATGCAGCTTTGATTGAGTCCATATGTACGTGCACACTCCACCATTTCTATGGCCCAGTTCCAAAAGGGCTGCGGCCTGGCACTGGGCCACAGACCAGAGTTGGGGACCCCGATCTAGAAGTATGTACTGATCAGAAATTATTTCAACTATGAATTTTGCAAAGTAAAACATAAAAGTGAGAATCATGAATTTCAAAGGGAATTAAAACAGGCTGATGTGCCATTTTCATTTCCAGCCTTTCATAGCCAGGTGGCTTCTAAGAATACTGATCTATAACATCTAGAACTTGTTTTCTGCTCTAACTGGTAATATGTCACATTTTAATTTCAATATAGATGAGATAGCTATAGATATGGATGGATGGATGGATGGATGGATGGATGGATGGATAAATAGATATGCTTTTATTGTATTTTTGTTGACATTTTGTGAATCTATAAATAGCCAAAACAACTTGGACTATAGGTTGAAAAAGAAATGTAGTTGAATATTTAGTATCTCCAAGTAGATACTTGGAATGAAATATTAAAATTTGATTGCAATGAAAGTTGAGGCTTCTGACTAATATACAACAATGTGACTGTATATAACTCACCTACAAAGTTGAACTGGCAAGAGTTGATAGAAGATTGCTTTCTATATTTTATTTTACTTTAAGTCATAATTTATAACTTCTGGCTATCAGCTGTGTCACTGATGCTTAAAATAACAGTCAACGTTAGAAATTAATATTTTTAGTTAATAAAACCCAAAATATTAGAAACTACAGGTTGTCCTCAACTTACGACCACAATTGAGCCCAAAATTTGTGTTGCTAAGTGAGAAAATTGTTAAGTGAGTTTTGCCCCATTTTACAGCTTTTCTTGCCACATTTGTTAAGTGAATCACTGAAGTTCTTAAATTAGTAACACAGTTGTTAAGTGAATCTGGTTTCCCCATTGACTTTGTTTATCAAAAGGTTGTAAAATAGATCCAAATTCAAAGAAAATAAGGGCACTGCAATTGGCAGTGGTGGCCCTACAATTGGGCAGAGTAAGGTCATTATTCCAAAGAGCAAGTACTTGAAACTGGCAAGAAAATGTGGGAGATTAGAACTGGGTTGTATAGGAGGCTATCCTATTGCCAGAATTGAGAAAAAAGAGATTACTTTTTAAACGTGGAATAAGAGGGGCATCAAATTGTTCTTCACTTAGATCAGGCATGTCGAACTTGTGACGTCACGTAACATCGTGCGACGTATTGTGACTTTTTCCCCATTGCCGGCAATGGGGTGGGCCCAGGTTAGTATGATGCATTCAGCCCAGTTTTACATGCCTGACTTAGATAGACACTAACATTTCTTGAGTGAGGCTTGGTAGTAGGAGTGATTACTTTAGTATGCTGAGTGCTGCTACTGCTACTTTTTGGGAAGTTAGATGCATTTGTCTGCCAAAGCATGTTAATGTGTACATGTATGTGATCCATTGATAAAAAGGTAAAGGTAAAGGTTCCCCCACACATGCAGCACATGCGTGCTAGTCGTTTCCGACTCTAAGGGCTGGTGCTCATCTCCGTTTCAAAGCCGAAGAGCCAGTGCTGAAATCCAAAATTCCAATAAAAATTCTTCATATAACATAACCAACATTTTGTATAACAAAATAAAATAAAATTGAATAAAGGTAAAGGTTCCCCCGCACATGCGTGCTAGTCGTTTCCGACTCTAGGGGCCGGTGCTCATCTCTTTTTCAAAGCTGAAGAGCCATTGCTTGTCCAAGGACGTCTCTGTGGTCATGTGACCGGCATGACTAGATGCCAAAGGCGCATGGAACGCTGTTACCTTCCCACCGTAGAGGTCCCTATTTTTCTACTTGCATTTTTACGTGCTTTCGAACTGCTAGGTTGGCAGAAGCTGGGACGAGTAACAGGCGCTCACTCTGTTACACGGCACTCGGGATTCGACCCGCCAAACTGCCAACCTTCTGATCAACAAGCTCAGCATCCTAACCCACTGAGCCACTGTGTCCCTTTCGATCCATTGATAGAAGAGATGAATAAGTGCAAATAGGAATTTAGATATTGGTACATCCAGTGGATAGACTGGGAAAAGGATGGATTGTTAATTGGCTCTCTGGAAGTATACAACCTCACCAGTGAAAGAGAAGCTTCCCAAGGAAGTCAGCTCCCTTTTTGACAGTAGTAATTAGGAAGAGAAGGAAGCATCTAATCTGCAGGCAGGAAGGTGGCAAATTCTAATTAAGTCTCAATTTTAGCTTGCTTAAAAAGCTGTCTGTCACTCACTCTTTCAAAAAAGGAGGGAAAAAAAACAGAGCATGGGAAAATAATGATCTCCCAAATCATCCCCAAGATGGAAGCCTACCAAGTGGGCTGAAACTGAAAGCTGTACCAAAGCTGTACTTATAGAATAAGCAAAGCCACACCCATTGCTTCTTGGAACGGATAATAATAATAATAATAATAATAATAATAATAATAATAATAATAATAATAATAATAATAATAATAAAGTTGGAAGGGACCTTGGAGGTCATCTAGTCCAACCCCCTGCTCAGGCAGGAAACCCTATACCATTTTGGACCAATGGCTGTCCAGTCTCTGAGGAAAAGCAGGAAATAAGATGTTGATGATTCAGAGTTGTTTTCTTTAGTTGCTACAAAAGAGACCTTTTTGATACAAGGCCCTGTATTTGAAACAGAAAAGGATGCGCATATCTTTTTTCAACAATATTTTTTAAAATAAATATTTAGTTAAGACTTAAAAATCATGCCATTTTAAGATAAGTGCACATAATAATTAGCAGCAAGATGATCACTTCAAATATATATCTGTTTTCTTAACTTCCCATTCCAGTTTTGAAAAATTACCATATCTGCAATATCTAGATGGTGAGAGAGGGAGGTAATAAGATAAATTAGGTGGAGCATGGAGATAACAGAGAGGGAAGGAGAAACAAGTATTTATGCCAGAAATGGGGAGGTAGGTAAAGTAGGGCCCTATCCATCTTTGCCTTTGGCTACACCCAGCTCTCAGCTGAAGAAAATTTCCTTCCCATGGATTAAATGAATAACAAGAAAAAGAATGACATGGCAAACCCAAAGATTTGTTAAAAATAGCTCAGAATTTTACAACCAAAATTCCCGTCCCAATTGGGGCTGTAAGTCAAGGACTAAATGTATGTTCTCTCCTTTCTTCACCATCTTCTCATCTTCTGGTTCCAATAATTATTTCCTAGTTTTATTGAAACCATTGTTTGCTGTTCCAAACAAAGTACTAAACTAAAATTTGCACCTACTGTCCAAACCTGAGCTGAAAACTACAGTCTGACATTGATTTGTAATCCTACTCTGGAATACAAAATCGGTTGCTAGCTATTTATTACATTAGAACAATACATTCATTTTAGGTGAATATTAAATAAGTCCCTGCACATCAGTTTAATGATGGAAACTTGGAAGCAATATATTTTAGTTTAGATTGCTTGTTCATCTAGGCCAGGGCTGTCCAAACTTGGCAACTTGAAGACTTGTGGACTTCAATGCCCAGAATTCCTCAGCCAGCTGGGGCTGGCTGAGGAATTCTGGGCATTGAAGTCCACAAGTCTTCAAGTTGCCAAGTTTGGAGACCCCTGATCTAGGCCATACTATCTATTCCAGGGGTCCTCAACCTTGGCAACTTTAAGATTTGTGGATTTCAACTCCCAGCTTTGCTGGCTGAGGAATTCTGGGGGTTGAAGTCCACAAGTCTTAAAGTTACCAAGGTTGAGGACCCCTGATCTACTCCAACAGGGAACAATTTTAGAGAATAGTTGGAGTCTTTCCCAACATCTTCTGTGTTTTAATATGGGCACTTCAGCATTTAAGGATGGTTCTTCCATCCAGTGTCATGTAGCACAATTATATTTCATTTGAATTTGTATTTAATTATTTGATTTATATTAAACAAGTCATAGGGATTTGAACCTGGGTGTCAGATGTTTAGATCCTATATTATTCACTGCAATTGCTTTGATTAGTGAGCCCAAATATAGATACTGGTGGATGTTTCACACGTACAAGATTCAGAGTTGTTACTTTGTGGTCTGGTTGCAACTTTGCTCTTGTTGGAAATCTTCCCAAGATACAATGGCTTGATTTAATACTTAAACCTAGTTGAATCTGTTACCACATGTTCAAAACTCATTATTTAGTATTTGGGTTGGAAACCCTTTGTGTCTCCAAGCTGAGCTTGAGACAGACGGAATCAGTGAGAAATGGGACTTTTACTTGAGGAATGGTTATAAAAGAATAAACTGCAAAATGATGATAGTCACAAATAATGGAACTCCTTCCATTCTTTTGCTTTATCTTCAGGCAGCAGTTCCATGAAAACAATAGCTGCCCAGCATGGCAAAAATATTGCATTGTCTTATTTCTATCAAATTTGTATTATTTTTGAGTTTTTCAACTAGCAACTCAAACCCTGAAGCAGAAAAACAAAATATGTCATATGGCATTCCTTTGCTAGTACCAGCAAGGACCCTAATTTTCTATACAATCTTTTCCATCATTGACTAGAAATGGGAAGAGATTGGACACATATATTAACAGAGGGCAAACCCCTCTCCCTTCTAGCACTGAAGGTGCTAGTTGGGTAATGAAACATCTGCAAAAAAAAAAAAAACAGCCAAGCACAGAGCTACAAATATTCTCTTCTATGAGAAGAGACCTTCTCTGACCTGCTCATTTCTTTAGCTGTTTGCATGATGATTAGTTCATTTATATTTCAGGAACATGGAGGCCTACACAGCTTCAATTGAGCCCAATTATTCTAAGTTTAGGAAACAAGAAACTGCTGTCCTGTGGACCTTGCCTCTTCAGGTAAATGGCTAGTTGAACTCAGCTTCCTTCAACACTGGTCCTTTTGGAGGTGACATGTGATAAATTTTAGTCTAGTCAGATTATCAGCAGCAGTTGTGCCAGATATGTTGGGAGCAACTTTCCTAGCTCTAAAAACACGTGTACCTGAAGGACTAAGCTTTATTTATGCAGCTTATTTTTCCTGCTTTTTAAATGCATTTTTAAATGCCATCAAATTCTTTTGAATTCTCTTCACTTTTTTGCTCTAGTCTAGGTTGATATTTACAAGGCTATAATTACATGTATTTTTGTACATTTGGAGCATGCATCAATCAGTGTTCACCCTTGCTATCTCCAGGCTACCTACCAGTAATTGCTGTGTCCTTTGAGGGCTACTTAATGAAAAAGAAAATCCATTCTCACACACACACACCCCACACAAGAAAAAAAGTTTTAATGTTTCCCTCCTTCTCCTCCTGCTAGCGTCCATATATTTATCTACATTTTATCTAGCAGTTTGCAAAACCAACCAACCAATCAAAAACTGTTGTGAGTGGCCGCTCTAGGAGGGTTAGTAGAAAAGGGGATTAAATTTAAAATTGTAAACAAATGCTCCCAAAGCCATGTTAATGTATCAATAACCCTGCAGAAAGAAGCAAATGGCAGTAAATGTAGCAGCTGTGTGTCTCCCCATAAGCAGGAGAAACATCTGGTGGACTGAAGCAGCTAAGTGCATTACAGGGCGGAGAAGAACTGTCTCCAGTATTAATCATCCAAAATTCAAATCTTGGCTGTTGAAATGAATACTTCAATTCTAAATATAATTTTCTCTGAATTAAGCGACATGGAATTGATGCGGTAATTTCAACCTTATTTTAATTTCCACTTTATGATTCATGCAAAGGTAACACATATATATATGAAAAGTGAAGGTAACTAATTGGACTGGGACTGGAGTGCAGCATGAAATATTTATTTCTTTTCCCCCCTCCCCACTCCTGCAATTATCTAAGAAGGATAATCATTACCTTTACCATGCTAGTTGTGGCTGATAGGAACTAAAGCTTAAAGCTGGAAGGCACTATGTTTCTCAGCTATGTTCAGAATTCTGCACTGGTCTGTTGTTTGCCAGAAGAAAATGTGGAAAATGTATTTCTGATTAAAATGTACATATGCATTGCTGCTGGAGCAAATATATAAAGTACGATATTGCATTTTCCATTATTTTTCTACTGGATTTGTTGGTACCACTTAGGAGTGTTGTTTTAGAATGTATATATACTGCTCAAAAAAATAAAGGGAACACTTAAACAACACAATGTACTGTATTTAATAGTAGGATGTCTTATCTTGTGTTCCCTTTATTTTTTTGAGCAGTATATTTATTTAAAAATATAAAACTAAAACTAAATGAAACCTCACAAAATGCATAAGTCCTCAGTTTTCAGACCACTGAGTGAATTGTTCATGGGGTGATTCACGCTTCTAGAACAGAATTAGCTGTGTGGAAGTATTTTGTCATTTTACAGGAAAAGCTTTTTCCCTTAAATATTTTTGAATTGCTATTTTGAAAATGGATTTTCATGACCATAAAAGGTACAACATTTTAAAAAAATCATTTTAAGTTTACTTAAAACCTAACTAGTGTAACATGATGTAATTATGTATTTGGTTGGCTTTTATTGCCACAAGCTTTCTTATTGTATTTACTGCAAAGGAATAATATCACTATCTTGCTCAAAACTCTTAGAAGCATTCTTTTAAAATAAACTTTGAAGAAATACTTTTTGGATAATAAGAATACTTTCTTTTGTAATTTTTTTTACTTCTTTTGTAAGTAAAAATGAAGATAGTTGTATTGGGCTATGTGGGAAAAAACCCACCAAATCCATTGCTGATAGGCAATATAACTCACTTTTGGGACATTTTAATCAGATTGGCAAATAGAGAAGGAAAATGAATTTTCCACTTTACTTGTGGATGAGTCCACTCATAGTTATTATTTGTTTATCCTATCTGTTTGGGTGTGCTTCCATGAAAACCCAACACTGCCTTAAATATTGGCTGTTCATTTCTGTGGTATTAAATGCCACTCTTGTTCCATGAGTTTACTTTACCTTCCTCCCAATTTAAAATGAAGAGTTTTTAAAATTAATTTTAGACTTTGCATGTGGTTGCTTCAGCATTCATTTTCTTCCATATTTAAAAATTATTTTCCCTCTCTATTTTATCAATAATTTACATCAATGTTAACTGTAGAAAGATAAGATTCAATAGCACAGTTTCAGATGAACAAGTGTTGATGATCAATCATATAAATGTCTTGGTACAATTTGAAATCTTCACATCTGGGGAAAACTTAAATGTATAACAATCGTTTTAAAGAATCTTATTTGCTTTGCTCTTCATTTATTTATTTGCTAGTTACAGTACTCCTTTGGGTGCATCTGAAAGATGAATGACAGCTTAGGTTTAACAAAAGATATTGAGTTTGTAATTTAATATATTGTTTCCTACATTGAGAGACTTTGTTTTTAATCTGTGTGCTTTGTAGAGCTGCTGCACATTGGATGGCCTTATAAATCTAAATTATAAATAAATAAATAAATAAATAAATAAATAAATAAATAAATAAATACTTGACAGAAAAAGACTGTTGAGCCCCATGGGCCCGACACCACGAGGCACATCTAGCACCCAGCATAGGCCCCACTTTCCCTACCGACCCTCACTCCGCGCACATCTCGACACGCGGCCCGGCGCTCAGACAGACGGGGGAGGAGGTCGCTGGTGAGCGGCGCCCCCAACGATCAGCTGGGCGTCGCCCCCCGACTACGCAGGCCCGGTTACCAGCTGCGGCCATTGCCATTACACTTAAACAAAAATAACTTCATAAAGTTGTTAAGATTCATATTTTTTATGGCAAGTCTTAAACAATCAGTATCTGACTGTAACTCCTGTTATTACGTTAACTTTAAAAAGAAAAAATAAACAAAAGTTAAATACCACAGCATCAAAAACCATGAGGTGAAAAGAAAGCAGGAATACCAGTCAAGACGCCTTCTCCCTTATTTCATTAGAGCAGTTACACCTTTTCTAGTTCTATCGCTGTGATAACTAGTTAGGTCACTCTCCCTAAACGATAGTGGGGGTCTGCTGTGTATCCTGAGAGCACAGCAATTGAGTTGAACTTTAAAATCCTATGGATCGTTTTTCATACTCAAGACTGAATGTGACATTGGTGTTGAGTTGCCATTGAAAAGAACAACCCTGTTTCTTTGTAGCCGGATACAACTTAGTTATGCATTTTCTCAGTTTACCAACATATTGCCACTTGTATGGACAAAAAGATGGTGCTGTGAATTGCATTTTCATGTTACTAAATTATGCTTATCCAGGGGATCCTGGAGACTATTTTGAAAAGAGTAATCAAAACAAAAGCCTTCTGAATATATGGCATCTTAGCAAAGCTTGGGATTACAATTCTCATTAGTTCCAGGTAGTATTGCTGATTGTCAGAGAAAATGGGATTTGAATTCTAAATAGTTGGTGGGCACTAGATTGGAGAAAATTGGCTCATTCAAATGTCATTTTCAGGTTTAGAGTTCAGTAGATTAAAACCAATATTGTCATTTTATGTTGCTTATCACTATTAAATCCTTAGGAGAGAAAATATGGACTCCTTTTTAGCCTTTCATCAGACAGTGGCTGTTCTAAATCCTGACAAGAACATGGCACATTTTAATTAGTAAGGCTGTCTGACCCTTCACAGCATCAGCACTTAACCTCACAGAGAAAAAGACTCTGAACTGCTTAAGTGAAGTAACAGAAGAAATTATTGAAATTGGATTAAGACTTTAACATGTTTGTGGAGAGACAACACTTTTGCTAGACAGATCTTATATCCCTTTTACTGCAATAGGAAAGGGCATGATTTAGTGACTCATTTAGAAGGGCCTGAGCTGTTGAATCATCCAGTCTTAATTTTTCTTGGAAGTTCTTCCTTTTAAATATTGGGTGAAGTTAATTTATTAGTGGTAAAAGCAGTTAGAGGAGGAGGAGGAGGAACTATAATTAAGTAATTGATAAGGAAGAAAGTAGGAAAGAAATTGTTGGTTGGGCAAAATGCTAGAGAAAATAATCGTGAAAGTACCGGGCTCAAAAGCAAATGTGCTATAAAGTCGAGGGAAAAAAAACCTGTTTTGGTTTGAAGTGAGAATGACATTCAAGGTATTTCATCTTTGCAGATCAAATAGTATGAAAATAGGATGATTTAAGAATAGAATATAAGTGTGCCAATTTGCCCACAGGAATCTCTCCAATGCCTGTCAGGCTCCATGCCCTGACTATTAGAGTACCTTTTAATTTAAACCCTCAGAAAGTTTACATGTTGCGAATTAAAGCAGCAGTCTGCAATATATAGCACAAACCATTTAAAAAAAAACGTTGCTAGGCACAAAATAAGACTCATAGGCTTTCTTATAAAATAGAAATGATGTGTAGCTGTAGTACAATGCTTTGTTTGGAACTCTATCCATCTTTCTGGAAATAGGAGAAAGGTAAGCAAAATTGATAGGAAACATCCTACCAATGGGGAAGCATTGGCAAATAACATTTTGTAAATTGGTGCATTATAAATTATATTTACCATGACAGTCATACCGTATTATAAATGGACAAACCATCACATATAAATTAAAGAATAATGTGTATGTTATAGAAGTATTAGGTTAATCTATGAATCAGGAAGGTGTCTATTCATATCTTACTCAACCATTAACTTGCCAGCTCATCTATTTCTCAGTAGTTCCAAACTTTTGTCTAATTTGAAATATGAGGTATAATAATGAAAATGTGTCATGGTAGACTGTATGCGAAATAATCCAGGTTAGCACTCTGAACAGAGGAAACACACAAGACAGAACATCAAAGGGACACTGAAGATTTTATTGAGTTTGGGTCAACAACTTTCCTGATTTGCATCAGCCACAATGCAGAAGACTCTTTTGCTTAATTAGTGTCCCTGTAAAACTTAAAAATCTTATGAAATAATAGTTAAAATGTGTTTTAATTATGAACTGCACATTTGCAAAAAAATCCACAAAATTTTAAATATAAAAATTAACAATTTTCATATTTGAGGTTTTATCATTAGCAAGTCCATGCACATGTTTATCGTTTGATTTCTCAAATTTTCTTCTACTACTGCAAAGTCTTTTCTTTAGAACGTGTTTTGCTTTTCTCTTGAGGATACTTTTGACCTTACTTTGTAAAGTCAAGGTAATTAATTAAGGTATGACTGATGTGTCTGTCAAACATTATTTGAAAAAAGTGCTTTGGAACTTGTCAAACTGCAGCACTTCTTTAATATTCAGGAAAACCGATTACTTTTCTCAAACCTTCTGTAAGATTGCAAAAAATATTGTTGCTGTTTTAAGGAGTTGACTTATTCAAATTAATGCAAGTTTTAAAACAACCCATCTTTTCTTATGCAAGTATGTAAAACTGAACAAAAGCTTTCATTTGACCCAGTTTTGAAGAAAGCATAACTCTAGTCAAGTTGATGTTTTTTTTCCCCTGTATCCTTCTCTCACAGTTTCTCCACACATCTTTCCATGAGCCCTTCTAGAATGCTGGAGGCAGTTATTTGTCCTGAGCTGAGACAAGGGGGGGGGGTAACTCATGATGTGCTCCTTAACTGAAGCATGAACATCAGAAGAGCTTAGTCTCTTAGAGAGACTGTTATTCAATGTAGACCAGAACACTTATTGTATCACTTGGTCATTTTGAACCTAAGTATATGAAATCCAAAATTCCAATAAAAATTCTTCATATAACATAACCAACATTTTGTATAACAAAATAAAATAAAATTGAATAAAGGTAAAGGTTCCCCCGCACATGCGTGCTAGTCGTTTCCGACTCTAGGGGCCGGTGCTCATCTCTTTTTCAAAGCTGAAGAGCCATTGCTTGTCCAAGGACGTCTCTGTGGTCATGTGACCGGCATGACTAGATGCCAAAGGCGCATGGAACGCTGTTACCTTCCCACCGTAGTGGTCCCTATTTTTCTACTTGCATTTTTTAACGTGCTTTCGAACTGCTAGGTTGGCAGAAGCTGGGATGAGTAACAGGCGCTCACTCTGTTACACGGCACTCGGGATTCGACCTGCCAAACTGCCAACCATCTGATTGACAAGCTCAGCGTCCTAACTCACTGAGCCACCGCGTCCCTTAAAATTGAATGCTGATGGTTAAAAATGCATTCAACTGTTCAAGCAAATCTCTGGTCTCACTGCTCCTACATCTTTCCCTCTTTAGCACTTTGAACATTTTAAAGCACTGCCCATTCATTACATGTATGCCCTCATTTTCTTTCACACTGAACCTGATTGAAATTTCCTATTGAATATTCCCTTTCAGTCACCCTTCTATGGCTATTGGTGCAAGGCCACTGTATGTGGCAGTTTCAGACCACACCTACTAATCCTCTAACAACATCAATGACTCAGTAAGGCCACACTTGGAATACTGCATCCAGTTTTGGTCACCAAGATGTAAAAAAGATGTTGAGACTCTAGAAAGAGTACAGAGTAGAGCAACAAAGATGATTAGGGGACTGGAGGCTAAAACATGTAAGGAACGGTTGCTGGAAGTGGGTAGTTTAATGAAGAGAAGGACCAGGGGAGACATGATAGCCATGTTCCAATGTTTCAGGGGCTACCACAAAGCAGAAGGGGTCAAGCTATTCTCCAGAGCACCTGAAGGCAGGACAAAAAGCAATGGATGGAAATTAATCAGAGAGAGAAGCAACCTAGAACTAAGGAGAAATTTTCTGAGAGAACAATTAATCAGTGGAACAACCTGCCTCCAGAAGCGGTGAATGCTCCAACACTGGATGTTTTTAAGAAGAGACTGTACAGCCATTTGTCTGAAATGGTATAGGGTTTCCTGCCTGAGCAGGGGGTTGGACTAGATGACCTCCAAGGTGCCTTCCAACTCTATTATTATTATTATTATTATTATTATTATTATTATTATTATTATTATTATTATTATTATTATCATCATCATCATCATCATCATCATCATTATCATTATCATTATCATTATCATTATCATTTATTAATCATCTTACTAAAAGTTGAGTTCATCTCTTGTATCTGCAATGCACCTTCTCTACTGGCCTACTAATGTTCATTGACATTTGATCAAAGAAAAACTTTTGTACAGTTGAAGGACACAGTGCAACAGATCATTGTTATGCCTAAATGCTATCTTTACTTTCCAGTTAAAAATATTTGAGAAGAAATTCTGTGTGCATTTTGCATAAAAACGGTTATTTGGATGAAATACAAGGGGCAAATGAAGTACTATTCCATGAAGCTGTTGTTCGTAACCCAACATGTTGGGTTACGGTATGTTGGTATTTGTCAAACAATTTTGTCTCTCCATTTCATTTTCTTAAAGTAGCCACAAAACAATTATTGTCCTGTGAAATAAATCATCTGTCTGTCTGTCTGTCTGTCTGTCTGTCTGTCTGTCTGTCTGTCTGTCTGTCTATCTGTCTATCTATCTATCTGTCTGTCTGTCTGTCTGTCTGTCTGTCTGTCTGTCTGTCTATCTGTCTATCTGTCTATCTGTCTATCTATCTATCTATCTATCTATCATCTATCTATCTATCTATCTATCTATCTATCTATCTATCTATCTATCTATCTATCTATCTATCTATCTATCTTGTAACTGTTCCTTGGTCCTGTTCATAAACTGTGGATTGCACCATACATCTACAATATGTTGTAACTGCTAAATGGTTAAAGAAATAGGAATTAGCAGATAGTGACAGTCTATCCATTTAGAAATCTGCAAGGGGTCAGTAAAGAGATGAAATGAGTATCATCATGTTGAGATGCAAACTATGCCCTTACTACTTTCAAGTGATTTTGCAACACATGTATGCGGGGGGGGGGGAGCTTGCATCATGATATCACAATATGATTATTGGCTTGGGGGTAACTGTGGTTAGGAATGGATGCCTATGGAGATATTCTTGTTTGTTATTCAGACATGCCTGATGGCAGCTTACATTTTTGTTATATTAAAAACAGCAGGAGGCGCCAACATTTCATTCCTAAGCAAAAAATAATAATAGATATATTATGTTGACTTTTCTCATATAATTTATACTAACACATTCAGAGATTAATCATGCATATGTCATAATGCATTACAAAATCCATTTCATTATACTGTAATGCTGGGTTCTTGGTGTATTGATGCATAACAAAATGTTTGCATTTCTTTTCCTTGGTGATTTCAGTAATTATTTCTGTGTGGATTTATTTTTGCAAGAGGGAAGGAGGGAGGGAGGGAGAGAGGGAGGGAGAGAGAGAGAGAGAGATTCTTGACTAATTAGGCTGAGTGACCTTGAGCCAGTCACTTTCTTTCAGTCCTAGGAAAGAAGCAGTGTGGCAAACCACATCTGAAAACCTTGGCAAGAAAACTGCAGGAACTTTTCTAGGCGATCTCTCAGTATCAGACATGAAAAAGTGGAAGTTCTAGATTATGCTTATCCAATCTAGATATCCTGCAGATGGTATCAGTTATGGAAGTTTCATAGCCAGAAATTCTTCAACAGGCAGAACAGAAAACTAAGTTTTGCAAAAAATACAACTCATGTTACTCATGTTTCATCAATCAATAGGCAACAGGACTTCAGAGTGAGCTCATGGAATTTCTCCAGTCATCTGCACTTTAGGCATATGGAATTTTGAGGAGAAAGACTTGAGCCTTTTTGCTCAATAACTGTAAATTAATAAATCAGAGATGTTGACAGTAATGGAATCTTAGGGCAAAGTCCTATAACATGCACCCACATCTCTTTGATTATATAAATGTCAAGAGGGCATATCTCAATCACAATATATAACGTACGTTTATAGGCAATGAAATCAAGATCCCTATTTGTCTTGATCAAGTACTATAAATAAGAATTGTTATGATGTGAAATTTATTATCTTGTAAATAAATGACAGTATGTAATTTCACATTCATAAGATAAGAAACCTGTTTTATCATAATGAAAAGTTCTTGAAATACCTATTTTTATAGACAGCCAAGATTCATGAGAGAGAGACCTGAGATTCATCAAAAAATGCACAATGTGCTAACATACCTCTTAATAAGGAATTTATTTATTTATTCATTCATTCATTCATCTCCATTTTTATTCATTTATCTCCACTTCCATCCACAGGGAGTGGGAATGTATGCTAACTAATTAGCCCACTGTGCAAGGTTAAAGCTAGGTATTGATTACTGTATATTGTGAGTGTGACCGTTGTTATATGCAGCTCAGACTGTTAGCAGTGTCGCGCAACTTTCTATTTCTCATTAGTTATATTAATTAAATAATAGATATTGACTCCAGTATAGTTTTTAAAATTTGATTTCTATCAGGGTCAGACCTATGAAATTTTAGGGGTGGAATATTATGTAAGAATGATATCATTATTTTAAAAGGATTTATGTCCAGATTCTTCTATCTGTAGGTACTTGGAAACACAAATTATGATGCTAT
The DNA here is from genome assembly GCF_947247035.1 of Vipera ursinii. NCBI lineage: Eukaryota > Metazoa > Chordata > Lepidosauria > Squamata > Viperidae > Vipera > Vipera ursinii. The sequence goes on from NC_139514.1 coordinate 26,228,206, forward strand.
GCATCTTATGTCACATATTTTTCACTATTAATATTGTGAAAGAGAAGTAATCACAGTGCGGTTGTTCTCTGTGTCAGTCTTAGTCTACATAATTTTGAATTCCAAATTTGGCTTTTAATTCTTAGGATTATCATATTTTAATTGTTGCTTTACAAAAACAAAAGCTATTCAAATTTTTCATTTTTATCTTTCATTTTATAAGTTAAGATAGACACCATGGATATTTTAAAATACCCATGCTACTGGATAGGTTAACAATTATAATTGTAATGGTAGTTATTAATTTTACATGAATTTGGGATGAGAAAAATCCTAAATGCTGAAAAAGCATTTTTTCTTAAGTGCTATTTTCAGGAATATATTTCAGATAGACAAAAGAGACGTGCAAAATGTAAAACTTTACAAGCCTTAAATGTCACCCATTAAACATGTAATAGATGTTTTCTGGACTTTTATTAGCTGTTGTGTTCTCTCAGCCAACATAGTAATTTGAAATAATTAATGGTACATTCTTGGGTCACTAACTGTAATGACAGACCTATAAAATTTAGGATTCCCCCAACTATTGTATTATCTTCTGAGATCTCAGAAGCTGTTCCTTGCTTCATTTCTCTGCCATTTAATTATGTTTAGTAGGCTTTTCTTACACACCAATAGCTATAAACATCATCTGCAGAACAGGATTAGATAGTATCAGTGAAATGGATAATCGATAACAATGTAAGAAGATTGGTTCATTTGTTTTGCTTTCTCTGCTTCCTAATTCTGTATTTCAGGGATATCAATGTGAATTCTAGTTCACATCAACTCAGGATAGATAATGAGGAAGGATAACAGAAATTGATGTCCATCAGTATGTGAGATGTATGTGTAACTTCTTCCCTCCTATATTATGCATACCCGCAAATCTGAAGCCACTTCAACTCTGTCTTCTGAAGGCAGGATATTCCTTTCAAATGCACAGATCATTCAACAATTCAAACAGAATATGCCTTCAAATTGGTAATGACTTAGATAGAAACCCAGCCATTACTGTCAATAAAGTATGGTTTGTATGTTATGTAAATTCAATCGATTCTGGATCATCAAATGAACTATGATTAAAACAGATATTTAGATTAGCACAATATGTGATACTTTTATAATTACATACATTTATAATGTATTGGCACACTTTAGCAAAATTTGACATTAGACCAGGTATGTTACTTATATTTAATGTGCATGGCTGCAACCACAACTTCAAAGATTGTGTTGTTTGGGGCTAAATAGCACACAAATGTTTCCCTAACATGCTCCTATAGGAATTAATCTTTGTTCTCCTGCTGCCGCTTATTCCCTGCAGTCATTTTTTATATTTATATTTGATTTGTCTCTCCTTTCATAAGTTTTTGATCTATGTCCTTCTTCATAAACAGCCTGGTATCCTGTTTTGCATTTTCCCATGTAACTGCAGCTAAAAGATTTGAAGATTTTTCCATTAATAATCCCCACACCCTTTTCCTGGCCAGTATGCTGTTTAAGAAGAATTGAGGTAATTTATTCAAGAATAGAGAACAGTAATAACTAAGGAGAAAAACCAAGTGTGCCAACAGAAAGAAAATGTGAACTTGTCAGTGCTGACTGATTTACTTTTATAAAATATTTTAAAATACTCACCTTAACAGTAAATACAAAATATACTGTATGGTTGCTTTCTGTTCAACTTTCAGAGGCCTACACTTTCCATCATCTAGCTCAGGGGTCTTCAAACTTGGCCCTTTTATGACTTGTGGACTTCAACTCCCAGAATTCCTCAGCCAACATGCCTGGCTGAGGAATTCTGGGAGTTGAAGTCCACAAGTCATAAAAGGGCCAAGTTTGAAGACCTCTGATCTAGGTCACACATGTCAAACTCGCGATGTCACATGACATTGCGCAATGTATCATGAGAGTTTCGCCATTGCCGGCAATGGGGTGGGCGCGGCTTCCAGATGATGCATCCAGCCCACAGGCCGGCGGCTTGACAACCCTGATCTAGGTCTTCTGGTGTGCAATTTAAAAAAGCAAGGCTATTCAAGTTTACCAGGATGTGATAGAAATGGGCATCTTTATTTTATGAAGATGCATTTTTTGTGCATTTGCAGAACCAATGCAGTAATCAATGAGAACTTGACCTCAGTTTTCGATGGAGGCCTTCTCCTGGACTCTCAGTTTTGAAAGAATAGAACTGGAAATTTGAGTTAAATTCATATGTAGAAAAGAAGAGAAATATTGTTTCATTACTGTTGCATGTGACCTTTAGACTGGGTTTAGAGTTTGCACTAAAACATGGTTTGTTTTAATCATTGTTTATTGAATCAATTATGGTCGGATGGATTTACACATCTCATTGATCCATAAACCGTGAGTTACTAACCAAATGATGAAATTCACACTCCTGGTAGAATCTGTACAAGCCACAGTGGTGAAAGGAACACAACATTGTCTTGCTCCCTTTCTGACTACTAAAAATGATTGAAAACTGAAAAATTAACTCTATATCTTTCTGTGATTTTGGCCATCAAGCTAGCTGGGGAAGTGTCTTGTAGTGTCTAAAAATGGCAAGTTGACCATCCCTGACCTATAATACTTTTTTTTAAATGAAAAAAATAATTGTTTGTATTTAAAAAGGTACAAAATGTCTTACTTAAGGTTGCTTCTAAATACATCTTTGGATAAAAATGTCATACATCAATCAATAGGTCACTACTCTTTTTATTGAAGCTTTAAAAAAATCTATTTAATCCATAAAATCATAGGCTGGAAAGGACCTCAGAGATGTTCTAATCCAACTGCCTGCTCAAGGCAGGAGTCTTATACCATCCCAGCCAAATGGTTGTCCAATCTGTTTTTGAAAACTGCGAGTGATGGAACACCCACAATGCCAGGAGGCCATTGATTTATTGTTCTCACTGTCAGAAACTTTTCCCTTAGTTCTAGGTGGTATGTCTCTTTGACAAATTTCCACCCATTACTTCTCCTGCCCTCTGGAATTCTAGAGAATAAGTCAATCCCCTCTTCTTTCTGATAGTACTGGAAGACAATTATCATGTCCCCTGATTCTTCTGTTCAATAGACTGGACATACCTAGGTCCATCAACCATTCATTGTACTATTTAACCTCCAGACTCTTTATCCTCTTTATTGCTCTTCTTTGCACATTTCCTGAGTGTCAATACCTTTTTTGTATCATGGTGACCAGAACTGGATTCAGTATTCCAAGTGTGGCCTCACGGGTGCAGTGTAAAGTAGTATTATCACTTCTCATTGTCTTGACGCTATCTCTCTCTTGATGCAGCTTAAGACTGCATTGGCTTTTTGGCAACTACAGGACACTGCTGGCTCATATTTAAATGGTGACTCATTAGAACACCTAGATCTAGAAGACTTCTGGTTAGATGTCGCAGCATGACGGGTGCAGGAAGATGGGGTCCTGTCTTCCACATTCGATTTTGCCACACTGGGACCCCAAAAAGGTTCCAACTTTGCCCTAGGGAGGTGACAAAGGAGGGGATCCTTGTCAATCATGGAGGGGCAGTGCCCCTTCCTCTGGATCCAGGGAAGCCCTCCAAACCGGCTGGGGAAAGACTGGCTACATTTGTGTGGCCAATCAGAAGCTGCTGACAACTGAAGATAAGCACTAACTAGCAATTTTTGAGCAATGTGGATGGAATTGGGTGAGACTTTATCCTCTTTTGTGACGTTACTACTACTTTCCTGGAAAAAAGAATGCCCAAAGCAAAGAGAGGGAAGGGAAATTTTTGCCCCATTCCCTCAGGAAAAGAAAAGCAATGAATTAATTGCTTTGGGGGGGGGAATAGAGAAAACTACAAGATCAATTTGGAATTGATACAGATATATAGCTTTGACATTTGGGGACTAAAAGTAACTTTGAGACTTCTTTTTAGAAAAGATTTCAAAGTCTGTAAAATAGGCTTGGATCTGGAAAGCTGGAAGACAGTGTCAATGACATCTAGTGTTGAATCAAGGCACTGCAATTTATTATGCTTAAAAGAAACTTGGCTTGAAGCCCAGACTTAGATAAGACCCTTTGTTCCTGGAAACTTTCACTTTTGCAGACTGCAGCTGGGAAAAGGGGAAAAAAACCTCTTGGGCTGCTTATCTGTGTTGGGGACCCTATTGGACTATAAAGACTAAATACAAAAACAAAATGGGTGTTCCATTAAAAGACAGATACAGACAAATGAAAAATTAGAAGATGCAGTGATAGCACCGGAAATGGAAAAGATATCTTACTCGTCAAGATCTCAGAACACATTTGAGGATAAGGAAGAAGAGCTGATCAAATGGATTATAAAGCTGTTAGGAGAAATGCTGAATATTGACAAACAAGAAATGAAAAGAAAAACTGAAGGAGGACGGAGGCTGTTTTAGGAATATAAATGGGTTGAGCATTCTTCCAAAAATACTTCAATCAAATTATTTTCTTCATTCCAAACAATATACACAAAAACCGAAGAAGAATTACTTGATGATTCAAATGCACTGACTTTGAAAGTTATTTAGCAAAGGAAGAAAGCTAGAGTAAGACTGAAGAAAATAGAGATTTTGACCTATTAGATGGGATATTATACTATTAAACAGATATTTGAATATGGTTAAGAAAATAAATAATTGTTAGAAATAAAAGTATTATTATAAAGATAGGATCTATAACTAGAATATATTTTGTTATGAGATGGGAAATATAAAAATTCTAAAAGGGTTTGAATAAGAGAAGCTTTTGGTTGCCCAAATATAATTTATTATGAGAAAATTATAAGCGATAGAGATATTTTGAACATTCATGGGAAATTATTTTTTTAAAAGAGCAGGAAGAACAGGATATTGATTGAACAAATAGATTTTAAGTGCAAATGCAATTGAGATATGTTTTGGCTAGAAAAGATATTATAAACTGACACTATCGATATTATGTATAATACCAGAAAAATGTCATGAAGATGTCTATATTTAATTGAATATGTATTGACAGTAACAAGAATTGTATTTGCCCAGTGTGGAAAAATGCATACCACCGGAAGAAGAGAGGATCAAGGAAGCACTGGATGGTGTAGTATTGGAACTATGCTGAGAAAGTTAATATGTACCACTGAGTTACCCATGGACCCAGACAACACGTTGTTTATTAAGTACTTAAGATTGTAAAATTAGAAAATTAATAAAATATTTATAAAAAAGAACACCTAGATCCCTCTCATAGTTAATATTGTTGAGCCAGGTATTACCTATTCTATACCTATGCATTTAGTTTTTCCTGAGTAAATGCAGGACCTCACATTTCTCACCACTGAACTGCCTCCTGTTGGATAGGGACCCATATTCAAGTCTGTCAAGATTCTTCTGGATCTTGAGCTTACCTTCCAAAGTATTAACTATTTTCCCCAGCTTGGTGCCATCTGCAAATTTAATGACTTCCCCTTCTATCCCTTCATCTAGCTTATTTATGTAGATATTGAGGAGTATTGGGCCCAAGACAGAATCTTGAGGTTCCCTGTTGCACACTTCCTTCCATGTAGGACTACCTGCTGAGTATGCATTGTGAAATACAGTATTGTGAATACATCTCTTGGATATATTCTGTTTGCATTTATTTATTTATTTGATTCATTCTGCCCTTTTATTTTTGGTCAGCCTGAGGCAGCTTAATCTCCTCCCTCCTATTTTCCTCATAACCAAAGCCCTATGAGATGGGTTGGCAGAGAATGACTGAGCAAAAGTCACCCTGCTGGCTTTTATAGCAGAATTTTCTAGGCGGCTCATTATTTAATTTAAAATGTTAATTTAAAATACCTTCAAGAATACAAATGTTGTCAATTTATTCATATATATTTTTCTTTTGTTTTTCCCGATTTTGGGTATGGAAAGAAACACGGAGAGGATGTTCTATGCATGCATCCACAGCATTATTATAATAAAATGCTTTCTTAGTTTCTGCTGGCTCTGAAATATCTTTCAAGAGACCTGCAGGTTAAGTCAATGTTCGCTTTCTCTTAGATTTATTGACATAAGTGGATCTCGGGGGCCCTTGAGGGAGTAACTATTGCCTAGACCTTAGCTATGCTGAGTGGAATAAACTTTGTTTACTCTAGTTATCACCAGGTTAAAATGAAAAGAAAGCAAGTAAAGCATTTTAAGCTGTGTAGAAGTTTGCTTTGCTTAGTTTTACTTGAAAAGTTTCTCTGATATAAAAAAGCTTATTTGAAATCTCTCTCTCTCTCTCTCTCTCTCTCTCTCTCTCTCTCTCTCTCTCTCTCTCTCTGTGGCGTAGCGTGGGTTGTCAGCACCCAGGGCAAGGCAAGTAATTTGCGCCCCCTAACCGCACCTCACGCCTGGCACCCCCCCCTCCACAGTGGGCGGCGACCCGGCGGCTCGGATCGGATTCGCACAGCCAGCACTGCAGTGAGAGAGAGTGAGTGAGCCAGGCAGGGGCAGAGAGCTGCGAGTGCGAGCGCCCCCCCCAAATGTTGCGCCCGGTGCGGCCGGCCCCCCCTGCACCCCCCACGCTACGCCACTGCTCTCTCTCTCTCTCTCTCTTGCTTTCTTGCTTTCTTTTCTTTCTTCCTCATTCACAAACAGCTCTCTAAATATAGATATGGGTATCTATAGGCATATTACAATGAAAAGCTAAAAGGATTTGCACACTGTATAATTTAATAAACCATAAATGGTTGAATCCATGCAATACATGGATTACCAGTTCTGTATTACATGAAAGAATAAGCCTTGGTCTTAACTGAGGCTGAAGGACATTGAAGGATAATGAAAGAATGACAGAGAAAGGAAGGAAGGAAAGAGAGGGAGGAAGGAAAGGAGTGTAGGAAGGAAGGATGAAGGAGAAAAGAAAGAAGGAACGGTGAAGAAAGAAGGGAAGGAAGGAAGGGAAAGAGGGAAGAAAGGAAGACTGGAAGGAAAAGAGAAAGGAAGGGAGGAAGGAAGGAACTTTCCAATGCTCTGTGCCATTCTCCCATAAGGAAACTCAATGGGGAAGCTACTTTTTTTTGCCCATTTGTGATAATTTTGTTTCTCTGTTGAGACAAGGATATTTCTGAAATGATGAGACAATGGGGCATGATTTGTCTAGTTTTTAACCATACCATGGTTTCTTACATTACATTCTTCATAATTTTTTTCTCTATATGCACAATATGCAATATCTTTATTTCAAGCTCATTTTTCCAGCAGTCATGCCGTTATATGCTTCCCCACTGATTCATAGCATCTTTCAGTTTATTTTTCCAACCATCCTTTTTCATACTGCTTAAATAGCATAATCCTTTATGGCATATTATAAAGTAATTCTTTTCATACTGTTCTGAAGAATATACACATCATTTTTCCTTTTCTTCTATGGGAGATAAAGTTGATATATTTTAATACTAATAATTTCTCTACCTCCAATTATTCCACTTGCACCCTAACTTCTTTCGCTTTTTTATTTTCTTTCATATCCATTTTTTCTTTCAAGATTTACTCTTGTCAATGGCAAAACATTATCTTCCCACATCAGAACCTCTGATCACCCTTGTACACTTTCTATTATTCTTCCATTTTTCCCCAATAAAAAACTCAAATCATGCTTTCAAATCTATGTTCATTCATTTGCTGGCTGTACTTATGAACAGATTTATGCTTTTAAAAAATATCCAAATTGCTTCTTATTCTAAGCAGATATATACCAGCCACTCTTCCCATTCATTCTTGAGTCTCCAAATGGCCCATTTACTTCCTTATGCTTCTTTGTCCCATTCATATGCATTCATATCATGTTGTCCAAAAGTATATTTTTTTTTCTCCTGGATCATTTTCAGAATGTTGAAGTTTTCCCCCAAAATTCCTTCTTACTTCTTTCATTACAACCATTCTCTGGAGTGTAACATGCAACTGAAAGATTCCTACCTTCAGAGTCACTGACAGCAAGCTAGGTAACACCAATTAATTCTATTTCTAACATAAATTGAAGCCTTCTTGTTTATAATTCAATCTACCGGTATATTTTCATAAAAAATGTTACAGTCTTTGACCATAAATCCAGTAGGATAAGTAAACGTTGCACAGGCAAGTTGTCTGCTTCCAAATGCCATTTGCTCATTCACTCACTCCCTTACTGCCCCGTTGCTTCCAAATGCCATTTGCTCATTCACACACTCACTTACTGCCTGTCGCTTCCAAACACTTCCAAAAGCTTCCAAACACCACTTGTTCACTCACTCACTTACTGCGTTTGGAAGCGACGGGGCAGTAAGTGAACGAATATCGGGGCCGGGGCCAGAGGCCAACAGCTATTTGGCATCAGGGATGCCAGGTGGCCCGCGGCCTGGGCGTCTTCAGCTGGTGTCAGAGGCCATCAGCTGTTCAGCGCTGGAGACCACTGCCACAAGGAACACAGCTCTGGGTCGGGGTTTGGAGCAGCTCTGGGTGGGGGCTCCGCATGGGCCATGGTGTGGCAACTGTGGGGAGGGGAATCTCCATGGCCTGTAGCTGCGAGCCGCAGGGGTAGGTGTGCAAAAGATGGGCGGCAACGCCATAGCAAGAGGGGGTTCTTACAGACACCGGCTTCACTCCCAGTGACAGTACCTCTGAGTTCCAGCACCTTTTTTTTTTAAAAGCACTGAGTAGCACACCCATATTTTTATTTTCCTACATGGATTTATTATCTTTACTCTGCAAGTATTTTCAATCAGATCTGTAGGTCTTCCAGCTGGCAAAGTTGAATCAACTGAGAGGCAAGAGCAAAATTACATGTTGTGATGTCAAGCATCACTGGTAATCCCTGAAAGTAGTAGTCATACATTTCCCATTCCTTTGTGCCTAATTGGGCACAATAAAATAAAATATGGTTCATGATCAAATTGTTCCAATCTGCCTGCTGCGTGCCATTTGAGTGTCTGCATTTATCTGTGAGAGTATTTATTTATTTATTTGTTTTATATACCGCCCTTCTCCCGGAGGACTCAGGGCGGTGTACAGAGCAATAAAGTAAGTATGTGTGTATATTTTTGTCCGAAAGAAAAAGTTTGTGAATTTTATTAAATTTTGTGTTTGGGGTAAAAATATGTTTTAAAACTCATTACTATTTTCATTTAGCATAATTATTGAGTTAGAAATATTGGTGTTATTTAAATGATATCCAATTTTATATTAGAATCAATTTTACCTTCCCGTCTATTTAAAAAAGTAAAAGAAATACAGTATATTGGACAATACTGAAAATAACAAAGGAAACTCTTGTGGTTTTATCAAATAGTTGTGGCTTTTCAGCCTTACAATTACGCAGAATCATTTCTAATTCAGTTAGTGTAAAGAGTGATGCATTATTCAACATCTTGATTGTCTATTCCAATTTAGACTGAACTGAACCGTATGATTGATTCGGTTGTCCACTTTGGTTAAGAAAATGAGTAGTAGTCCTATCATAAGTAATTACATACTTTCAGTTCCTTCAGTCTGAGATAGGCATTCATTAGTCATTTGGACTTCATGCTTAGACTTACCTGCTTGATGCCTTGTGTTATACCAATTATTTATTTATTTATTTATTTATTTATTTATTTATTTATTTATTAATGGGACTTATATCCCGCTCTATCTCCCGAAGGACTCAGGGCGGCTAACAAGTACAGAAATTAAGATAAAATTAAAATTAAAGTCATCTGTGCAATAAATTAAAATTAAAAATTAAAAATAAATTAAAAATTGTAAACATAATTAAAATGCCTGTCAGTCCAGGTCAGCCAGGTGGAAAAGGAGAGTTTTGAGGCCGCGGCGAAAGGACTGAAGATCTGGGGCCATCCGAAGCTCAGGGGGGAGCTGATTCCATAGGACTGGCTCTCCCACAGAGAAGGCCCTTCCCCTGGGGTTCGCCAGCCGACATTGTCTAGCCGACGGTACCCTGAGGAAGCCTTCTCTGTGTGAGCGTACTGGGCGATGGGAATTCGTTCCCAGTAGCAGATGGTCCTGCAAGTATCCCGGGCCTAAGCCATGTAGGGCTTTAAAGGTAAGTACCAGGACATTAAATCTCACCTTAAATTGTTTTCAGGCACCCCTTTATGCTGATTACATTTAGATATATGCTGCATGAAGCATTATTTCATCTATATACTACTAAAACTCTCATCTCTGTTTGATACTTTGTAACCTTTAGTTGGGCAAAATGCTGCACCATATGAAAAACTTTCTCAATGAAGTACCTCAAATGAGTACTCAAATTATTCTTGAGGAATGTGTGTATGTATATATATTTGTGTGTGTGTGTGTGTGTGTGCGCACACACACACACACACACACACACACACACAAACATATTTGGGCCGACAAGGTGTTCAAAATTTTGCCTAACCCTAAATTTTGCCCTGTAAACCACCCTGAGTCCTTTGGGAATAGGGCGGTATATAAACTGAATAAATAAATGAATAAATAAATAAATAAATAAATAAATAAATAAATAAATAAATAAATAAATAAATAAATAAAATACTCAAGACATATTTCCCCTGTCTCTTCCCTCCCTGATGCAGCTGACAAAGTGAGATAGAGCTTGTGGCCTAGAGGTTAAAACAACTGCCTACTGTGCAATCAGCCCAGGTTCAAATCTCAGAAGGGTGTGGCTGACTGATGAGAACAAATAAGCTTGAAATAGCTATATAAGTCTCCCTTTAATTTTTTGTTAGCAATCCAAAAAATTTATACATACATACATACATATATATATATAATTTTTTTGGCTGACTGATGAGAACAAATAAGTTTGAAATGATCATATCGGTCTCCCTTTATTCTTTGTTAGCAAGCCAAAAAATTTACACAGATATGAGCTGCCACTGCTGTGGCTACTGCCTGTAGATGGCCTTGGGCTAGGCTGAAACAGGAAATAAGATTTGTCCCGTGACTGGGACCAAGCAAGTGTATTCTGAATGCTTAACAAACATTTAAAACAGGGCTGTTGCTTCAGGGCTGTTGTTTTTAATATCTCAGGGAATGGACTGGAGAGAGGAAGGAAGGAAGGAAAGAAGATATTAATGCCAGAAGAATCAAGGCAGATGAACTGTCAGGAACAATACATGTTCTAAGTCAGAGGTGTCAAATTGCCAGCTTGCGGGCCGGATGTGTCATGCCAAAACCACGCCCACCCCATTGCTGGCAATGGAAAAAAAGTTGCCATACGTCGTGACACGTCACGTGACTTTGCGAGTTTGACATCCCTGTTCTAAGTGATATGTTCAAAGGTTTACAACTCCAGACACTTTTACAACAAGACTTGACCAGTCCAACAAAGCTAGGCCAGTCTGGAGTAGCACTTATCTTATGCCTCCTGAACACCTATACCTATTTTTCTCCTGAAACTTCATTATTTCATTTACAAAAATATAATATGTGTTTGGGCTATCATTAGCCCATCAGTCATTGTTGTGAGAATCACACATTATGCATTCTTCAAAGATATCATTTTTCAAATGGTATGTAGGCTGATTTTTTTTCCAGAATAAACCTTTCTATTTCTATGGCCTGCTCTAAATGAGAATCACTTCTTCATCTTGCATGTGTGTTCTCTAACAAATACTTCATAGCCAGCTAGAAAGTATCCACTTATATCATGGCACTGTATAATAAATGGCACTGAATACTAGCAACAATATTTTGGCATTAACAAATACATCCTAAATCTATTCTAACAGAAGAGAATAGAAATAGTGTTCCTTTCTGACCGAAAATCATTGCTAAAGCTAAAGAATGCCTATTTATTTTGCAGCTTTGCAACAGGAATATGAATACCAACTGCAAATCAAACACTAATGCATGATAATATTTACATTGCTTTTTGAACAAATGTCCATACTTGGTAAAATCGCACAATTGATAGTCAAACCAACCCTCTTAAACTTCCCTTTACAAATTAAAACATATAAATCTAGTAACATGCTAAAATAACATTTGAATTAAGGCAATTATTCTATAGAGAAATGAGCTTTTAATAGATGTATTATCTTTATTCTTTCTGTAGTCATAGGAAAACTGATTCTGAGTGAAACTTATTATGTGCAAGGAAAAACAAAGCAAATATATCCTGCTCTGCCATGCCCATTCTCATCATCTTCATTCTCATCATCATCATCATCATCTGTCTTATTTTGCTGCTGCCGCTGCTTCTGTTTACCAACCATGCAGGCAAATGGTTGTCATGGAAAAGGTTAGATATGTTAAAAGGAAGTTCCATTGCTTTAAGAGGAAGTAAGGCCTGACAACAACAGGAAGTTCTGTGCTGTTCAGCTACTGTGACTCTCAAGAGGAAAACCCTGTGAAACAATTTGACCAGTAATTTAAAGCTAGTATGCAGGAAGGGAATATGCACTGGTGTGTGTAGAAGAGAGGAAATGATAAATACTATCTGGTATGACATGGACCAGAGATAGTGGAGCAAAAAGAATACTTTGTTTTTCCTTAAGCTAGGTTTGAGCCTCTGATTTGCCAAATGGAAAACAAAACAGAGAAACAGAGTCAAAAAAAGAAATGTGTGCGGGTTGGTGGTGGCGGCGGCTAGGGATTGCAGCTGGAGAGAGCTGAATTTATGGGGCAATATATCAGACACCTGACTTTTTGTTGTTAGAAGTCAAAGAAAACGTTTAGTTTTTTCTTTATAAAGCAAGGTTCATCAAAAGGGACATTATTGTTATTTATAGTACTATGAGTTTGATATATTTAAATGTTCAAAACTGTGTTGGAAATAAGAACTACTGCTTTCCTCAAAAGTGCAAAACTCTATTCACCTTTGTTGTTTTAATTCATCTTCTTCTTTTATGGCAACTAAAGTTTTGGTTTTTCAAAAGGGTTTTAAGAGTGGGAATAGGAGTGAGTGGTCTACCCACAACAAACAGTTCATTAACTGATTTTTTTTTACTTTGAATGAATGCGTAAGGATAGGAATAGCAGCATTTTATCTTCTAGAAATTTTTTGTTCATCTCTTCACATCCTGCACATAAATGATTTGACTTTCTGTAACCTTCCAGAAGATTTGGAAGCTGAACTGCATTACCCCCTCATCTTTTGATCATTGCCCAACCCTGAATTAAAAGAGGCTGGGTTGGAGGGAAGAGCAGGACAAACCTCTTATGATCTGTCCCATGACTTGGGAATTCTGAACCAACTGTATCTGAAATACACTATAAAGCAATCCAGTGTGGATAAAGCATGTTAAACCAAAGTATTTTATCCAAGACCATGTGTAATGAAAGCATAAGCAAGGATACTCAAAAAAAATTGCACCGAGGTGTGGAAAAATTCCTTATAAATACCTTTATATAAATACTTAATATAAATACATATGTTTATTATATAGAGAGTTTTCCATGGTTTTTTTCTCTTTGTTTTATCATGGTTGCTTTTTCATTTGCGAAAAGTGAAATTTGCCTATAGAATTCCAAAATGGCAAAAACTAAAACATGACTTTTCCATGTTAGTTCTGTATTTCTAATTTAAAATTTCACATTTACCAGAGTTTTACCCAGATGGAATCACAGGACAATGCATAAGAGAAAATAATAACTTTGTTTTTTTTTCATTGATTGATTTGTGTGCTGCCCATCTCGTCTACACTGATTTAATTCAACAATAATTCACATTAATGTACTAATAAGGTCAACCTGAAATACAATGTAAACTTTTTGGAATCCATAGAAAACATAGGAAACCAAACTAATAAAAACATTGAAATAAGCTCAGAGAAAATATTTTATTCGATATTTTTGATGGAAGATTCATTTGAGCAATTGCAGGATACACACAAAGGGTCTCATTTTGTAAACCTAGTTTTGGCTACTTCTGAATGAGTAGCTGAAACAGTTCAAATTTGGGTAGAAGAAGAGAGGAGTGATATGCATGTACTGTCCAGTCAAAACACTATATTATAAGCAACTCCTTTCTATAAGAAACAACCCTTGAAATAAGAGACGTCTGGCAAGTTTAAGAGAAACTAAATTGAATTGGTCTCCCCTTAAGGATCTGCAGTAAAAGAATATCTAGGACTTATTTTGTCATTTAATTGGTGTTGGAAGGTTTGTAAGCAAAAGAATATGGAACTTTATCACCAACTGCAGTTTCTCTGGTTCAGGAAGTATCTAAATTATCTTAATTGATGTGAGGTCTAGTGCAGGGCTTTTCAACCAGTGGTACGGGTACCACCTGTGGTACATTGGCACCTGGCAGGTGTACATGACCATCCTAGAAGAGTGGTAGTGAGGGAGGGAAATGAGCTGAACTGGTGGCAGCACTGTGAGAGATGGCTGGAGCTGCAGGGCTGTCAGGGCTCAGCGGAAGCACCAGGATCAGCACCAGGCTCCAGCTGGAGCTCAGTGCTGATCCTGGTGCTTCTGAGCCCAGAAGAAGTGCTGATCAGCTGGAATGTTGCAGCATCTCCAGGTTCTTGTGATTTACATTCAGATGCTTGGCAACTGATTCATTTTTTCAGTGCCATTGTAACTTTGAGCAGTCGCTAAACAAACTATTCTAAGTTGAAGACTACCTGTACTTCATCACTTTTTTCCTTCTTTTTTTTTGGTCATCAAGTTTTTGACACCTTGCTAGGCAACTGGTGGTACTCGGATGTTGCCATATCCTAAAAGTGGTACAATGGGTGAAAAGGTTGAAAAGCCCTGGTCTAGTGGATGAAACTGTAATCAAATATAAGACAAAAAAAAACACCCTTTTAAAAGGAGAAAGTAAACCTGGGAAGACTGTATCTCATTCTATACCTATTTATACCTTTATTCTTTTTGTGGAACAGGATAATCACTGATTCCTATGTTTATTTCTCTGTTTATAAAAATATCATTTACCACTGCATTTCTCTGAGGTTTAATTATTTTATTTCATTTCCTCATACAGGCAGACTTAGATTCAGTATCTGAAAAACCATGCTATAATAAGAGTAATTAAGTAACAGAATAAAGACTGAGTTATAGATAAATACTAACATTCCCTTATCTGGTGGTGTGAATTTTCTTTTTGAAGTGTTTAAGCAATGATGGGTTCTTAACCATTTTGTCATTGATGATTGGCACTGTGGCTGGGCCCCCAAAAGAATATTAATTACCTCTTAATTTTTTATGTGCATTTACTGGATTCATTTCAACAGTCATCTACCCATTATTGTGATTTAAATAGTCAAATGATGGCAAAAACAGAGGATGAAATTACCCATTATTTTATTTTTCACAAGCATTGGACAGATTGAAGTTCTGCCCAGATTTGGTTGGTTTTTTTCCATAAATGAAGCTATTGTTATTTTTTCTTTGTGTTACTGCTTCTGCCACTTCTGTTCCTTTTTCATTCTAGTTATAGTGGGGGAATTTGGTGCTTTTCCTATTAACTTATAGAACGCCTCCCAACTTCAGTTACTAATTTCACAAAATGCTATAGATCAGTTCAATTTCTTCCTTGGTGAGTTAACTCTTATACTTAAAGTGTTGCCTTCCCACCCACTTCCATTTATTTGTGATTTTCATTTATACCTTTTCCTGGAGACTTTTTCAGACACTAAATTCCTGGAATTTTAATTCCACTTTGAGGTCTAGCATGCCTGTATACTTGACTTAGTATGTTGCTTCATATAACTGAACTAGACTTAAGCTTTTAGTCAACTTTGCAAGTCCTTATACTAATCATTGGGACAAATTGCTGAACTATCTGATACTGTGACAAAATGAGAAAATAGGATGATTACAGCTATAGTCTCCATTACAAGATTCTAACAGAGCTAATGGCCTGTTCAAAGTTCAAAGAGAAACCTACATCAGTCAAAGTAGAATAGATCATGGAAGCTTAAAAGGGGTTATTCATTTTTAAACCTGTTTGATGTTGGTTTGCTATCATCCTGTTCAAACACAGGTGTCTCAGACTTCCAGGACCCAAATGTAAACATTGGCACAGGAGTGTAGTAGGATAATGTGTTTCTCCTCTATAAATTAAATGATGAAAAGTGTTGAATTGATAGCTATGGAAATTAAAAGCCTTTTTTAAAATACACATTGAAGGGTAGACACTGTTCTTTTTTGACAAGTTTTATTTTCTGATCATGGGTCTGTTGAAGGGGAAAAGGGATAAGTCCACTTTTTAATAGTGACATCTATTAAGGATTATTAATTATAAGTTTCCACAATTATTGTTGTTAGAAAAAAGGAACATCTGTAAGATTGCTTAAAATGGCACTTGTGCTTAAGCTAAAATAAATGATGGACAAAAATATAGCCCATTTGTCAATTAAAAAAAGATAGAATAAAATAGAATAGAGCTGGAATGGACCTTGGAGGTCTTCTAGTCCATCCCCCTGCTCAAGCAGGAGAACCTATACCATTGTAGATAAGTGACTGTCTAGTCTCTTCTTAAATAGCTTCAGTGATGGAGTGCCCATGATTTCTGAAGGCAAGCCATTCCACTGGTTAATTGTCCTCACTGTTAGGAAGTTTCTCCTTAATTCCAGTTAGCTTCTCAGTTTGATTGGTTTCCAACCATTGTTTCTTGTCCTGCCCTCTGGTACTTTGCAGAATAGTTTGAGAAGCCATGCCTTGGGACTGATAATAAAAGGGGAAGGTGTGGGCAGGGCTGATTGCTGAAGGCAACCATTTGGAGACATTCTAAGAGAATTCTGGTCTGTTCTTGCTACTTCTGTTTAACTCTTGTTTGTTGACTCTTGTTTGATATTTTGATTTATTTATTGAAGGAAATATTCTGTTGCTTTTTTGTTTGAACTGTAAATAAATTTGATTGGGTTTTTCCAGCCTATTGAATGTAAAAAGGAAAAAGGGGTTGTCCCGGACACACAAACAGGGCCAGTTGTAGGCTGGAACAGAACACTTATAAAACAGTGCTAATACTTCATTGATCTTGATTCTCTGCCTCTTTTTATTCAACCCAGGATTGTATTAGCTTTTTTGGCGGCTGCTGCACGCTGCTGGCTCATATTCAAGTGATCATCCACTAGGATTCCAAATTCCCTCTCCCAGTTATTGTTTTTGAGCCAGGTCAAAACCAGATATACTCAGTGGTGGGATTTAGCCGGTTTGTACCACTTCAGCAGAACCAGTAGATAATTTTTTGTTGCCTAGGCCCAAAATGGACCTCCAGAAGCAGCATCCACACAAAGAACTGGTTGTTCACATATTGGAACAACTGGGTGTGGGGGGGGGAGGAATGGTTTTGTGTGCACAACCTAAATCCCACATATGTGTAAATGAAGCTTTGTACACTCACCTGCTGCTTTGGTGGCCCTATTCCCTATGGGCTGCAGCTCAATAGCAGTCCACTGCCCAGGAGGTTGGGGACCTCTAACCTAGTATATAGCTCCTATGCAAAATGTACATTCAGTGGTCAGAATCATTATAAAATAAGAATAGATTTGACAGCATCATAATATTTATCCTATGCTACTCCAGGATCAGTTATTTCCCACTGTTTGGCAGTTGAGCAACGTATACTGTTGTGAAGTGTAAGCATATGTGATACTGCTGTGGAGTTCATGTTTTTAAGGACACTATGGTCCTGTGCCTATTTCCTATTGTGGAAAATTTAGCTTCACTCTGAATCTGGGGCTGCAGCTATTTTGGTGGGGGGGATCTTTCAAGGGGAAAGGTATCTCTTTGATTCCCATATTCAGCCATTTCCTGGGGAAAAAAAAGCAAAATGAAGTGGCTAAACAAGTTTCTGTAGCATCTTCTTCTGAGCCTTGTAAAAGATGCAGCTGTTTTAAGGTTTCTCATTTTGTTTATATTCCTCTTTATGGGAAGCCTCTCTTTTGAATGCCATCCACATAGTATTTATTAAGGCATGAAGTGACATTAGATAAATGGCCCTGACAATAAAGGTGTATATTTTGAAGGTCATGGTTTTCCTGCTTGTAACATCTAAGGCACAGGTGTCAAACTCGCCATGCCACGTGACGTGTCGCAATGTATCGCAACTCTTTTTGAGCTGCTGGCAATGGGGTGGGTCCAGTTTCGGTATGATGAAACCGGCCCATGGGCTGGCAGTTTGACACCTCTGATCTAAGGTTATCTTGAATCATAGAAGAACTAGATAAAGTAAAACTAGACTGCCTATTTGAAGCACCACTTATAATGGTTAAGTGAGCAGATAATGTGAAAACCCCAATGCTTGGAAAATTTGAAGGCAGGCCAAATGATATCTCCAAAACATTGAGTAGAGCAGAAAGTGACCAGGAAAATTCTGCAGAAAATATAGCTTTTTAAAAAAGATATATACAATTGGCTAACATTTCCTTGACATGCTACCACTTTAAGGGATTTTTTTAAGTTGTAGTTTTAAAAAAAGCTTTATTGTCTTAATATGTTCATTGTGAGTTGTTTTTCACCCAAGTAATATTAGGGGCCTACATTCTCTCTTTATTCCTCATCTGGTTTCCATTCTGGTTGTAAAACGAGGACCTTTTCCCTTCCTGGCAAAACTAGCAGAAACTTTGTGACACAATTCCCTCTTCCAACTTCTAAGCCTCCAGTATGGTTTCAATTACAGACATAAGTAGATTGGGAAATTCAGCCATGCCCCTCTTTTCCTCATATATAACAGCTTTCCTTTTTTAAAAAAAGTTCTGTCTACTTCCCCTTGAAGAATGGAAAACTTGTTCATTTGTACATGTTGTTGGAAAAAAAGACAGTTACTACAAAAGTTTAATATATAGTTTCTTCTTTCTCTGTCTCTCTGAATTAGATTAATGTTGTGGTTATTTTCCACTAAGACCTGCTGCAGACAATTTAGGAGAAAATTATCTCAGTACTTAGTGTGCTATGATTACCATCTTAAGCCCAGCTCCTGCTAGCACTGAGTCAGAGAGCTAAACTACTTCTGGATTTTGACATTACTGAAAAAGAACATTTTTGTCCTCTGCTTTCATAGTCAATTCTTTGAGAAGTTTGGCTTTGCAGGAAATTGATGCATAGCCCCTTATTCCTTGGAACTTGAGGTCAAGGCTTACAATTTTTGATCGTAAGTGAAATGAGTGTCTGGTGAATGTTTCTTGACATCACAAAAGCCACACTTTAGTCATAAGAAGCAGTTGTTCTGATGTAAAAGAGTTCAGGATGGGAGAACAGCAGGAAATAGTCTGTATAAAAAAGGGGGAGGAGGTCACTATCCTGGTGGTGGAAATATAGGGTTGCATGCCAGATTTCATTACCAATCAAATGACTAAAGTAAGACAAGGAGAGAAAAAAAAGCTTAGCAATTTGATGTTTGAACCAGAAAAACAAAAGTATTTCTGGCCAGTTTGGAAGAAAATAGGACAAGAGCAAACAGAATAAGATTTTCTGCCGATTTAATTTTCTCCTGGAAAACCCAGGCAATTTTTACATGTCTTTCTCTCTTCTTGTATTTGCATATGAGAATACAGTATGTTTTCACTATTAGATGTAATTCTTATTCCCACTGTTAAGCAGTTCACCAATAAAAAGTTCCTAAAAGTGATGATTTTCAAATTTCAAAATGTGAAGTATTTTGCTTTCTTGGGAGCTACATTACACTGATAATGGTTTTATAGAGAGCAGACATATCCTGTCATTGTATGGAGCATGTTTAATGAGGTTTCTAAACTCTGAATCTGTAACTATCTTATTTTCTCCAAAATTAAGCAGCCACCATTGTTCATTCAAGCCAGAAACAGGAAGAGCATATCTTATTTTAAGAATCTAGACATGACTCCACAACAAACTGAGATTACAGTATGTCAAAATAATGAAATCTGAGTGGTGATGCCATGATACAAATCCCACATTTATGTACTTGCATCCTGACATATGCCAGAAATTCTCAAGTTCCAGGTTTTAGTTATTTTTATGTATAGATGCCTATGAGTTACGGTTTACCAACAAATCAAGATGTCTTAATGGATTTACATTTGTGGTATACTTCATTTAGCATATTAGAGATGTGAAAAAATATCCTTTTTAGCCACATGTTATAAATCACGGATAAACTGTGTGGATGTAAAAACTTTTCACACAATATCATATTTTAAGACATATTTGCAGGGCTGCATCACAACAGGTTGACTCAGCCTTCCATCCTTCTGAGATAGGTAAAATGAGGACCCAGATTGTTGGGGGCAATTAAGCTGACTTTGTAATAATGCCACTTGGGGTGTGTGTGAAAGCCCTAATAAGCAGGCATATACATAGAATGAAGGCTACTGCTAAGCTTGTAAGCCGCCCTGAGTCTTCGGAGAAGTACTGGAATTTTTAAAAAACATAGGCCTTATTTGTGAGAGGCTATCTGTATGGTTTTACACATAAATCCTCCATGATATTAGATCTTTCATGCAAGATGCAGAGTGGGTTCACATGTATCATTAAGCCAGAGGGCAGCTTGTTCAGTTTTAGTTTAGCATGCTAAGAGAATTACAGTGATTATAGATCATAGCTTAATAGCAGGATATGCACATGACACTTAGTCAAAATGTGGTTTTCTTGTTTGTAGCATATCATATGAAAATAGCCATTGTGGTTTAAAAACCTTGTTGTAGGGAATAATGTATTATATAAATGCAGCTATTTGTGTTTTATTCCGAAATGGAAGTTAAACTATGGCTTAGTTTTTTGTACTGAACCAACGTGTATATTTTGCAAATATTATATAGATTAGACAAATATTATATAGATTAGACAAATCATAGATTACCTTTATGTGCATGCAAGGTCAGAATTTAGTAATGTTGCTAAAAGTTTCAATATTTTATTTTTGCTATTTTTTATAATAGGAATAAAATGGCAGAGCAATCTGGAAATGAATGTAAATATCTGTTAATATGAGAATTCATGTATGAATTCAACAGCATCAATTCATCTATAACTATGATACATTTTCTGGAAAACTGTAATTTACAGAAACTTGCACAATTGTATTAATTGGCAAAATTTTAATATAATAAGATAATTATTTAAGCAATCATATTTATCCATTGAAGTATATCTTATACTTCAGCTAGATCTGAGTTTTTCCTATAAAACAATTTGTTTATTTAGTTAAATGAATAGAAATATATTTCACCATATTATCACACTTCATATAGTCTGAAACCATAAAATAGAAATAAAACTGAAAAGAATGGAGTAAGTGCTTGAGGCCACAATTGTAAACATGACTACAGACTATCTTGTTCTTGTAAAAAGAAATCTGGTGTTCTAAATGTGAGATAACTAGAGATAATACCTTTCAGAAATCTCAGAGCAATTATTTCTTGCAAATTGGGTGGGTTTTTAAAAATAAAAATAGGCAAATATGGTGAGAAATTATGATACAAGTATTGTTTATTTTTAATGTTCTTTACAAATATGATGCCACTTTTTAAAAATATGATATATAACTTGCTTTGCTTATGAAACTCTGGTGTATTGTATAGAAACGAAATGTATAAGTTGATTAACATAATAATGAGAAATGATTCCATTGAAGTTACTTCAGCTATCCTAATTTTTGCTGTAACTATAGTTACAAGCTGCTGAATAATAACAAAGTGCCATCCCTGTAATTTTGCTTATGTATGATAAGTAGGCAAGCAGAAGTTAAAATTGAAAACAAAATGGAAAATATCGTTGTAAAAGAAAAGCCTTTGATCTCCATAATGGACATGATTGGCTAGAGAATTCTCAGAGTGGAAGTGCACACTTCTTAAAGTGGGCAAATTTGAGAAGCACTGTCCTATAGAAACTGAAAATATTACATTTCAGAAAAAGTCTGAAAGAAGGCAATGAGACAGAATGCACATTTGTCCACATAAAAATGTTTTTCTAAAATTGGTCTCATTCTCTGAATCTGAGCTACTCCTTTTGATCCCTTATTTTTATCTTTGTGTAAGTGTTTGGTGTTTGTATTGAATGAGATTTCCTTGCTCTTTCACAGATTTTGGGTTTTTTTTAATTTTGGTGTATTGCCAAATTTAGATCATTTTTTTCACTTCTTATGTATTTCTGGTGTGTGTGTGTGTGTGTGTGTGTGTGTGTGTGTGTGTAAATTTCCATATTTTTCCCCAGACCTCTGTCTAGAGATAAACTGGCAAGAAAAAAAAGAGATATTGTTCCATTTTACAAAAGTAGAATCATATACTGTTCCTATTTCTACCTGCCATACATATGCTTAGAAAAAGGGAGTTTATTCTGCTTTTTATCTAGCAATTATTTTGATTAATAGTTGCACCATAACTGTATACCAGTGGTGGGATTCAGCCAGTTCGCACTAGAACCGGTAGCTAATTTTTTGTTGCCCAGGCCCAGAATGGACTTCCGGAAGTGGCATCCACACAGAAAACCGGTTGTTCATATATTTGAATCCCACAACTGCTGTATACTCTTTATTCATCATCAGTAAAATTTTAGTAACAAATATTAATAATGATGTTTAATTCTTTATCTCATTCTTGTAGTTCCTATAGTACTGAAGAACTGTGCAGAGTTCATTGAGACTCATGGAATTGTGGATGGAATCTATCGACTTTCTGGTGTGACATCCAATATTCAGAAACTGAGGTGACAAAAATGAATCCATGTTAAGCCTCTTATGCACTTTGTTTTTCATGAGGGGGCTATAAATATAAATTGTGGATTGAACCTTGATTTTTTATTTAAAAATATAACACTAGAATATGAAAGGTAACTACAAAATAAATTCAGTAACAACTTGAGTGTCATTATATGGCAGTTTTCAACAAGACCTAAATGATTTAAATTGTAGGTAGACATTTTCATATAGTTCAGTTTATTTAATTATCATCTAAGACTATTTACTTCACTAATGAATATGGGACAGCTTATGAGGAGTAAAACAAAAAAAGTAAAATACAGAAGGCTAATAAGAAAAATAGTGTCAGGGAAAGAATGATATCCATATAAAATACAATGGGTTCACACTTAACCCAAAATTTGTTGGAAGAGTCAGACCTTTAATACCCTCTTACTAGTCAATGAAGCTGAGGCCATATGGAGCAATGATGTGCCAGAGAAATGGCACAACACAGAAAATACAGGTTTCTGGAAACTTCTAAAATGATATTGCTTAATTTAATGACACCTGGAGTGTTTAATTCCTGTCAGGTATTACAAATGAAGAGAAGTAGTTCTGCAAGCTGTATGCCATGTTGATATTCCCCGCACCTCCAATATTATGGTCACAGACAAGCATTACAATAAGTATTAAAAATAAAATAAGATTAAATTAAATTAAATTAAATTTTAAAAGACAATATAATATTTAACAATTGTCATAGATCATCAGTGGGCAAAGTCTGCTTAATTTTGAAGACAGTGTTACAAAATTTAGCTACCTTCAAAGACACATTGGATTGATGCAATAACAGCAATTGAAGATAAAAAAGACTGGTGTTTCCCAAGAATTTTATCAGGTGAGGTGTTAGGAGATGGGTCAGTGAGTCTTTATAGAACAGGGGTGTCAAACTCAATTTCATTGAGGGCTGCATCAGCATTGCGGTTGCCCTTGGGGCCGGGTGGGTATGGCCAGGGTGGGCGTGGCCTACTGGGTGGGCATGGCTATAGTGCGTATGGCCTACTGGGTGGGCATGGCCAGCTCTACATCGTTCGCATCAAGGGTGCCTATGGGGGCCTGGGCAGGAGTGGGACAGATCTGAGGGTCTCTGGCAGAAGGAGGGTCTCTGGGCCAGGGCCAAGGCAGTGGAGGCCGTTCCCTCACTGTTTCCAGGATGGCTTCACGGGCCACATGAAACCGCTTCGCGGGCCTTGTGTTTGACATGTCTGTTATAGAAGGTACAGTAGAGTAGAATGTGAGCAAAGTTATTCAAACATTAGAATTGTCACTGTTTGCAAATGAAATCTTGATCATATTCAGGGCTTTTGAAAGATATTTAATTCTCCCTATTCTATTTTTTAAAGCTCATGTAATTATTTTTCATTTTTTTTTGCTTGATTTACTGGTGTCAAGCAATGGATCCATACAAAAAAGCTTCATTTATTCATTTTCAACACTTTTTTACATGGTGGTGGTGGGGCACAAAGCTTGAAATGTTTATTTTCTTGTATATATGTATGTGTATTGTAGCTTTCTATGACTCTGCCCCTAGACAGGTTTTGATATTATAGCCAGTAGTTCAACTGTGGCTTATAATAAATTCTCTCCATGTAAGTGGCATTTATACCATACTTATTACACTGTATGAAACTATAATATGCAGAATCCATGTAGCTCTCAAGGTTATGATAAGTTTCCATGGTGATTCTAGGTGCCAAGCAGGTTTTCTATGCCTGACTTAGAGTATTATATTATCAGATCTTTGTTACCAAATCAGAATACTTTTTTTTTAAAGGAAGATGTGAATTTTGTTTCTATCTCATTCTATTTATTAAGACCAGTATATCCCCTTCTCTGTTGTTGCAGACAAGAGTTTGGTTCAGATCAATGCCCAGACCTGACTAGGGAAGTTTACCAACAAGATATTCACTGTGTTGGATCACTTTGCAAGTTATACTTCAGGGAACTACCAAATCCTCTTCTCACATATGAACTTTACAAGAAATTCACGGTGAGATATTTCTGTTCTATTTTCTATTTTCATTGTGGATGAAGGGGTTATTGTAGCTTTACAATGCATTCCATTTTTGTGTATGTACTAGCAGGAAAAACAAAATTCCTGGGTCTCCTCAAATGTTCAAGTTTTATCCTGTGCCTTCTCCCACGCTTTAACTTGAATCTAGCTTAAATGCATTTGTAATTACTTAGCCAAAAGACACAATATAAGAATAATATAGCCCAGGATTTCCCATTGTTTGCCATATGGCAATTTTTATTATAATGGAGGGAAAAAGTTTAAATACATGGAAATAAAGATATTACATGTAAATTAATTCTTTAACTTTTCCCAGCCTTCTTTTTTTTCCAAGGGGGTGGTACAGTCTCTAGCTTATTACTCTAAGGCTATGTATGTGTATATACATACATATATACATGTTCATAGCACAGAATTCTTTAATATCTGAAATTTTGTGCACAGCATTTTCTTGAAAAAAATGTATCACACAGTTTGGAGAAGGGTAATTATTTTCTGGTTATCATTCTAATTTGAGAAATACAAATGAGGTCAGTTCATACTAGAATGTGATTTGAGCCTATTTAGAAATTGCATGTATTGCCTTTTGAAAAAGTATTATGTTCTTTCCCAGTACATACCACATACAGCAAGCAATCTGTGTCAAAAGTCCCTTTCAAATATTTTTGTTCATGGGTATTCTGCTCAAGGCTGTTTTGACTACTGGTCTGCAGCTGGTAAGGTGCATAAATCCTGACTTACAGTGCACCATCACTTTACACATAAATGGTAGAAATAATTCAACTTTCAAAATAAAAAGTAGAACTTATTTATATTTCTGGAAAAGTAAAGGTGAACTTAATTGAGAAATTATAGCAAATGACATATGATAAAGGATATTTACGATATTATTATTATTATTATTATTATTATTATTATTATTATTATTATTATTAAAATTTATTATTATCATGATATGATCATGATAATAATGAGTACTGATGGTTAAAAAGTCAGTTGTCAACATCTGTTATAAAAGTTGTCCTTATGCTGTGTGCATAATTTAAACAGAATATAGGTTTTCTGCAGACTGTTTTCCCAGTACATTTTCCCTCAAGTGAGACATGGATATCAATCATGTACTAAGTCACTTTCCTCCTTTTGCTGGAAAAAAAAGAAATGATTATTTTTGAAACAAGGGACAGAATTCTAGAAAACTGCTGACTGAGACTAGAAAAAATGGGATTTTCCATCTTTCCATCATCTCTGATTAAAATCTCGAATTTCCAAGAAGTAGATACTCCAGAAAAAATGAACAGATATTCCAACTGTAGAACTTATCATCTGCATTATAAGGTCAATAAGAGCCTTAATAGTTTATAAAGATCTTTTTATTTGAACTTTGATTTTGTTATGTTTGGGGGATTAGTCTATTATCCAACGAGGGGGAAAGGACTGAATCCTCTGGTTATGTTTTCAGATGTTCAAAGACTGCTATTACATCTCTTTTATCTCTAGACTAAACATATCTTAGTCTTTTCTCTATTCTTTATAGGGCTTAGTTTCCAGACCCCTTTCCATCTTGGTAGCCTTCTTCTGAACTTGCTCTAATTTATTATTGGTTTTTTTTTTAAGATGATGCCCAAACCTGGGCACAAAATCCTAAATAACATTTGATGAGGACTGGGTAGAGTAGAACTATAATTGCAATGATCTGAGTTCTATGAGTTTGCTAATCCACCTCAAGATAGAATTTACTTTTTAAGCAGCTGGATCACACTATTTGCTCAATTTTAACTTGTGGTCAAGAAGGTGATTCAGATCCTTTTTATATGTGTTTCTACAAAACCAGTTTTTCCTTCCTATATTTATGTATATCTTTACATTTCTCCCCATTAAATTGCATTCTGTTCAACCATAATGCTCAGCCAATCTCATTGTACACATGTTGTACTTTCACAATAAAGGTTGATTTTGATTTGAAGCTTTCTAGGGCCCATGTGTCATTGTTTAACTAACTAGAGGTGTAGATGGCATACATTTGCCTCTTTACTATTCTGTCAATCAAGTTTTAAGATTTCTCAAGGTTACTTCCTCTGCCTCATAAAACACTGTTTACATAAGTAAATAAATACTTAGGCACAGTGCAGAGGCTAGAAACAAAGGTTCAGCACTTTTTATCAATGCACTAGACTTTCATTTAAAAAGTTTCCTTCAGCCTGATCTACTGTATCTGTTTTTCATACCTGTCCTAGTCAATCCCTGCATTATAACTGGTCTTAGTTGAATTGCTATTCATCTCCTTTTATTCTGCCTATAAAGTGGGATCAAACAGTATAGACCTTACTTATTGTGCTCCTGTGAGAGCAATATGAAAACTTTGATACTTTCAATAATTAATTTTATTTATTTATTTATTTAGATTTATATACCGCCCTTTCCCGAAGGACTCAGGGCGGTTTACAGGGTATTTAAAAGAAAATCCAAACAAAAGTTAAAACAATTAAAAAAGACTAAATGAAACCCTGAGAGAAAATAAAAACCCCAGTTAAAATTAAAAATTCAAAACTCTCAGCCTGGGCCAGAGAGCTCGAAGAGCCAGGTCTTCAGGTCCCGGCGGAATGAACGGAGGTTGGGGGCAGTCCGAAGCTCCGCGGGCAGCTGGTTCCGAAGGGTGGGTGTTACCCGCCGGCAATCTTTAACCGGCGGCACCCTAAGAAGACCCTCCCTGTGGGAGCGCGCTGGACGAAGGGAGCTTGATGCTGGCAGTAGGTGTTCCCTCAGATATCCCGGACCCAATCCATTTAGGGCTTTATAGGTCATCACCACTTTATGGGCCTTAGGTGTAAGCAGAATATACTAGCTCTTGTCAGATTTTATACTTACATTCCTAAGTTGCTTGTTATTGTATGTATTTACAATATAATGCAGTGTAAACTATACAACCTCTACAAAGGCACTTAATTATGATCGTTAATGTTTAATGCAGCATAGTCTTATGTTCCCACATGTCCCAACACACACTATTGGACTGCACTTTCAAAATACATGTGCCAATGTTTTTTCTTTCTGCAATGCTTCTCAAACAATACATTTCTTTTTGGTGGTGATTTTTCCCCCTTCTTCCTTTTTTCTCCTTGTCTTTTAAATAGATATATTAAAATTTAAAAATGAAATGAATTTTTAAAGATTTTATCTCAAGATACGAAACAAAATTCTAAACTGAATTGTTTACTTCTGGTCAGCTTATTCCTTCCTAATTCGAAGGATTTTAAAGGCATTTCAGTAAAACAGCCATCCTCTCCCTCTATTCCTCAATATGGAATTTTGCACTACTTTCTTGTAACTAAGGTGCTAATTTGGAAGGATAAATTAATGACTAACCCCAAAATATTTGTCTACAACAGAAATGGGGGAAGGTCACTCCCAAGCAGTTCTGAGTTGCATACAATTGACCTCTAACCACAGACACTCCAAATAAGTAGCAAAATTGCATGTTTTCAGGAGGGGCTGTCTTCTGATTGTGTATGAATATGCATTTTCTTCTCTCAGGAAGCCTGCCACAAAGTACAACTCTAGACCCAGATTGTTGGGGGCAATTAAGCTGACTTTGTAATAATGCCGCTTGGGGGTGTGTGTGTGAAAGCCCTAACAATCAGGCATATACATAGAATGAAGGCTACTGCTAAGCTTGTAAGCCGCCCTGAGTCTTCAGAGAAGGGCGGGATATAAATGGAATTAAAATAAAAAATAAAAAATAAAATAGACCAAACTTATAACTTCTTTTAAATGCAAATTGCACCTGCTGGGAGAATTAGTAATTATCCCCTGTGAACAGAGATCATGAGCAGAGGTGGAAAAACCCCAGTTTGAAATGGTTTTATTAGCAATGGGAACAGATTCCACACTGGAGCCCAAAGATGACATTTATGTTTAGTGCTTGAAGGTCATATGCTGTACATGTAGAAGATTCATTTCCAGTCCTTGACATATCCAGATAATAATAATAAGGACTTTTGTTTCAGTCCCCAGAGAGCTAATTCAAGTTGTTATGGACAAATGGACAAATAAACCTACTATAAAGCTGTTTTGTCTGTCCTACTATATCCAATATTTTTTAAAAAAAAATACTTTCTAGCTTTGTGTTCAATGGCCCCATGTAATCTGGGAAGCACCAGTTTGTGGAGAAAACCGATTGAGGTGGTGACCTCTTTGGCATTCATAATATGATCATGAGCAAAGCAATGTCCTTTCCTAATATACTAATTGATACACCATCATTGAACTGAAAACTTTTTATAACACTCATGACAAACAATTCTTGCCAGATCTATTTTTTGTGCAATTGCTTAATCCCCTTGTAAGCTAATGATCACTATCACAGTCCATTTTTTAAAAAATCATTATGTCATTATTTCCGAGTAAGTATTACAGTTATTTTACTGTCACGATGGAAGGCTGCTACTGGTTTTCCTTGGTTTCTGCAAAAATTATTATTTCCATGTTTGTTTATTTTGTGCATCAGTTTGGTAATGATATTGTGGACAACATTGTTTTTACCTTCAAGAAATGGATGTGAACTAATTGATTTTTTTTTATTTCTTTTTGCTGACGTCTTTGTAGGAAGCAGTCTCACGCTTCCCTGAGAAAGAGCAGTTGGCCCAGATTCAAAATGTTATCCAGGAACTTCCACCATCACATTATAGGTAAAGGAGAAAACTTAGTAGTTATTGTTGCAGGCAGGTAACGTCAGAAAAATATTTTTTATGCTGAGGTTGCTGAATATTATCCTTTCTCTGTTTTTAATTAGTTAAAAGACTGAATAGTCCACTAATAGTCCCTTAATCAAATAATTCCTCAACAACTTAGCTATATTTTAAAATATATTTTAGTTACATTTTTAAATGAAACAGACAGGATGTTACATTATCAGCACTAATCATCTCTGTTCCCCACCTATCCAGACCATCTTTTTCCCAGCAATGTTCTTCCAGTGCTTTTGTTTCATGGTTACTCATCTATTACTGAAGTTTATTACTGTATTCAGGTCTCTATCACATCATTTTCAAATTCCAGGAAGCCTTTTATTGTCAATTAAAATATTTTCAATCATAAAACACTTTTTGTTTTGAGTCTTTGCTGTATAAGCATTGTTGTAGATAATCGCACAACCAGCTGCCTCCTCAGCTGCATGTGGCTTCAAGATAATTCAGATGAGGTTTTACATAGCCCAGGTTAGATTTATTTTGTGTCTTCTCCTCTTTCGGTTTCAGATGTTCAGTGGGAGAAACATTGTGGGTTTGTGGGGTCCCAATGACTCCCAGTAGAGATAAGTGAGAATAATAATAAGAAAAGAAATATTTTAATGGAGAGGAGGAGTGAGTAGTTAACCAGTGCATTAGTAGCTAAAGTTGTAGACCAGAATGAGGAAATTGAAGTCCTCATAGCCCACATTTTGCTGCAGCCCCCAGACCCCCTGGGAACTGGTGTTAAATTTGTAATTAAATATGTAATTGTAAATTTTAATCTGACATAAGACAGGAAATATGATTATAGACAGTGACCCATTAGCTGCAATTTATTAATTTAATTTAGTTTTAATTTAAGACAATATCTACATTTATTGGTGACTGGAAATCCCTTATGGACTTTTTGCATTTTAAAAAAGCCTGAACTTATGATTTATGGCTTTTATTATTAGACAGTAGAGATTATAGAAAGAAGGGAGTCACAATGTAACTTTGGAGAGAGAAGTCAATTTATAACTGTACTTGTAACTGCTATTAAGAAAATGTATTCATATATTTATTATTAATGAAATTTGTATATTCACACATCTCACCAAAAGTTAATCTGGGTGGCACACAACAATTGAATAAAAATTATAGATATAAAATACACATTAAGAAATAAATAATATAAAATTAACAAATGTACTGTACAAAACTTTAGGTGAAGAGAGAATAGCAATAGCTGCCTCAACAATGGAGCCATCTAAGCATATTAACTGGAGCTCCAGCCCTGATAACATAACCAGTCTGGAGGGCCTTCCGGAATGTCAAAAGGGATGGAGCTAATCTATTTTTTTTGGGGGGAGGGGGGCAGGAGAGAAAATCCCATAATGCAGATGCCTCTACTTTCTATTATTTTTATTTCTGTTTTATTTGTCTGCTTTTTTTCTTTTTGCACTTTAGTTTTTTCTTCATTTTTCCCTTTTGCTCTTTTCTTTTCCTTTTGCTCTAGCTTAGTTTGAATTAGTCTTATTCTTGTGTTTAAAATTTTCAATAAAATTATTTTTAAAGACCACTGTAACCCTAGTTATGAAATGATTGCACATCCAGTCAGAATCCAGCTTACTTTACATTGTCACCTTAAAATATACTCAACAATTGGCAGCACAGATTTTAGTTTAGACATTAGTATTATACTACTGCATGTTATATTAGTTGTACTTTTTCCCGATGGCCCCATATCCAGCACATTGCAATAGTCATATTTGTTCTTGATTTGTCTTGAATACTTTATTTCAGGACCCTGGAATACTTAAGCAAGCACCTGGCACTTCTGGCTTCCTTCAGCAGCATGACCAACATGCACACTAAGAACCTGGCTTTAGTGTGGGCACCTAATCTCCTTAGGTATGATAAATGCACTTACTGTTTTTTATTTTTCCTAAAGGCAAAACTGAGAAAGTTAATGGAACTATATAGCAGATGTACACATAGAAAGTTTGTGAACAAATCCACCCATGGGAGAAAAGCATACAATGAAATATGATTGTGGAGGTGAATCTCAGCAACTTGTTCTTTGTTTTCCCATTTTCATGGCCATAAAAATTGATGAGGTGTTTATATATAGTTCAGTACCATGCTTTCTTGGAAAAAGTAAATACCTGAAAAAGTTGCAAATCTAAAAAATTATAAAATGTGTATTTATATATATCTATATCTATATTTGTCCCATGTTTGGGGCCTAGCAAGGTAATCTAATAGTTAACAAGCATTTGTCCTATATCTATATCTATATCTATATCTATATCTATATCTATATCTATATCTATATCTATATCTATATCTATATCTATATCTATATCTATATCTATCTATCTATTTATCTATCTATCTATCTATCTATCTATCTATCTATCTATCTATCTATCTATCTATATATATATATATATATATATATATATATATATATATACGACTAGCACGCATGTGCGGGGGAACCTTTACCTTTTATAGATAGATAGATAGATAGATAGATAGATAGATAGATAGATAGATAGATAGATAGATATAGATATAAACAATATATATATTGTTTCAAGAGACCAAAAGCAGTAACAGTGGTGTGAAGTTGGATTGTTTGATAAATAGACCAGTGGTTCTCAACCTGTGGTCCACAGATTCCTGGGGGCTATGATGTCATCACAAGTTTGAAGGCCTGAAGAAATGTTATTATTTAAATTTTGAGTTACGTCTTGGGGCTCCGTTGCCACAAAAGATATTTAAAGGGGGTGTGTGGTGAAGAAAAGGTTGAGAACCACTGATATAGGCCATGACTGGAAAAGGGAACCAAGCCTGTTTTTTTAAGCTTTTCTCAGAGTATAGTAAAATGATTGCTGAGAAATTGTCTATAGTTCCATGGGACATGAAAATGGTATTATAACTCCTAAAATAGACTTTGTATAGATTTTTTTAAAAAAAACAAAAATCTCAAACACATCCCCTCTAAATTAGAAAAGAAACTGAAAAATCCCAACTCTATGCTGTAACCATGCCCATTTGTCAGATGCATCTGGTATCCTCATTGCAAGGCACAAGAAGAAATGGAAAACACATATACACACATACACCCACTTTTGTACTGAAGTTTCTAGTATTAGGTATAGCAATAATTCACAAAGAGTATTGGACACATCCAACACAGTATTTCTCCAAGCAGCAATACACTGAAATGAATTTGATTATGCACAGATCCATTTGTTTCATGTAGTTTTGGAAACAAGCTTCTCATTAGACTTATCCATTGTGTGTATGCAACATAAAGTCTGAACTACTACTAAGAGTGAGTTTGTTCAAGGATACCAATCTGTTCAGCAAGATGCTCAGGGTTAGAGCCTCAGAAAATATAAGGTAGAACTTGTCTCCATCTTTGCAATGGGTTGTTGAACTACTCCAAAATTTAATTGTGTCTCCTGCATAGTCCATCTTTTGGGGGGGAGGGTCGTGGTGGTGGTGGTGGAAGCTACACTTTTTTATATATAAATATGGATCCCAAAGGAAAATGAAAAGTAACTGTACCTCCCTTACAAGGCTATCCTGTGGAAGGAATCCCTTCTGAGTTTTATCTAGCACTTCAGCCATTAGCTTTACAAAGGATTGTATTGCCCAGAGATAATTTCTTCAGCAACACTTTGGCATGTCAAGATAAGAAAAAAATTATCTGCTCCTACTTTTTGGATAGCTGGGTGAAACTGGAGTCAGAAGGAGAGATTATTTGGGCCAAACCATTGATGTGATGAAAAACACAAAGCAGACTTTAAAAAAAACACCAAACTCACAAAATCCATCAAGCTGAATTGTTTTCTGATGTTTTCCCCTCCTTTCCCACTTGATGCTTTCAAGTGATGGTTCTACTCAGAGATAATTTAAATCCTGTGGGTCAGCTTGAACTGCAGCAGCCCCAGCTCTTCATAGAATTGCTAAACCAATGATGAGAATGTTGCCTAGAAAAATGGCTCATATGCCTCTTGGCAAGGGATTGTTAAGGTCTGTTGTCATAATTAGGCAGAATTCTGACGGTCCTGGGGCATCCCTCCTTGCATCTTTACTACTAATCTGGTATAGTAGAGGGAATCTTGCTGTAATGCTATATCTTGTATTCACATTAATGTGCTTGCTATGCATTTTAAAGCTCTTGTCTTCACTCTTTGCTGTACAGAAATGGGACATAAATTTCTGCCACTAGGCAGCAGATTTAAAGTAGCACAGCTCAGATAAGAATTTCATCAGAATGTTCTTTGAAGTAATCTGAAACAATCCTTGCTTGTGTATGCTGTTTATTTTTGCTGACATAATATTATTGGCTGAGATATGTTTCATGTTTGATTATGTCTTGTGCTATTTTATTTGTCTGGTGTGCCATAAAACAATGGTGCCTTGTTGATTTATAGCATTTCATCTTACCCTTCTTTTAGGAAGCTGAAATGACAATCAAACATTCCCCTCCTCTGCCCATTTCATCTCATGCAACAATACTGAATGTTCATGCTTTAGTTAGCGCCAGCATAAAAAATGCTAACAGGATCAGCTGGAGTAAGGAATCTGATGAGATGGAAAATGCTTCTTTCATAACTGATATTTGCTTTAGAAGGAAAGCAGCTACTGTATAATTATCATTATCCTTGACATGCCCCTTCCTCCAGTTGATATTAATTGCCCTTTTAAGAAAAGACTCATTAGATATTATGTTAAATCTATTTCATCTGGAGTAATATTTGCTAGCTTTAGAATATGTACGGTGGGCTTCTTGTCTGAAGAGAGATTTCACAAGGAGCTCCTTGTTCCTAATCTGATATTCTAATCATTGTACCATATTGACAGACTGTCCTCCTAGGTTTAAGAAATTATGGGTGTTGAAGGCAACACATCTGAAGGATACTGTTTAGGGGAAGGATTATTAAAACTGCCATTGCGACATTTGATAAAAGCCAGTGAAATCAATGAGAGTTTTTGTCACATTCTTTCAAACCCTGACTTAATGAGGTCCAGGGAAGCGGCTTGCTATATTGTACTTCATCTTTGTTCATATATTTTGGTCTTCTTTTAATAAAAGCTTAGTAAAGACATTTTGCTAGCTAAGCAAATCAATACACTAATCCACGTACAAAGAAACCCATCTAATGATTGTGTGGGTGGACTATTCTTGAGATTTCTTTTTTCCTACACAACAATTGTTCTTGCACCAGGATTGTTCTGAGCTGCACGTTCCACTCATGAAACTGTTCTTCTCATCTACAATCTGTAACCCATTTTAATTCTTCCCTTGCTGTCCTTCTAAAAATCTATATTTTGATTCCACCATAAATTGATTATTATCATTTGTTTCACCTAAAAGAGTAATAAACAATTATGAGCAGAATATAGCCCATGGAAGTTCTCTTTTAAGATGTTCTCAGTCTGGTCCTGAAAAGAGGGGGGAATTGCTCATTGAAAGACACACTGCAGTGTCTAAAAACTGCCTGCAGACTTTTGTTGCATCTTTGAAGGATTCCTGGCTCTCCAAGACTTTGATGGACCTTTATAAAGAGTTGTCCCCTTTGCGCAACACTTAATTTCAAAGCAGACTTTAAGAACTCTACTAGAGGATATCTCAATACCCAATTGTTCTGGTTTCTGAGAGGGGAGAAGAACTTGGGAGGACTAAATGGGTGAAATGTTTGAACAGAAGGTATGCAAGTATGGTTCTAAGGCCAAACCATTACTCTGCTTTAGCTTAGTTCTGTTAGTGTTGGTCTATGATGCACCCATTGTGGCATGGTATTCCTAAAACATTTGTCTGGAGACAATTTGAAACTAATTGTCTACCCTGACTCTGTATTTTGAAGTGAGCAGTGCAGATTCTGTTTGATTGGCTTTATTTTGCTACCCAACAACATGTTGGCGCTGATGAAAATAGAAGGGTACTTTGGACTAAAGGGATCAACTTCATTCTCTGTCTTTCCATAAATTGACTATTGTATGTCAACCATTTATTTTAAATCTTTTATAGAAAAGAAACCATGCCATTTAAAAGGTACTTCATGTAAATCGTGCAATGTGCATAGCTGATTTATGCATGTCTGTCGTGTAAGAGAGGAGAAATGAAAGGGATGCAAAACAAAAAGTTTTATAGTTAGGCTGTGGATAGAATCTCTGCTGCTATTACAGTTGCAGACATGGCTTATTAAGAAATGTGTTCACAAGCAGTCCCTTGGTGG
Source organism: Vipera ursinii (assembly GCF_947247035.1). Classification (NCBI taxonomy): domain Eukaryota; kingdom Metazoa; phylum Chordata; class Lepidosauria; order Squamata; family Viperidae; genus Vipera; species Vipera ursinii. The sequence continues at coordinate 26,263,780 of NC_139514.1, forward strand.
TGTGATGTTTTATTGTTCTTCCAACTGCTTTTCTGGCTGTGCTTAGATCAAAGGAGATTGAGGCGGTGGGCTGCAATGGAGATGCAGCTTTCTTGGAAGTGCGAGTCCAACAGTTGGTGATAGAGTTCATATTGAACCATGTGGATGAGATCTTCAGTGACAACATTTGTGTCAGACCAAAGGATAATGAAGGTAACTCCTTCTCAACTATTTTCTCTTATATCAGCAATGACCTCTTTTGGCCAATAAACTTAATTCTTTCCAGCACATAATCTATTCACATTACTTTTACTATTTAGGTCTTGTGAGGTACTCATTCAGAACACCTGAATCCTGATTTTATTGAAAAAATAAAACAGAAGAAGGAAATGAATGGCATCTATATGAATAATTTTTAAAACGGAATTTGATCATGGACTATTTTAATGTGACTAATATAAAGACTGACTAATAATGGACAAAAGTCTTCTATCTCAATTTGTACAGTTAGTCCTTGACTTACAACCACAATTGAGCCCAAAATTTATGTTGTTAAGTGAGAAATTTGTTAAATGAGTTTTGCCCTATTTTTATGACTTTTCTTGCCACATTTGTTAAGCAAATCACTGCAGTTGTTAAATTAGTAACACCATTGTTAAGTGAATCTGGCTTTCCATTAACTTGTGAGAAGGTCACAAAAGGGGATCACATGACCCTGGGACACTGCAGCTGTCATAAATATGAACCAGTTGTCAAGCATCCGAATGTAACTCACATGACCATGGGGATTCTGCAACTGTCATAAGTGAAAAATAGCCATAAGTCATTTTTTCAGTGCTATTGTAACTTTGAATGGTCACTAAATGAACTGCTATAAGTCAAGGACTACCTTTTTTTTGTCCTTTAAGACTTTTTAAAATTGCTTTCAGAACCATTAGTACGTTTGGGAAGATGCGAGATTTATCAAACCCTTAATTTATACACAAAAGGAATAAAGACACAAAATCCTCAGTTCACACTGGAACAAAAGTTCCAAAGATTCTTATTCATTGAAGACTGAACTATGGGGATCTAGGGAGAGGTCTCAGCTTTCATTGCTCTCTTTTGTTGCTCTTTCCTCTGGATCTTGCAGTCTGATTACTTGAGAAAGCAAAGAGAGAGAGAATAGAAAAGAGAATTAGCAGCTGGGAGAACATTGTCCTAATGTATGTTGTTACAGTAACTCATCATACCAAAAAGATATAGGAAAAGTCATGAGATACTTGGTTAAAATTGATCAACCATCATAAATCGACATTTTAACGGGCTGATGGCCACATTTGAATATCAGACAATATTGCCATCACTAAAATGAATGTCATGCAGTTTCTCCATCCACAGATTAATGGGTATGGACAGGCATAAAGTTTCCATTTAACAGAAGATACTGAAACCAGTGAGGTTGCTCCTGACATCACTAGTGCCTCAAATGTCCTCTGATCCCTGCTTATTTTGTCTTGTTCCTGAGCATGTGGGTATATTTCCAAACAAAGTACCAAGTTGCAATCTCCACACTTATTTTTGCTAAGACTGTTGTGAAGACCAGAACCCTTCTTGGGGAAAAGAAATTATAGTAGCAGCTGACACCTTGATTTTTACTTTGTCAGTTTCTGGATTAAAATAGTATTTTTAAAAAACAAGTGAAGTATGGTAAAGAGTACCTTTTGTGCCAAGAAAGTTGTCTGCAAACACATTACCACCTATAGGTGGTATATAAGCCATCCTTCTGCTGTTTCACTAGCTAGAACGGCCATCATGCTGAAAAATCAATTTAGCAGTAGTTCTGTCCCCTAACAATCTTAAAAAAGAAAAAAGGTGTAAATAGTATGGGCTCATAAGTTGCAGTTGCCGGGTGGACAGGCTGCTTTAAATTGTTCCTTTCTGGCAGCTGTTAGTGGCAAAACATTCAGTTAAAGAATTATTTTCACCACATATCATGCGTAGTTCTCAATAAAAGTTGCAGACCTGTTATAAGAATGTCCTAGGCTCCCTTATAAACTGTTATATATAAATGGTGTATAACATGATAAAAGATTTCAGAAAAGACCATTTTAATAGTTTCGATATAACATTTAAAACAAGATCCAAATGTATTTAAAATTAAATGAAAAATCCATTACTCAAATTGTATAATAACACAATCATTAGACTCCCCCCCCCCGCTTTCCATTCAGATGTATTCTGTTTCACACCTGTTTAATCTCGGTTTGTCCTCCAAGTGCGTTTGGAGGTGAGCTTCCTTTTCTATGGATTTTTGAATAAATCAATTAATCACACAGCTAATTAGAAGAAATGCTAAAATGCCAATTTTGAAACTGGGAAAGGACTTTTGTGTGTGTGTGTTTTGAGTTCCAGGGCTGCAGCTTCCAACTTCCTTCTAACAATAGCAGTCAGTGTTGAATAGGAAAAACAGCAACAATATTCAGAACAAATTTCCAAAATAATTTGGATGGGAGAGAAGAATTGCTTCATCTTCAAAACTAGTCTTCCCAAAGTTCAGCACAAATAAAGACCCTTATTTTCAGAAGATGCATGCCAAGGCACTGTGGAGTATGGCTGCAGACCAAGGGACTATTGGGGTAGAGGGCAGGGTGCTGGATTGCATCATTGGGTAAGGAGTGAATTTGTTCCACAATCACATTTGGAAACAATTTCACTGGGAAAGTTTATTTATTAAAGGCAGTGCTTGAGAGATCTAATGCTTTTCCATTTTCCTCTCCCTTTCCCACCTTCCATCCCATCCCAAATTAGGCTAGATTCTAATGTCTTTGCCTTCTGTTTTCCAGATAATAAACCTGTGATGAAGAGCCTAACTTTACCTTCCACCTCTCTGCCAATGAAGCTAGTGAGCTTGGAAGAAGCTCAGGCCCGAAGCCTCTCAGCCTGTCACCCTGCCCGCAAAGAACGAAGGGAGAATAGCTTGCCAGAAATTGTTCCAGCCACAGGCTCCTTTTATCATACAGTCCTTGATCTACCAGACAGCAAGTAAGTGTTCTTTTTTTTAATACCTGAAAACTGAACACAAAAGACAAATAGGGCCTTGAAAAAGCATATAAATTTAATAAATAAATAAATAAATAAATATCACCCAAGAGTCTACCATTGTCTAACTCAGTGTTCCCCAATGTTTCCAGCTTTGCGGACCGATGGGGGGGGGGAAAAGAGAGGATGGTTCCACACGAGTAGCTGGCAAATGCACATGCACACACAAAGCTCCATTTACATGAGCAGCATAAATGAGGATACACATGCCTGCTGCTTGCATAAGTGAGGATGTGTGTGCATGCGTGCATGCATGCTCACTGGCCATTTCCATGGCTCGGTTGCAATCCCTTCATGGTCCAGTAGTGGGCTATGGCCCCCTGGTCTAACCTGTCTTCTTTGGTGCTCTGAGACATCTTGTTAGATGCAATTGGTGTGCAGCCAGTTTGCACCAACTATAACAGTGTGCAGCCAGGCACTATCAAAGAAACACTCCATCACCCATTTGATCGCTTCCATGAATAAGCTTAGTGCAATTTTGGGAGGAAGAACCATATTCCCCAGCACTTTGTAGATATGTCAAAACTTGGAATATGTGCTTAAAATACATAGGCTTTTCCCTTTAATTCTTCAACATTGCTGTGAGAAGGATAACATTAAAGCCCTGCTCAATGTCAGTACCTCCAGTATCAGGCAGACAGATGGATACAGGAATAGTTTTTCTGCTTTGCTTCATTTCAAATGTTTGATCAGCAGGAGTGGAAGGCAAAGACTTGAGGCACCTTTGATGAGACAGCCTCCTACTGGTAACCTTTCCCAATTGCATTTGCAATATCTACCTTAATCTTCATTCTTTATTAGTGTAGTATTCGATATGTCTGTATTTTACTCTTATGCTTAGTTAGATACCATTGAAAGATGGCAAAAGCTATTATGTAAGACTTATGCTATCTAGCCTCAGTGGAATTGTCATCAGTAATTTTTAGATACTTATACAGCTGTTGGCATGTGGCATTTGATCATGTTCCCATAATATAAATTAGGGCCTGAATAGCCACATCTTTGTACAAGTAATAAATTCTGAATCCCATAAAGCATTAGCATGAATAGCAGACTGTACTGAATTTACAGGCCTGACATCAAATGTTATTTTACCCATAATTTTATTGGGTGGAGTTGGCCATTTCCCACATCATACATAATATAACATATATAATTAGTGGGAAAGGGAAAGCAGTCATTTTCTGGGTCAAACTGTCTAGCCTCTTGGCTACTCTATCAAAGCCTTCACACCATCTGCTATCTGATCGTTTTTTCGCTGGAGATGCTCGACTGTTTCTTGGCTACTACTGTGAAAAGCGGTAGAATAAAGTCTGAGAGGAAATGAAGGCAAACAAAAGGGACACATTAAAAATGCATTAATCTTAACTCTTAACCATTGCTATTTAATTACAGATCTTTGATTTTATCTTTCAGGAGAAAATTATCCACAAAGCCCAAGAAATGGAAGTCTATTTTTAATATGGGGCGGTCAGGATCAGAAGCTAAGACTAAACTGAGCCGCAATGGAAGCGTATTTGTTCGAGGACAAAAAGTCTCTGGTAAAGATTCCCAATGGCCTTCATTAATATAGCTTATCTTTTCTTCCTTAGCTTGGCCTTGCCCAACAGGAAAAAAAGTGTTCCAGCATTTTGCAAAAGATCATTCATGCTAATAAAGTAGCAACGATTAAAAGCCAGTATGAATGATGCTTGACAACAGCATGGGGGGGGGGGAGATTGCATATTTAACCTCTTGCATCATGCCAAGTATTGCTTCAGTAGGACAATAAAAGGCAGTCATATCCCAAAACCTATGAAATTCTTGCTGTGAATACTGTCTATTATTTTACTGTGTTGAGCATGCATTTCTGAATTCGCTGAATGCATGCACAGGCAGAGGTCAAATGTGCGTCTGCCCAAGCTGTTACTAAGAATATGCCGAGGGCAGTCATTTTATTAAGGAGTCCCAGAAAATGTGTCCATCTCATCTTGTCTGGGGTTTCTGATTAGAATCCTTATGAGATAATCAGTATCTTATTAAAGAAATGTACTGGCTCCCCTCCAACAATCCTTGTAGACCAAAGAAGATACAATTACTTTAAGTAGCTTTTAATTCTTGAAAAAATATATTTACTACCAGATAAGTACCTTACATGAAGGACAGGTGTCCAAACAGTTGTCACAATGAGGAAGGATGAGGAAAATAATCCAGTCTTGATTAACAGCCCAACACTCGGCTTAGGGAGAAGATAGCGGCTCCTTGAATAAAAGAACAATGCACAATTATTCATTGTTTATGAATAAGCAACTCCAAAAATCCTTGCAAAAATCGTATCTCTATTTTGGCAGATAAATATACTGAATAAAAATTGCCTTTTTTCATTGTGCTAAAAAAAGTTAAGAAAGCATCGCAACTCTTATACCTTGCTAGCTGATAAACCTTAGCTTTAGCTGTAAATTAAAGCTAGAGCTGTATGTATTCTCAGGATATTGAATCTTTTTTTGCTTTGCAGCTGCACTTGTTAACAATTTTCATTTCCGTCTGTGTGGTTATATTTCAAACATTTTATATCCTTTCTTTCTACAGAGAAAGCAAACATTCGACCAGCTAAAAGCATGGATTCACTTTGTTCACTTCCAGTAGAAGGTAAGGCTTGGTCAGTGTGCATCAAATATGGAAAAGTCAAAGATTTACCCATTCTTTCATCATTTTTATAGGAGAAGCTGAATTTCTGTAATTTTGATGGATCTACTGGATATCTCTTTATATTAATCTGTTTATTTACTGAAAACATTTTGTGGGGTTTGTAGCTTGCAAATGCAGTCCTGTTCATAGAATCAGCAGGTTGGAAAACCACCAAAAAGTACTTAGTTGGGTCAGAGAAAGTGTTGAAGTAGTCATTTGCCTTTCTCCATCATCTACTTTTTCTAGATGAACTCATAGTTCAAGAAAAAAAGCCAGGATTTTCACTATGGTTTATGCAAAACGTATTCAGTTGCTTGAATAAGAGGAGTTTCTTTTAGGATATTTTACTAAAAAATTTATGCAGTCTGGGAGATTTGTCAATCTTAGGACAATTTTCCAGTCTGTATGGTATCATCTACCTAGCAGAGGCCATTTTCTCATTGTGGAATTTATGAGATGAATAGGAAAAACTTCTCCACAGTAATCCATGCTTCACAAACTCCTAGGCTTCTGTGATACACTTGGTGTGGAGCTTCTGTTGAAGATGGTTCAGAGTTTGTAATCTGTGCCAAAGGCAGTTACAAACTTGCAGACTGCAGTACTTAGTTAATGCAAGGCCACTTAATATAAATTCTTAATGAACTGCATTAGTTGATTCTGATCAACCTCAATTCAGAGGATTATTTTTAATATATAAAGCTGCAAATGGTTTAGGATTTGGTTAACCTCAAGGAATGACTCTCCCTTTGTTTTTGTTTCTGTAACATAAAACATCTTCTCAGAAATAGCCTGTTTTACGGATCATCCAATTATTAGAGGAAGGCTGGATTCATAGGAATGCTAACCATAACTGTGGAACCTATTTTTCCTCAGAAATTAGATTGTTTTCAGTGTTGAGATACTGCAGTTTTGGGTCTTAGATTAAGGAATTCTAACCAAGCCTTTTGATTATCTTTTGATTAAAAATTGGACCAATGTCAAAATAGGTTGTTACTAATATTCGATTGACTTTGATCAACATGCGAACATTTTTCCAGAGAGAAAGGTTGGCTATAAGAAATTATGTCTAAACTCGGTTTCTGGTTCGTGTTTTCAGTGAAGCAGTTGGAGAATTCGAATTGTCGGATCCTCCGGCTGAAATTTCTTTTTGTTGGGTACCCTAAGGGGCCAGAATCCACCCTGAAGGGGTGGAATGAAGGAAGGAAATCCCAGGGACTTAGGAGAGATGGTGGTCTCTCTGAACAGTCCAGGAGAAGCCTCCCAGAAACCAACGGAAGAAAAGGCTGGCTAATGCCATGTCCAGCCATAGCTGAAGCAACAGAAGCCATAAGCGAATAGTAAACAGCATGCTTGAATCTGGGTAAGAATACTAATTTTCTCTATCCTACCTACTTTCCTGAAGAAGAAAATCCCCAAAATAAGAGATCTCCAAAGAAGGAAAGGGGGAGGAGGATTCTGTTCCCTCTCTTTCAGTTAAGCGGTGAAATTTACCCTTTAGAGAAAGAAAACAACTAGAAGACATGAAAAATGAGCAAATGCTGATTTGCTGGTGGATAAGGATTTTCTTTTTCTTTTTTCTTTTTTTCCCTTTGAACTTCTAAACTTTTAGAAAATGCACCTGTTTAAACAAAATGAAGATAACACAGCTGAAGCAATGAATACTTTACAAAAGGAAACATATGATGAGCGACAACAATTCCAAAGGACAATGACTTTAAACCACATAGAAATCCAGAATAACTTTGAGAGCATGAACCAACTCATTTTCAACTTAATTTCACTCCAAGAAATTTCTCAGGAAAATACAGTAGAGATGACTGAACAAAATTCTGAGGATAGAACTTAAAGAAGGAACCTTATAAAATGCTCATTTCACAAAAGGAAGCATATGATAAGCAGCAAAAATTTCAAAGGACAATGACCTTAAACTACAAGGAAATGCAGAAGAACCTTGAGAGCATGAATCAACTTATTTTCAACTTAATTTCACTTCAAGAACTTTCTCAGGAAAATATAGCAGAGATGATTAAATATAATTTTGAGGATAGAGACTTGAAGATGGAATCATCTAAAATAAACAATTATGATTTAATCCAAATGGGAAATATTTTAATACATCTAAATAACTTTGAAGATAAGGAAAAGAATGAGAAAAAAATCCCTACAGGGAAACAAATGATGCAGCAAAACATATTGATTAAGAAAGACAACGAAAGAGAAAAAAGACTAAAATGAAATTTCAGGAAAAAGATGGAGCATATCAGAAAGAATACTTAAAAAAGAAACATTTGTTTGAATATGGCTAAGAAATGGGAAAATTTTGAAATATACTACTCTTAGAGGGGAAAAAATTTTTCTTCCTCTTAATATAATTGTAATTTTTTCTTTTTTTTTCTATTCTTCTAAGTTGAAATGACTTAAAGAAAAGCAAATGTTTTAGTTATTTAAATGTGATGATAAGAAAAATAAAAAAATGTGTTTTGAATGAGATTTAAAGGATTAGATGATTAGAACTATTGAATGGAATGTTCAAAGTTTAAATAGATTAAACGCATTCTTAGCTATGGTTAAAAAGAATGAGAAATTGAGTGAATAAATATATATTAAATTAGGAGAAATACATATTTTCATATGTTATTTTTTGTATCCTAGTGCTCTTCTCTTTTTTTCTCTTCTTTTTTGTTTCTCTTCCTTCTCTCTTCCTTCTTTTTTTTGCTTATTAAGAAATATAAAAGCATAAGAGGGTTTATATGGAAAAAACAGAACTAAATACACTAATGTAAACATAGTTAAATGTTGAAATGATTGTTATTTGTAAGAACATTTAGAATTTGGAGGGAGAAATAAGCTGCTCTTTTTTGTTTCTTTTTACTTTTTTACTTATTGATTAAGAAATATAAAAGCATGAAGGATTTATATGGAAAAAACAGAATGAAATCCACCAATGTAAATATAGTTAAGTGTTAAAAAGATTGTCACTTGTAAGAATATTTAGAATTTGGGGGGAGAAATAAGCTGAAATAAATATGGTGACAGGATTTATGATAAGGAACCTAAAACGATACACAGGATTATTGAAACTATATATTTAACTGTTGTTAAGTAAATAAAATTGTCTTAATCTAATGTTTTGTAAAGAAAGATACTTTGGGGAAAGGGGAAATCAAATGAAATTAGCATATGGAATATAGATTATAGAAATTAATTGTTAAGGACTGTCTTATAAATGTTACCGAGACAACATTCTGTTTTATAATGATTTATGTTATATTAAAAAATTCTAATAATATATATATATATAATATAATATATATATATATATATATATATATATATATATATATATATATATATATATGGATCCTTGGTTTTTCGGGTTTCTCCCCGCGTAGAACTAAAGGTGTAGGCGCAACGTTTCGACGGAGTCCCATCCGTCATCATCAGGCTTTAGCTTCCTTCTTCTGGGAGAAGCATGTGGCTGTTAAAAAAGGCAGTTTAAAAAAGAGGAACTAACAGCCACATGCTTCTCCCAGAAGAAGGAAGCTAAAGCCTGATGATGACGGATGGGACTCCGTCGAAACGTTGCGCCTACACCTTTAGTTCTACGCGGGGAGAAACCCGAAAAACCAAGGATCCATATATATATATATATATATATATATATATATATATATATATATATATATATATATATATATATATATATATATATATAATTAGAATATATATTATATATATATATATATAAAGAAATTATGTTTAAACTCATGTTTAAAACAATCTAGAGACAAACCTTATTGTTGTTATTACTACTTCAGAAAAATGTTTTGTGGCAAGCTGTTGCTTCAGTGTACATCACACTAGTATGACTTATATCAAGAAATATCTTAGGATAATGGACAACTGCAGTTTATGGGGGTTAGGGAGAAGGGGGAGTAGTGAGAGAGGTTTTTTTCCTATTTTTTCATAGGAGTGTGTGAAATCCACCTTAACAGATTCAGAGATGAAGAGGGAGACAGAGAGAGTGAGGAAATGTTGCAAACATAGATCCAGAGAAAAGTTGAGGGAAAATATAAATGGTTCTCTCATTTTCTTCCCTATTTCACCACCTCCCAAGTTTTATTTATTTATTTATTTATTTATTTATTTATTTATTTATTTAATTGGATTTGTATACCGCCCTTTCCCGAAGGACTCAGGGCGGTTTACAGGGAATTAAAACAAGAAATACAAAAATTAAAAACAATTAAAAAGATTATAACAGTCCCTGAAAGAGTAAAAAAAAACCAATTAAAATTAAAATTAAAATTCTCAGCCTGGGCCAAAGAGCTCGAAGAGCCAGGTCTTAATGTCCCGGCGGAATGAACGGAGGTCGGGGGCAGTCCTCTCCATCTTTTAAAGCAATTTTATGGCTGGTGCCCTTGGCTTAGAAAAAAGATAGAGAATCGAGGAGGAAGCGGAACATACTCCCTTTACCCCAATTTTCTCTTTTACTGAATATACTTTTCCCTATCTCTATTTCCAAATAGACAGTAGATGGAATCCATGACTGGGATACAGAATACAGATCTGCAGATACCAAAGGAGATCATGATGACTGCTTTTGAAATTATAATTGTAAACGGGGAGAGCTTAGTGGTCTAATAGAAAATTGAATCTTGCCTAGCAAATAGTGTACAAGGAAAAAGCTCTCTTTAAGTCAGCCTGACTACTCTCAATAAAGTGTTTACCACAAGATTATAGCATTTGTGAGCTGGCACAAGTGATAACTGTAATGTATTGGGCTTGATTGTTACACCACGTGGTAAGCTGGAGCTAGCTAACGGCTCCCAGCACCTCAGACACCCCGTCTCCAGTGCTGCTATTGGCTGCCCCTAGGTGGCAATAGGTTGCTTTAAACCTATTGGCTGCCACCTAGGGGCCAGACTATAAATTGCTGCAGCTGCAGCCCAATCCTATAGTTCAGATCCTGCAAGCAAATAAACATGTTCATTGCTGAACTCACTTGCCTCATCTCCATTCCTGCGCAACGAACCCAGTACACAATACTGCCGACGAAGGTGGGATCCTGCTTCTCCCTCGGAGCCAAAAGTCACTAGGGGAGAGGCAGCACACGCCTGGTGGGAAAAGCAATTCCACCCCCCTACTTCGGTCGGCTAGCAAGCCACGCTAGCGACCACGGGCTCAGAGGACCAGTCCCTGAGCAACGGAGAGGCAGGATTCGAAGATGCAGAAGCCAGCCGTGAAGACCAGCAGAATGCCCAAGGTCAGAAGGCTACGTGAATTCGACATCAAGAAACCAGAAGGATGGCCCTCATACCTGTCCCAGGTCAAAAACTACCTTTGGGCAAAACAGGTTGCAGAGGATGGACTGAAGGCCGCCACTCTGCTCTGTGTGTGCAGCCCAGCAACGTTCGATCTGGCCGAAAACCTGTTCGTGCCCATGCCGCTGGAATCCATCTCCTCGTCTCCATTCTTGCACAACGAACCCAGTACACAATAATAACCATACATCATAATTTCACAATGCAAACTTTGTCATTTATGTACTTGTGTTTGATACATTGATGCAAATATGAAAGGCCAGAATTTTCATCATGATGTTGCAACACAATTCTCATCATTTTTTTCCTCATTATGTACCAGGTGTTTATGTAAAAGATGTCCTGAAAGTTGGTTTTTTCTGGGCCATTATAAAGATGGAACAGACTTTTGAAGGGCATATTAATCTCTCTGTGCACTTTAAAAGAAATAGAGAATAGGACTGAAGAATTCTATCTGGCCAAGAATTCAAACTAGCCTAGAATGAATATTCATGTAGTCCTCAGATAACTTCCAGATGTCCATTTTGATCCCAAAGTTGCACCATAATTTGTGGTATTAATTTTACTCCAAAGAAGCAAAATAGTATCAATGTACCATTATTTTTTTTCTTTTAAAGTCCTTTTAGATTCTTCTTTCCCTGGTCCATAAATATGAGTGAGTCACTGCGTCACCAGACATGTGTCTGTGGCCATTCAAGATTAAAACAAAAAAGAAATTAATAAACAATGTATAATCCAGGCCAAAAAAAGATTGTTGATCTATGAGAGACCAGATTGGCAAAATTCATCTTTGTTTTCTTCTTTCCTTAGGAGAGGATGAAAAAAGTCATTTCAAGCGCACAGTCATGACCGGAGGGTTTTTTGTCCCAGTGATGAAACCACAAGTGGGGGGACCTAGCAGCTCATTTGACCTCAGCAAACAGGACACAGAGTGGGATCTCAAAGGTGCCATGAAAGGAGCAGAGGGAGGAGCAGAGGACAATGCAGAGAACCATATTCCGCGGCCAACCCAAATGAAACCACTTCCTGAGCAACTGAAGGTATTCCGCCCTATTGAAGACCCTGAGAATGAGCAAACGTCCCCAAAGATGTGCCGTATGTTCTATACTTCAAATGATGGGACACCCAATTTGGGATTCCATGGGACACTATTCCCCCTGGAAGCATCTCCCCGTCACCAACATAAAGCCTTGAATATCTCAGAGCCCTTTGCTGTCTCGGTGCCCCTTCGAGTATCTGCAGTCATCAGTATCAACAGTACACCTTGTCGCGTGCCTGTTAAAGACAAAGCAGCTTTCTCTGGACTTCAAGATTGTTCTTTTCTGGGAAAAGAAAGTGCTGTCTCTCCAGTCCCTGAAGATGACAACCATGACCAATTAGTGCATATCACAGTCAAGGAAGAAAAGAAGTCTGAGTCCAAATCCATAACAGGTAAGCTTAGAATAAGGATTGATGATGTTCATGGAGATGTTGAACAGCTTATCTCTAGCATGGCAAATGGTCAGAAGTATGAGATTTATAATCCAAAAACATTTGGTAACAGTTGTGCACCCTGACTTAGAAAAAAAATGTAGTAATTTGTTTACAACAGAGACCCCCAACATGGATAATAGAAAATATTTGAAATATTGAGAGCAAAATATTTGTCATGTGTGATTTTTCACAACATTGCTTTCTTGGTGGGAGCATGCCAATAAAAAGTGCCGGTTTACCTGAGTACCTATTGCTCTCTCTGTCTGTCCATTCCTTTATTTTTTATTTTTTTGCTAGTGAAAACTTAGATATATTTATAGTGGTAAAAAACCACCCACTAAAATTGGCAAAAGAAAAGCTAATTAAGAGAAAAAACAATCCTTGTCATAATTATCAATAGCAATTTAAAATTGATATACTCCTTCAAGCTTGTTAAATCACAGAGCAATGCATTTGACATCTTAGCATTTTTATAATATAGAGACGTATTAAAATAATAGATATCAATCTCATATCCTGGCTCTGTTCTTTAAAATCAGAAAAGTAAGGTAATTTTTTCCAGTTACATAAAATTGTTAAAAATATCCTAAAGGAACAGAGTGCCTTTAGGAACACATGGGTGATCCCAAAGCCTGAGGATGTTATGAAAAGCTTGCCTGCAGTGATACAGCTGGAGTGATCTTTTTACTTAGTTATTAATGGAACAAAAGGGAAGTCTCAGTAGTAGACTGAAATTAACTGTCAAATAAGTTATTACATGTACTTGGAAGAACATGAACACAAAAGCAAATTTTAGAAAGGGTCAGTTGAGACACGAAAGCTCCTGGCAAGTAATGGGTTAAGCTTCCCAAATTGCTTTCCTCTCTAAATCTCTTTTCATTTAAAATCTAATAAAAAATCAGAGTGTCACATTTTATATGTCTATTTTATATATCTAGATTTCCTCTTAAATCAGATTACTGCAATATTCTGAAGTAGATGCTGGCAACACAGTTTCCAAGAGTTCCAGGGCATCTATTACATTCTAAAATATCTATAATGATTTGCCAAATAAATGAAATAATGTTTTTGAATAATTAAATGGCCAGTTTTCAAAGATTCTGGTGTTCAGAGATCTCATGGCCAGTTTTCAGAGATTCTGGGGTGAGATCTCATTAAATTCTAGACTTCTTTTGTAGGTGTCACAAGAACCCAGTGTGAGGTTGCAAAGATAATGATCTCATGAAAATGTACGCAATCAAAATATTTATGCCATCACTGAAGTTAAAAGTCAAAACTGTTAAAAACTCTATACATAGAGATGTTGGAATATGAAGGATCATGACTCCTTGCCAAAGCATACACTCTATATATGTAAAAGAACCCAGATTCAGTATGTGCCACTTCCAGTTAGAGATGGCAATAATGTTAAATGTATGAAAAATAATTATTGGCAAAATGTAGCTAGTTTCATGTATCTGTAGAATGTTCAGATCAGGGGCACACCAGTATATACTGTAGAGAAGAAATCCTGGCTTATTACATATAATTATGCTGCCAAGCATACTTAGAGGGCATTGTTCATCTCACAGCTGTATAACAGTTCAGGCACAGTTGCCTTCAAATTATCTGTCCTTAAGATAAACTCAAATTGAGAAGTGCATAAATCCAGTAACAAAATAAAGATGGCTTCCATTCATAACCAGGATAGAAAATCATTTTCATTTTAAAAACCAGACATATATATCTGTTTGGAAGGTTCCTTTTCAGGCTGTTTTTCTTTCTGTTGTCCAAAGAAAAAGCATGCTAAAGCATAGATTTGAACATTTCCATTTGCTGTTCTATGCAGATTCAATCTGAAGAAAGTTGTCTGATTATTTCACTAAATTCCATAAATGCATGGACATTCATTATTGTAGACGTGGTTGAATACTGCCACATTTTAAAAGAGATGGGGTGTATCTAAGCTTATTGAAATTAGGGTTAACTCTGTGTTGGTGTGTAGCCAGACACTTCCAGAAATCTCTGGAAAACTTGGGGCTGTGATAATTTATGTCTGCACAAGGTGGTTTTATTACTTATTATCACATGGGTCTTTAATCAACCTCTTGAAAGACTTTAACCACAGCTGATTTAGTTATCATGAAGAGGCTTTTTGATCTGCCAAGATAAAACATATCCATTCATGACAGTATAGTAGGGCTTCTATCTTTTAAATTTTTTTAATGAAAGTTTTACAATGCATATAAAAATAACAGAAACTAATAACAGAAACGATAAAGAAAACAGAAAGAAAATAGCAATAAAACAGAAAGAAGATTCCAATTTATTTGCATCAAATAGCAATTAAATTGCAAAATTCACCCTTATTCTATTATTACAAAACAGCTCACTTTTTTCTATTATCCAGGGTTTTTTCATCAAAATCACAAATCCTAAGGACATTTTTTCTGTTTCATGCAAAAAGTCCATAGGTTTCCAGTCAGCCAAAATGTAGACATTGTTTTTTTCTCTAATCAAAGAGATTAATGTAACCATCTCCACTAGTTCCATATTCACCAAGCATTTCTCCATTTTAGCTTGTGTCAATCGTTTCTACTTTTGAGTATAAATAATCTCACTGAAATTGTCATATATAAAAACAAAGTTCTACAACTTTTTCCCCAGTTGCTTTTCCATTAGTTACCAAATGAAAAGTCTCTGATTTCAGTTGTACTTTAATTTAAAATCTTCTGAATTAATCCATGTATTTGTATCAAAAATGTTTTGGCTTTCTTACATATCCACTAAGCAAGGTAAAATCTCCCTTCTTGTTCATATTTCCAACAAAGGTTTGAAAAACCTTTATACATTCTAGATAATTTATCTGGTGAGAAATATAAATGATACATCATTTTATAAAAAGTTAGGTTTGATATTAGAATGTAAGGTGAATTTCGGTCCTTTCAGCCACATATTTCCCTATAGTTCAATTGTATCTTATAGTTATTTTTTTTACTTATTTTATTATACATTCTTTTAACTTGCTCTACTGTTTCATATTTCAGCAAAAATTTCAGAAATGACATGTTCATCAGAAAAGGCAGCTTACTATAGCTTTCAGCCCAGATAGGATTACCCAGCAGTTTGAAATTGCCATCCCAGTATGATGCTATATGCCAGACATGTCAAACACAAGGCCCGGGGGCCAGATCTGGCCCACGAAGTGGTTCCATGCGGCCCGCGAAGCCATCCTGGAAACAGTGAGGGAACGGCCCCCACTGCCTTGGCCCTGGCCCAGAGACCCTCCTTCTGCCAGAGACCCTCAGATCTGTCCCACTCCTGCCCAGACCCCCCTTAGGCTCCCTTGACGCGAACAATGTAGAGCTGGCCATGCCCACCCAGTAGGCCATACGCACTCTAGCCACGCCCCACCAGTAGGCCACGCCCACCCTGGCCATACCCACCCAGCCCCCTGAGGGCAACCACAATGCTGATGCGGCCCTCAATGAAATTGTGTTTGACACCCCTGCTATATGCAGTCAGTCTCCTATTGAGGAAGGTTGATTTAGAATAAGTTGGCCTTTAATTATACAGTTTCTTCGTCTTCTTTTGATTGTTTTGTTTTCTTCTTATAAGATTTGTATATCTGCCTTTTGTTTTTTATATAGACTCTACTATTGAGAAAATTGCCATTGTTAAGAAGCTGGAAAGTGTCTCTCAAGCAACAGTCAATACTCAGGAGACAATGAGTGGTGGCAACAACGGCAGCCAACCTTTAAAAGATAAGCTCCCCCTGGAACAGAACCCCCTGGTTATGATCTCTGCAAGCCAGCAGCAGACAGATAAAGCAAGCCAAGACCAGTTTGGGGTTAAGGACATATCAGATCAAATTTGCTGGCCAGCCGAGCTATCGATGGATAAAACAGAAGATAAATCACATCTAAAGGAATTGGTAAGAAAAAGTATTGAAAGTCTTCTTTGGATGTTATGTTGTTTGACCGTTTTGCTATTTTATGAAAAAGACACCAACTATTCTTTTCTCAAGTATTATTGTTGATACCACCTGTAATACTGGACATTTTACACAGTGTATTCCAGATTTAAACATCTCCCAAACTGAATCAGGGTGATTTGGACATAATAAATATGTAAATTCATCCAAAGCCAATTAATTTGTTTTTGAACTATCTCTGGCTTTCACTAATGATTGTGAGTTTCATATGTATACAAACACACCGCAAGGTCTAAGAATCGATCCAAAGATAATCTAAAAAATGTATTTCCACAAAACCCAAAGAAAAGCAATCTTGTTATTCAGAAAATTTCCAGGTTCCATGGATAGGCACACCTCTACCCTACTTCTAACTTTCTTCACATTTGTCCATTAAAAGATAGATATGTATTGTTCTGATTTTCATCTCAGAAGGGTAAATAAAATCTCTGAAAATATTATTCAATTCCACAGATAAATACATTAGTCACTAGAGTGCCCTCCATAACACTGTTTTTTTTACAAGAAACCTCTGGACTCTTTTATTCTTTTAATTCAGCTGCCTTCATCTTCTAATAAACTTCAACTTCAACAAATTTTCATCCAATTAACTGAACATTAAACAAAATAAACCCTACAGCTGTTTGTTCAATTTTAGTAATAGCCAAGAGGGGATTCCAATTTCAGATCCAAATTCAATTCAGTCCCCAAAAACAATTGAGGCATTCTAAATCAAGTAGACTAGAACTATTTAGGGGGGGAATCAAAGTTCGCCTTGCTTCCTTTGATTAAAAAAGTCCCACAAAACTTTTTTCTTCTTCTTTGCCCAGAAATGTGGCCATTGCCAAATGTTAAAGCCACCACACCAAAGTTATGGTTCTGATCCCAATTTTATGTTCCCTGCAAATAGATTTATCACTACTAAACAACTAATTCATACTAGTTTTTCTGAATTGGATTTCCTTTGGGACTCTTTTCAGGATTATTTGGAAACTTCAGTTAAATTAAAATAGAACTGTAAAATTGGACTGGCTAGTATGAACCCTTGATTCCATTTCATTGACTACAGGTTCATTTCTAGGTTTAAGTCAAGGCTGCTGAGCTGACTTTTAAAGCAGTGAATGGCTTGAAAACAAATATCTCAAAGGAAGAGCCTTCCCTGATGTGTCTGTCAATCTTTCAAATTTGTCATTCAGGATTTTTGCCAAGATGAGTGAGCTTGGTTAGCCACAAAGTAGAGGTCTTTTGTCTCTTTTCAGGGAGGCACATATGAACCTCCCTTAATTTACTGTCAAGGTCAAAACATTCCTCTTTATTAAAAATGTAAAAAATAATGTAAATATCTATAATGTATATATGTATTTTTATATTTATATCGATATCTAGTGTAAAACTTCTATAACTTGCAGTAAGTGAGCCTTTTTAGTATCGCTACAGTGCTACTTATTAATTGTACCCTAACTAATTTTACATTTTTAATAGCAGCATAATCTGTCATGAAAATACCGGTTATGAATGGATTGAAGTAAAATAAATAACTGAAAAATCAGTATTCATAGCTGATTTTCAGATACCCACACTTGCCCCAAATTCTTCAGCCTATTGACCCCCTTCATGAAACTTCATATTGCTCATTGATCTCCAAACATGTATTTTATGAAAATAATTTAATAAATACTATTTTATCTAATAACACTATGAATAATAACAATGAAAATGGATAGTCCCATCAATCCTGGGGACGGAGGGTTAATATTCAGCACTTTGAAGAACCCTGGCCTAACAGTTTTGTTTCTTCTCCTCCAAGTCAGCATTGACTCTTGGCAACTGCCTGGGCAATTGCCTCTAGCTTTCTTGGCAAAATTTCGGAAGTGATTTGCCAGACCTTTGGAACCGCTTACCGGTTGAGCTCCAGATGGCCCCCGACCTTCGCTCCTTCCGGCGCGATCTCAAAACCTTCTTTTTCGAACAAGCTGGCCTGGTCTGACGGGATGGGGTTGGGTTTTTATAAATAGTTTTAATTTTAATATGTATTAATTTTATGGGCATAATGGTTTAATGGCTTTTTAATTTTTGTATTCTGTTTTTTATTATGTATTGCCCTGTTCACCGCCCTGAGTCCTTCGGGAGAAGGGCGGTATACAAATTAAATTATTAAATAAAATTAAATTAAATTGCCTCCTTCCTAGGACTAAGTGAGAGTGATTGACCCTCAGCTGGCTTTGTATCCCTAATGTGGGATTAGAACTGATGATTTCCCAATTTCTAACCTGGTGTCTCACCACTACACTGATCTGGCTGTTTGGCCTAACAGTAGACTGAAATTATCCTGTTGGGAAGCTAGTTGATGTAATTCTGCATTTGCCATAGTGTGATCTGTACAGGAGACCGCAGTAATAAAATATTGCAAAATATTGTTCCTATTCATAGATCATCTGCAGACTACTCCATTTTATTTCCCTGATCATTTTTAGCTCTTAAAATACCCATCTGCTACAGAGCTACAGTTGAAAATGGTTGTCTTCCTGCTGTCGTATATGTGAGCTTACTAGATGCATCAGTTAGGTTATTCTGTGACACAGAATGCTGGAATAAAAAGATCTTTGGCTTGTTCAAAAAAAGTCTCATGTATATGTTCTTAGCCTGTTTCTAATTTCATACTTATCAAGATTAGAACTATGTTAGGGTGTCGCATTTTATTAACTTTTGGCACTATAATCCTCAAACTTGATCTTCACATTGACTTTGAGGGAGGGGCCATTATGGAGTTTCAGATTATGTAAATCCAAATCCACTGAAAATATTATAGTTGATTGAAATAGTATATTAGTTACTGATTAGTTTTCAAATATGTGCCTCATTTTTAACATTTGGTTTCTACAAAGCAGGATGGACAAATAGCAAGATTTCTGTCTTCAGTGGAGGAAAATGTCATTTTAGCATTAATTATTTAATAGAATTAGAATGCATATGGTTTTTAATAGAAAAGGATAATGGAAGATCTGGAAGAATTTTTCATTCTTTCAATAGGACATATGCTTAGCCGTTATTCTAAAACTTCTATGTAGTTGTCCCAAAGGTGCTTTTTCACAAGGCAACTGGACTTTCTTGTTTTTTCTTTGAAGACGTTCCACTTCTCATCCAAGAAGCTTCTTGGATAAGAAGTGAAATGTCTTCAAAGAAAAACAAGAAAGTCCAGTTGCCTTGTGAAAAAGCACCTTTGGGATAACTATGACCTGGGTGACTGGGAATCTCCATAGACATGCTCTATAGTTGATTTTAAAAAGGGCCACAACTTATAAAAAGCAGTTATATGATCTAGATGGTTTCTCTTTTTCAGGTGGTTGATGATCATTCCAACACCATGATGAAACCACAGTGGCCAGATATTCAACAAGAGCTGAAAATTGTTGAGTCTGAAGAGGAGTTTTCATTTACTAGAAGTACTCTAAAGACAGATGAACAACAGCAGGAGTTTAAACCAAGTCTTACATCTATTGTATCTTCAGAAGCCAAGAGTTTAGTGTGTAGTTCTCTTGTGCTACCAACCCCTACCAAAGAGGAAAACCTAACTGGAGATCCATTGGCTATATCTGACATTCCTTCCAAAGAATCAAAAGATGTACAACTTTGCGAATCTGAGCCATTCAGAAAGCAGAGTAATATTTCTTTCACCTCAGTGAAACTGCAAAATATTCCATGTTCAAAAAATTGTCTACAAGATGATAACACTAAAAATGACCTTCCATCTCAATCCCAAAACTGGAAGTTTCCATCAGAACTAAAAGAAAACATAGCTTTTTCAACAGACAAGTCATCATATTCCAAAGAAAATAATTTAGACCAGCCAGAATGTGAAAGTAAGAACTGGCTTCTTCAAAAGGAGAAAAAAGTTGAAACAACAACCCAGTTAGAAAAAAATACTGACACAAATTCAGAGAGAGATCTGGCCAGTTCAAAGATTCAATGTGGAGCTGAAGTCCCATGGGTCAAAGAGGGCAGAATGAGTGATCGAAACTCTGTTAATCAAAAGGAGGAAGATACATGGAGTAACCATGTCCATAGTTTAGAATTGCTAGAGCCATGGGAAGATCATCAGTGGGTCACCAGTCCCCTTCATTCTCCTACCTTGAAAGAAACTCAAGGAAAGGCACTTCAGGAGTTTCAGCCCCAGAACCAAGGAATGGCCCAAAGCCATTTCAAGAAACCATGTTTCAGTCGTAGCTTTTCCTTAGACAGCAAAGATTTTTTAAAAGCTCATTGGGCTATAGAAATACCTTTAGCAAATGCAAATGAGGAACAGCTTTGTGGTGACCTAGAACAAGGAATGAAGGAATATTCACCAGGACAATGGAAAAAAAGTCTTCAGAAAGCTGAAACCTGGCTGAATTGTTTAAAGGAAACTTCAAACTCACATGAAACAAACATGAAATATCTAAGTCGTGAAGCAGGGTTTGCAGCAATAGAGTTGCCTTCTGGTCTTGAAGGATTGCCTAGTGTTGCCTGTAAAACATTGGTTGAGAAGAATGTGCCTAAAGATGAAAAAAACCAAGAAAACATGAAGCTAGATTCTCCTTTGTCACAATTTAATACTGAGATCAGTTTATTAAATTCAAACTGCACAGGAAAGCAGGCAATTAATATTCAACCGAATGACAGACCTGGAGTTCCTGTCATGAAAGGACCATATTGTACTAAAGAGCTGCAGGTCAATAAAGGTGAAGACATTCCATGTAAAGGAAAGCCAAGACCCTCTTCTCTCAACCTGGATTCTGTCCTTCCACTTGCCAGCCTTTTTAATTTTGACAACTTGTCTTTCCCCTCTTCACCCAGGCACTTTCTCTGTGGGCAGAAGGAAACTAAATCTAGTGATTCTGCACCATCCCTTTCTGTTGCTTGTCCAAGTGAAAATAAAGGTGACCTTTGGGGATCACACTTTGATCCTCAAGACTTAGACTTAGAATACATAATGATGTCTCATGCTACCACTGGTCGTCGTAATTCTGCCCCTGTAAGTGTTTCAGCAGTAAGAACATCTTTCATGGTTAAGATGTGTCAGGCTCGAGCTGTGCCAGTGATTCCACCAAAGATTCAATATACCCAAGTTCCCCAGCCTTTGCAGGCACAAAACCCCAACTGCAGAATCTCACTGGCATCAGAGAATAAAGAAGCAGAAGTCAAGAAAAGTCTAATCAAGCCAATTCAAAATGCTCAGGGTCAGCTGCAAATCCCAAAGGATCCACCACTCGATGGGATGGGAAAAGAAAACAACAGTACATTCATTTTGGATTCAGCTGCAGCTAGAAAAGCAGAACCATCTTTTTCCAATCATAATAATACTCAGGATGTACCTGTTCTTCGGCGAAAGAGAACCTCTGAAGGAGAAACTACTGGAGATACTCCACAGTCCTCAAAAATGGAGAGGCCATCTGGGGTTTCAAAGCCTTCTTACAGATCTAGACCAGGAAGACCTCAGAGCCTTATTCTATTTAGTCCTCCCTTTCCTATCATGGACCATCCCTCTTCTGCAGACTCTAGAGTATTGTTATCTCCCATAAGAAGCCCTACACAGACCTCTTCTCCAAGTCCAATTTCCAATGATTTATTAGGACCAGCCCCAGAGGGTGTCACTCTTCGTAACAAGATGACTATTCCAAAGAATGGCCAAAGGCTAGAGACATCTACAAGTTGCTTTTACCAACCACAGAGAAGGTCTGTAATTCTGGATGGAAGAAGCGGGCGTCAGATAGAATAATGCCTTTCCATTTCTCTTCCCTGGTGGATGAGATATACTAATAACACTGAGAACTATGAATATGATGCTATTATTGCTAAATGCTTATTACTAAAACAGTAATTGTTGATTTCAACAATTATTAATTTTATATTTTGTCACATTTAATAGATGAAATTATCCCACAGGTGAAACCAATATTTTACTGGAAGGAAAGGTAGAGGTAAAAGTTGTCTAGAAATGTATTCCTTTATAAGACACTCTCATGCTTCAGCTTCCCACCAACAGATATAAATAATCTCAGCTAATGTTCCTTTCCATGATCTTGCTTATTGCCTTCCTATAATGTTGAAATGCTATGTATTTGGGATTTCAGTCCAAGTATGTATTAAGAACAGCAGACCTGCTCCATGTATCTATATACAGACCTACAACGAGCGTTGTAAAAAGAAAAATGTGCACACTGGTCTTTCAAATAAGTGGGGAGAGAGGAATGCTGATGTGTTTGAGTGAAACCTATTTTGATAAGCTATTATTATTAAAAACATCAATTATATCTTACATTTTTCTAAATGTTTGATGGACTTTAATACTGATTATAGGAAATTGTACAAATAGTCATTCAATATAAAATACCTGCTCTGTCAGTGATTGGAAGATTTAGTGATATAATAGTAGGGATAGAACTCACTCCAAATGATTTTCATCCTCCTCCAAAAGCACTAATTTGCTATCTCTGTAGCAGTGTCACTTTTGGTAGCTGCTAAATGGAGTGATAGGGCAGTCATAATAAGCTTCAATCCATTTATTAGAACATCATAGTGTACTGATGTTTATTGAAGACATTATATGATTTTCTCTACACTTGTTTGCAAATGAGACTGAATTTAAGTTGCTACTCAACTTACATAACATCAGGTCAATAAGTGGCACAAACTAAATTTCAATTAGTAAATAAATTCCAGCCCAAATGTCTGGTTGCAAGTCATTAAAGCAGAATTGGGGGCCTGAAGAATGACTTACATGTGTTAGATTTTATTTTCTCATTGATTCTCAGTATCATAGTCTAGAAGCACATTTTCAGAAAACACAGTTGAACTAGAGCTAGGGCAGAAAATATGTAGACAAGTGATGTTGTGAATGTTGGTATACATATAAAATGCTGAAATAGCATTTATTGTAATTTCACTAATATTTATTTTGATACATGTATTTCTACCTAGAATTCCAACTTTGATTTTAAGAATAGGTTGCTTCACATAACAAAATGAGTACATTTTACACTTATGAAGTCTATTATAAGTCCCTAGTTTTTTTACTTTTCAATAAAATATATGTAAGACAGTTTGAAATAATAGCAAAAGAGGACTGGCAGTTCTAAAACATTGTGGTTCTCTGTTTGTAACAGAGAAATGGGTGACACTGTCTTTATTTGCACATTGTTATTAACATAAAACCACATTTCTGATTTAATCGAAGAGAAATTCAGCTGAAGACAATTTGGATGCTATGGATTTTTAAGATTCATTTTTTGAGAATAAATCTGTTTCTCCATTTTGGGAAACATGGGTTCTGCTTTTTGCCTGCCTAGATTTGGTCAGGGCTTGGTATGCTCCTTATAAGAGTTGGCAAAGACTGTAATGCCCAAGGACAGAAGGAAGTTCACTGAGGACTGTCATTTTTGGTGGAAGAAAGAATAGGATAATGGAATGAAACAGAGTGCTGAATTAGAAGGAAAGTTGTTAATGCATTATATACCATTTCTGGGATAACAAAAATAAGTCACTTGCTCATTGAAGAAAAATTTGCAGTACTCACCTGTGGGATGGTTTGTTCTTTTGCTTAAGTAATGCCTAGGATTTGCTTTAAGCAATGTATATTCACTATTTTCCTAGTGACAGATATATTTTCTAAAAGTGTGCTATAGAAATATATTAAAATCTAAGTAAGACCTAAGAAGTTGTGCATCTCTGAATCTTGGACAAAACCAGTGTTTAGAAATTAGGCTTTGCTGTAAATTCGTCCTGTATAGGCTTCCCACACTTTTGATAAAAAAGAGCATCAATTGCTCAGTCCACTAGCCATGGAGTCTGCCCTTCCTGATCTTTTCCCCTGAAATTGTTCTTCATATCAACGCAGAATTTTACCAACTATTGTTAAGCTTATCTGAAACAGATCTCGCTGAAAAACAGCAAATCTGCCAATTATTTCATGACAATTGTCCCTGTAGTGATGGTTAAGAGTTGTTTTGATGAGATGAGAGATGTGAAGAAGAAGTTAGGAAAGTGCTTGTAGATCTTTAGCACTGTTTTGCTTCAATTTCTTGTCAGATTCAATTCATGGATGTGCATACACACACAAACAACTGTGGTGGGTCTCATTACAGGTGGGGATGAGACAGCATACAGGGCGGAGGTACAAAAACTATCCATATGGTGTAGTAACAACAACTTGCACCTGAACATCGGCAAGATGAAAAAGATGGTGCTAGACTTCTGGAGAAAAAAGGAGGAACCTGCCCCACTTTACATCGGGGAGGACTGTGTGGAGAGAGTTTCCTCCTTTAAATTTCTGGGAGTCTACCTCTGTGAAGATCTGACCTGGAAAGTTAATACAACCCATGTGGCTAGAAAGGCCCAACAGAGGCTTCACTTTCTCAGGGTCTTGCAGAAGAACAGGGTAGAACAACGGCTAATGACCCTCTTTTACTGGTCTACTATAGAAAGTGTCCTCTTGTACTGTATTGTGGTTTGGTATGCTGGTCTGACAGCCGCGGATAGGAAAGTATTACAGAGGGTAGTGAGTACAGCACAAGACATTGTGGGCTGTCCCCTGACACTATTGGATGACATCGCCAGGGCTCGTTGCCTTGGAAGAGTGAGGAAGATTCTCAGGGATGACTCACACCCTGGACGGTATCTCTTTACTCTCCTACCATCGGGTAGGAGATATAGGAGTATAGCCAGCCACACCAACAGGCTGAAAAACAGCTTTTATCCATGGGCTGTTAGGCTTTTGAATGAGAAATAACTTTTGTGAATTTTATGCAGAATTGACTTGGGAGGCCGGTGTGTGGTGTAGTTGGTTCACATGGTGTAATAAGATGGAGGGTTTGTTGTCACTGTGTGTTGGGGGATGGGAACACAAAGGGAGGCTCAGCTAATCTCAATGTACACATAGTTGTACTTTGACAATAAAGGTTCATTTCACACACAACACACACACACACACACACAAAATTTCAGTTGAGATTGGGGACATGGGCAATTCTTTAAAACTGATGGGATTCTTCTTCCATTGTGTTCTAAAAAAGGCCTAACTCTGGGGGGTTTAGGAGTGGAGGAAAAGGTAAGGGCTGAATCTGATTTTTCAGTGACATGCTGAGAACAACACTCCAGAAGTTGGATCAAGGATAAAAATAAAATAAAATTGATTCCATTGAATTCAAAAGTGGATTTGGTTAATGCTTTTTTACATGTATTAAATGAAAAAAAATGTTCCCAAGCATTTTATAATTTTCTCCCTTCTTTCATAGTATTAATTACAGCTTGCTGACAACTTTTGAAGGCTCACATCCACTGTAGTCAAAGCATTCAAGGGCCCTGTATGGCTGTAAGGTCTCAAGCTGTGCATCTTTGCTGTATATGAAAAATACTATATGCCATGTTAGATTGTTTATAACATTTTAACTGTAACTTTTTAAGATACAAGTATACTTTTTTCAAAATTTTGTTTCTGATAATCTTATTAAAACAAAACAAATTTAAACTGAGGATAAATCCCTGTTCCTTCCCATCCCTTCCTCTCCCTGAAGAAATTATGAATCAGTTTTTCTTATTGCTTTCAATTTGAGAGGGGGAACCAAGTCCATTACTGTGAGGTCTGAGCTTTGTATGAATTGTTGAATTTCATTTAATCATCATGATGAATATTGTTTTCATGGAGTGCTGCTCTTCTATTTTAGTGCTTTCATCATTTGGAAATTTTGCCAAGTCTCAACCATGAGATTAAACTGGAGTTTTTATAAAAACTAATTTGTGTCTTAGTGTTGTTTTGGCAATGTACATCTTTACTGTGCTCTAGTTGAGAACAAAAGATGTTTACTTTTGACATTTTGTTATAGGTAAAGGTAAAAGGTAAAGGTTCCCCCGCACATGCGTGCTAGTCGTTTCCAACTCTAGGGGCCGGTGCTCATCTCCGTTTCAAAGCCGAAGAGCCAGCGCTTGTCCGAGGACATCTCCGTGGTCATGTGGCCGGCATGACTAGACGCTAAAGGCGTACGGAACGCTGTTACCTTCCCACTGTAGTGGTCCCTATTTTTCTACTTGCATTTTTATGTGCTTTCGAACTGCTAGGTTGGCAGAAGCTGGGACAAGTAACAGGCGCTTACTCTGCTATGCGGCACTCGGGATTCGACCCACCAAACTGCTGACCTTCTGATCAACAAGCTCAGCGTCCTAACCCACTGTCTTCCTTATTTGATTAGCTAAACCAGAGGTGGAAAACCTGTGAACTTTCCAGATGCTTCTGAAATTTAATTTCCAAAAGACTCAATTAATATCAATCTCTGAGAAATATTGGTGAGGAATCTTTCAGCAATATGAAAGGCTATAATTTCTCCATTTTGAACATCCCCAAGCATTAAGGATGCTCATCAGCATCACAGGTGTTATTTTGCAAGATCATTGCCAACCGATCCTTTAATGAAATTGAGAGAATGTACATTGTTATAAAAATTCTATTTTTTAAAGTTAAAGAAAGCAGCATTCTTTTGAACTAAGCTGGAATGGGGAATGTCATGTTATAGCAAGTAGTACTACCTGAAATGGAATCTGTTTCTATTTAATCTGGAGAGGGTGGTGAAACTGCATGTAGAGCAGAAAATATTTGATTTTGTTTTTCATACAGTCACACAACAAAATATATTATTGTGTCATCATTAAACTGTCTTTTCAGAGGGAGAGCTTGTCCTCTGATTTGGCTTTGCCTCAGGGCTGCAAAATGAAGTCCAGTTACTAACATGACACTGTTATGTAATCAGATGGCCTTTTTGATCCATTATCCCTTTTAGAAGAACAAAATTATTTCGTTCTCATCTGAAAAATACTCTCTGGAGTAGATCTATATTCTAGGAAGTTGACTGAACTACTCCATTTAGATGGCTCATCTACCTGTGGGAAGCACTCAGAATATTAGAGATCACCCTGCATCCTTTGTAACTAGTGCAAAAGTTATACACAGACCTACAATTCTTGCTGAACTTCAGTCTTTTTCATATCTAGTAGAAGAAAATTCAATCTTCTGTGTTTCCAAAGCAACTTGCATAAATCTAACATTATATTTGGTAGCAGCTGGATCTCATATTCTCTTACAAAGCATCTATCTTGACTACTGTCACCACAAACTCATAACTCGAAGGAATTTAATTCTTTTTCTATCTCTCCTCCAGCTGCTTTCTTTTCATTTTTCAAAGTCTAAATACATTAATTGGGATCTGTTTATGTCTTTAGACATATTAAAATGAATGTATTTTGACTGATACACTGCAGTACTTAGGATGCTTAGTCTAGTATCGTACTTTTAGTAATATACTTAGCATGGCTATCTAATTAGGGAATAATGGTTTTGCTGGAATCAGATCTGGGCAATCTGCTTGTTCCCTGAATTTGATGGGATTCATGGCTTTTTCCTTATTCATGGATACCCAAAAAAGGACCCGATCTGGGAAATTGGTACTTTCACTATTATACCGAAGAAAGAATAATAGTATCAGCTACACGTTTTCTCCTTCTTTGAGAGGATGGCCAATGTATCATTTAATATTTTAAGGGGAGGTGAAATATTGCACTGAAAAGGACTATCTGTAGAGCAAAAAGGCCCATACCTCTTTAATACAAATATTATAAATAAAATGACAAAACGTCTCCTTTAATACATTGGAAACATAGTAGGACATGTACAAAACAAGTGCTCAGGACTATATTCTTGTCCTCTCTAAAATAGCGAATGTTTTGTTGTTATTCAGAACAAAATTTAGGTTATATTACTTAAAAAGAGGAAAAGCTGGTTTATTAGAGGTTAGTCCTTGATTAACAACCATTGCTTAGCCATTATTCAAAGATATGATGGATTTCCCCAGAGCTACTTGCAACCTGGTTTCAAAGAGTTTGCATTTTAGGGACTTGGCAACCTGCCTGCATTAATGGCCATTTGCAGTGCCCCATAGCCATGTGATTACGATTTACATTTTTTTGCCAGAAATCAGAGTTTATTTCTGGTTTCTGGAAAAAAAACCATCATTTGGCTAAAATGAGCTCACTTAATGACTGTCATCTTCACTTAATGACTGTGACATTTGCATAATAGCTACCACAGAAAAGGTCATAAAATCAGGCACAGTCACACGACCCATTTAACAATCACCATGAATTAGAACTGTAATTCTGGGCTCCCCTGGGATGTAAGTCAAGGGCTACCTGTATATTTTCTTGCAGTTAAGTAAAAGCTTTAGAACATTTTAAGTTGCCATTTGACCTGATTAAGAAGAAATAAAATTGGAAGTTCGTGTATAGAACTTGAATAGAAAAAGAGGAATGTAGATGGAAAACAACCTCTTATTTTTTTGCAAAGAGTTGATTCAAAACAGAACCAAACTTTTGGTCCCTAATCCATAGCCATACACATAGTGTTGTTTTTGTTGATTGAATGTCAGTGATGCTGGTGGAGGAAGGAAATGCATCACATCCTTTTAGCTTTAATAAAAGTGCAATCCAGAAATATTTAATTTTAGCAATAGGAAGATATGCTAGCACTTCAAGGCAAATACAGCAGCTGCTTAATAATAAGCCGAGGGATAAAAGACAGAACCGGGGATAAAATAACACCGCCGAAGTTTTCTGAAAAAGGAGCATTTTCTGAAAGGCAAAAGCTGAAGCAAAGAAACAAAAAACAGATGTTGAACTCACTTTCCACTGCTGAAAGAACTTGAAAAAAAGCTTGTTTTAAAAATGGGGAAAGTTAATCTCTGTCTCAGCAAATACAACGTTCATTATTCTATATTCCATTACAGTTACCTTAGGCAACTAAAGTTCAGCAAATTTTGCCCAAAGAAAAATGATCAAAAGGAATCTTATGTCTCTGAATGTGTCCTAGAGTACCTCACAGCCTTAAACCACTTGTAAAAAAAGAGCCTTGTTTAACTATTACAGAAAGAATATTCTTTCAGTAAGAACTATGCAACTCCAACATGACTGGAAAAATTTAGGTCATATTTAGAGGAGGCTGGAGTGTTGCTGGAAGTACTTGAAGAGAGGCACTTGGAAAATATTCATGAACAACATTAGAGGAATCATATTCAGGCTTGTAGCCTTCTATCAATATACTTGCCATAAGGCAGGGATTTGCAATCTTTAGGGACTTAAAGTATATTTAGAATTTGGAGAATGTTCTCACAAAATGACTGTGATACTCCTAGAAATAATGTGAAGCCAGAGACAAGATTTTTGTTTTGTTTTTGTTTTTGCTTTCAATACAGAAGCTATTATTTTTATTTAAAAACATTAAACATCAGGAGAGATGGGCAATTTGCCATGTACCACGGGAAGGAAAAACAGAAGTGCATTCTCCAATCCAGTAACTTCCATTTGTGCTGGGAAGGCAACTTCTAGAATTCTCAACCACCAGGTTGGAGTTAGCTAACATCATGAAAAAGATAGAGTGTATATGGTATAACAAATCTTTGCATGTAGAACAGTCACAAATTCAATTTCTGGCTTCTTAAGTTATAGATATGAGCTAACTAGTTAGCAGAAATCTCTTTATGAGATCCTGCAGAGAGGCCAGAATACTGTAATAACAAGTACCACTAGCTGCTGCTTGTTTTCAGCAGCTTTCCACAAACACGTAAATGTAAGATGATACCAAGAAAATTGGGAACAGCCTTGAAGGACAAGATGAAGAACCATTACTAAGGTAAAGGTCAGATAAGAGAGAGCTGAACCCATTCCAGGAAACTGATTTGAGTAATAATCTGAGATCTTCTCTAGTTCACACAAAAATAAGGATGGGAGGGGGAAGCACATTCAGACTTACAAAATTCTGTTCTATGCCTGTTACAATCAAAGTAGTGCTGACCTATGTAGCACTGGTTTCTTAGTCCGGTTTACATTGTAAAACAAAGAAACAACACTGGTTTTACAGGAAGATAAATATGTGCAGAATTGGAAATAATTGAGTAATCTTAGCAACATTTTTTTGTGTGAAAAACACGGTGACAAATTCAAACCATAGTCCTGCTCACCATGTGATAGAATATTCAGAATTTGTACGAAAAATGTATGAGAATATCTATGGCCAAGATACAATCATTGGACAAAAGCATTTCACCCCCCAAAATGGTCTAGGAGCTATTGTAGAACTCCATGAATAGGGATGCAGCAGTGTGTGTCAGCAGTTTCACCTCCAATGACAAATTTTTGCTCAATTTTCTTTTACTATTTTTGCCACTCTTTTTAATGCACTCTGTATTACAGCTGAGTACCAAAGTTAGTGGAAATGAGGCAATGACATAAGAATGAATGAAGAAATCCTGAAAATATTTTTTAGGCAGAATTGCTTTATAAATACCATATATATGCACGGATAAGTCTACTCCAGAATTTTAAACAAAATATTATGAAAAATGTTTCATCCGTGGATAAAACAACCCTATATTTTAATGTTTTAATTTTTACAATTAGCTTATTCATAGATGGGGCATTTTTCATGGTATTTTCTTTAAAATTCAGAGGTCAGTTTACCCATGGATGGACTCATTTTGAGCATACAGTATGCCACAAGATAGGAAGCATATAAATTTAATAAATAAACAAATACAGAGATTTTTTTTAAAGCATTACTGTATATACTTGTGGCAAGGCTAAACAAAACCAAATTTTGGTATGTATTTTGGAACTTAAATTTTTTAACTTATCTGTGAACATATACAATACTGATTCTCACCACTTTCTTTGGAAAATCAGTGACTCTTTTAAAGAAGCTGTTTCATAGACTTCAATTGATGCAGCAATACAAATTAAAGCAACCCTTATTAAATGATTGTTCAGTCACTACTTCAACATATCCAATAAAGGATAAACTACAATATTAACTTGTTACTGGTGTCACTCTCAGATCAAACCAAATCAAATCAAATTCTCCTTAGGGTTTTGAAAAATAACATCTCTTCCAATTATTATCCCCGCTCCTATTCTGCGTTTTAAAGTTTAGTTTTAGTTTTTTAGTTTTTATTAAATTTTTATACCGCCCTTCTCCCTAGGGACTCAGGGCGGTGAACAGGGCAAATGATAAAAGTACAAAACTACAAAAGTTAAAATAGAATTAAATTAATGCCCAAGATAAAACAGTAAAATATACAAATATTTAAAAACCCAAATTAACTCCCCATCAGGCCAGGCCAGCTTGTTCAAACAGGTGGGTCTTTAACCCGCGCCGGAAGGAGCGGAGATCCGGTGCCATCCGGAGCTCCACCGGCAGTTGATTCCATAAGGCCGGGGTGCCCACAGAGAAGGCCCTCCCCCTGGGGGCCACCAGCCGGCATTCTCTGACTGGAGGCACCCTGAGGAGGCCCTCTCTGTGGGAACGCACAGGGCGGAGGGGGGTTGACGCCGGCAGCAGGTGGTCCCCGAGGTATTCCGGACCCATGCCATGTAGGGACTTAAAAACCATCACTAAGACCTTGAACCTCACCCGGAAGACAACTGGTAACCAATGTAGCTCGCGGAGTAAAGGTGTAACATGGGAGTACCGGGAAACTCCCAAGACAACTCTCGCGGCCGCATTCTGTACCAGTTGGAGCTTCCGAGTGGTCTTCAAGGGAAGCCCCATGTAGAGAGCATTACAGTAGTCAAGGCGAGAGGTCACGAGCGCATGAGTGACCGTACACAGGGCATCCCGGTCCAGATAGGGCCGCAACTGGCGCACCAGGCGAACCTGGGCGAAAGCCCCCCTAGTCACAGCTGCTACATGATCTTCCAAGGTAAGTCGTGAATCTAGGAGGACTCCCAAGTTGCGAGCCCTATCCACGGGGGGTAACAGCTCACCCCCCATAGAAAGAGATGGAACAATTTGAATGTCCCGGGATGCCGGAATGTACAGCCACTCAGTCTTGTCCGGGTTGAGTTGAAGTCTGTTCCTCCCCATCCAGACCCGAACCGCCTCCAGGCAACGGGACATCACAGCGAGGGCATCACTGGGGTGGTTTGGGGTAGAAATAAAAAGTTGGGTATCATCAGCATATTGATGATACCCAACTCCAAAACCACGAATGATCTCACCCAGCGGTTTCATGTAGATGTTGAACAGGAGAGGCGAGAGAACCGACCCCTGAGGAACTCCACAAACGAGAGACCTAGGGGCCGATCTCTGCCCCCCTGCCAACACCGACTGCGAACGTCCCAGGAGATAGGAGGAGAACCACCGAAGAACTGTGCCTCCCACTCCCAATCCCCTGAGACGCCGCAGCAGGATACCATGGTCGATGGTATCGAAAGCCGCTGAGAGGTCTAATAGGACTAGGACAGAGGAACATCCCCTATCCCGAGCCCTCCAGAGATCATTCACCAGAGCGACCAATGCCGTCTCCGTGCTGTACCCGGGCCTGAAACCCGATTGGTACGGGTCCAGATAATCCGCTTCATCCAGGACCAGAGGGAGCTGATGCACCACCACACTCTCAACAACCTTCGCAAGAAAGCGAAGGTTGGAGACTGGACGAAAGTTGTTCAACACAGCTGGGTCCAAGGCAGGCTTCTTGAGGAGGGGTCTCACCACCGCCTCCTTCAAGACGGTGGGGAAATTACCCTCACTCAAAGAAGCAGATATCACCGCCTGGAACCAGCCTCGTGTCCTCTCCCTAGCTGGAAGCCATCATTGTAAAGCCATCATTTTAAAGGATAAATACAATGATGGCTTCCAGTCTCTCCTCAAAGGAACTTGTTTTTCCCATCTCCTTCTCTTTTTTCATTGCTCTTTCTCAAACTGCCCCAGGCTGAATACTTCTTAAAGAGTGGGAGTATTGATAGTATGTTGTGAATCCAAGAAAATTTGTTTCTCATCAGACTAAATTGGTAAGTAGTAACTCTCTGGAGCATTAGTAGCAATACCTAGGTGTATGGAATAATACTTACCTACTTACCCAGCAGCTACAGTGCCTGTTTAACCACTATAGAAATGTTGAATAGCCTTAAAAAAACAGCTCATGCAAAAGTAGGTAATGTTGAGAAGAACATTTCACACAGGAAGTTATTCACTTTGGGTGTTTTATTGAAAATTAACACATCTTCTTTGACCCTTCTAGCTGTTGTCTAGAGTAAGCCTCTGAATAATCAGTGTTATGGAAAATCCAGAAAAAAATCAACAAACTCTTTAATATATTACAGAAGTTTCCCTTTTAGCATATATCATTCAATGCAATTTGAGAGCAGTATACAGTATGATGTTGCCCTCTAAACCTTACCCCACTTCATCACATTTGCACTGGGGAAGAAAGTACATGTGGGAAATAGTTTTTGTGCATTCTATTCCTCAGCAAAATCTTCATTTGGGTCATTGGAAAACAAAATGAAAGCCTTAAAGCTATGATATTCTATTCACAAATTCAAATATTTCATTAAAAAGTGGTTTAATGTTGATACATTGAAATCAAAATTATCCTTAAGTATCCAGGTTCTGAAGTTAAAGAATCCCTTATGAAACTTGTTTCTTTATTGTTTTTTTAAATAAAATAAAGACACAGATTTGACTCAATAACTAAAGTTTCCCACTAACTTAAAAAAAATCATTTATTCCAGTTCTTCAGCTTAGGAAAACATGAGAGCAATCACTATAATGTACAATCAATATACTTGGGTTACATGTGAGACAAAATTCTATTCTTTTAACCATCTTTATTTTATTCAGAAAACAATTTATTACTAAAGGTTTGAACAGGATTAAAATATACAGAAAAGGTATTTCTTTTTGGAGCTTACATTTCATGGAAAATAATTTGCATCTTAAAATTCTCTGTACAAGGCATAGGTAAAGGTAAAGGTTCCCCTGCACATGCATGCTAGTTGTTTCCAACTCTAGGGGCCGGTGCTCATCTCCGTTTCAAAGCCGAAGAGCCAGCGCTTGTCCAAGGATGTGGTCATGTGGCCGGCATGACTAGACACCAAAGGTGCATGGAGCACTGTTACCTTCCCACCATGGTGGTCCCTATTTTTCTACTTGCATTTTTACGTGCTTTCGAACTGCTAGGTTGGCAGAAGCTGGGATGAGTAACAGGTGCTCACTCTGTTACGCGGCACTCGGGATTCGACCTGCCAAACTGCCGACCTTCTGATCGACAAGCATACACTACCACAAAAAAGCTTACAGTATGATGTGTAAACAAAAGATTGATCGTGTAATTTGTTGGCCATCTATATATTAGTCATTCATATTAAAAAAATAAACATGATTTTATGGTGAATTCTAACAAAATATATTTAATTCAAGATCCAAGGAAAATGTTAGGATATCTCTTGCATTCAATGTGTTTTCAAGTATAGTTGTTCCGCTGTGTTTGGTTCTTTTAAGAAGTCATCCTCTCTTGCAAATAACTTAGGAATCATAACAAACATTGGTAAACTGAGGATTGTATGTGTAATCAATCAGGACCAGTAAGCAGAGGTAGCCAAAAAATACTGCAAAAAACCTAGATAATCATTCCAAACAACTGGTTCAACTCTTTCTTATTTTCCTAAAATAGCCATTTCCAATAAAAGAAAATAAATGTAGCTCAGGATTGAACTGTGAGGTCCTTGGTGTTCTCTCTGCAGGTTGTTTGCTTGCAGATGTTTGATTAGCCAAATAGGTAACACCATCAGTGTAACTGTGGGGCTTGGTCCCTGTTTATATATAGTAGCTTGCCCTGCCAGTGTTGGTAGGGCTGTGGTTTTCTCCTTGATTGAAGAAGCAGATGGTTTTCTGCTTCATAGTTTGTCTGGTATTAATCCTTGTTTATTGAGTTTGAGATGCTGGAGACAATGTGTTCTGGTCTTTTTGTTTCCTTCTTAGCTTTTTAATTGTCTCTTTTGAATGTTATATAAAAGTTATAAAGTAACTACCAAAGAGAAAACCACAGCTCCACTAATACAGGCAGGGCAAACTGCTGTATATAAACAGTGAGCAAACTCAACACTCATTGGCATAGATGATGTTACCTAATTGGGTAATGAAATGTCAGCAAGCATACAAACAAGAGAGCACCAGGGACTCTACCTCTATTTTCTCATATATTGCTATGTCTTAGTATGGCCTGATTGTTACAGAACAGATCAGACCATTAGTCCAGTTTCCTATCTAGTGATTACTATAGCTACGTCTGAAATTAAGGCAATGGGGGAAGAAAATAAAAGATTAAAGGGACATCTTGAGAAGTTCCACAGGGAGAAATTATATAGATATGAACTATCTATAAGTACAAGTTTAGTGTACTGGTTAAAGCATCAGGCTAGCAACATGGAGACCATGAGTTGTAATCCCACTTTGTGCAAAACCAGTTGATGACTTTGGGCCAGTCACTTTATCTCAACCCCAGAAAAGAGGCAAAGAAAACCACCTCTGAAAAACCTTGCCAAGAAAACTGCAGGGATTTGTCCAGGTAGTGTCTGAGAAATGGTCATAATTGAATAGAAGAAGGGGAAAAAACTATATAGATTTATGGAAAAAAGCAGGAAGAACAGATTGCGAGGCCATTACATCTTTAATATTCAATTCTGCTCCAGTAGAACATCGTACAAAGAAGGACCCAAGTCTGGAAAAAAAGGAAATAATTCAAGGAGAATTATTGCCACATCTTTTTTTATGCAGCACATTTGAATAGGAGAACAGCTTGAATTTGCACAAGCACCATAATTAGGTGTGGGACAACTAACTCTGTGAATTAAGCATGTATTGTGTTCAACTCAGAACACCATACAGAAATACATATCATACAAAAATACAAGTGTATAAAATTTAATAAGCTGACAGCAAAACTATGAAAACTTCTGCAAGTAAAATAGTTCTCAGGTCTTCCTCTTTTTATGGAAAACTGTATAGACAATGAAACAGTGATATAAGTTATGGCAAGCATCTCATAAAGGCTTCCATTAAAGTCACTGCCAAAAAGTATGCACAGAAACAAATATTCAGACTGCCCAGGAATTTAGGACAACTTTGTTTCTATGCATGTTTGTGCCTGACTGTGACAATGTCTAGGCCAGAGGTGAGAAACGTTTCCTGTTGACAGCCACATTCCTTTCCAGATACTACATGCCAACATTAGGTGTGCCTGAATCTAGCAGTGGAGAAAGCCAAGCCAAGCTCAAGTGACCAGGGATATGCTTTTTCTTTTTCCTCCCTGACCAGGAGGCTGCTAGAGCAAGGTCTTTTTCAAAGTTGGTAAGAAAAGCAATTAGTTTTACTTGCATACACAGAGCAAGGATCTGTGGACTGTAACTCCCAGATTTCCCCAGCCAGCATGCATTTCTGTCAGTAGAAATTCTGGGGAATTCTGAGAGTTGTCAAATTTGAAAAAAAAACATTGATTGATTGGTTGAAATATACAAATCAATATTTTAATCAGGGCAGGGAAAAACATATCTGTTTAAATATAAAAGGAAAGGTTGTTTTAGGATTTCAGAATTCTCCACATTGCCCTGATTATTGTTAAATTCACCTCAGTGAAGAGAAAACAGTGAGAAAAACATCACATTGATGTCATGTCAAACAAAAAGTAAGAAAAAAAGAGCAAGGGACCTCTCAGAGTTTTTTAAAGGTCCTGGGCTAGACAGAGAACACACTTCATTAAAAATCTGAACTGATTATTTATGGTAGCCCAAGATGGGCCATCATAACTAATCCCACATATTCAAGCATTTTAAAAGGGAGAGACTGGGAAAGAGGATTCTGGATTTACTTTTGAGTAACACTGCTGTCCAATTTCTTCTAGAATAAGGTTTGGGAAAATAAGAAAAGCTTCCCTTCCCTTCCCTTCCCTTCCCTTCCTCAATTATTCTGCTATAGTGCAGTGGTACCTTGGTAGTCAATAACTTTGAAACTCATCAAACTTGGTACTCAATGGATTTTGACACAAAACCTTTTCCCAGTACTCATTGATTTTTGTTTTTGTTTTTTTTTTTTGTATTCAATGCATAAGCTAGAACTGTTGGTGTTTGGCTGTCATTATACTTTGTATAAATTTGTTTGATACTCATTCTTTTTGGACTCATTCTGCCTCTTGGAACCAATTAACAATGAGTACTGAGGTACCACTGTATTTATTCAGATGAGAGTGAGAGAGACTGTCCAGCTTGCCTCAACCAACTGATGAACTTTAGAATTCATATTCCTGTTCAGCCTGGCTATCCCTAGTCCAACTCCAACATTATTTAAACATCCTAAATATTCTACTATGCCTGTCATTCAGGTGACAAGGTTCTATCATGTTTGTCCACATGCCTCTCGCTTGCTGATAACCAGTCTTCCTGCATTTATTCACATTCTTTTTATTGCCTTCCTAGAGGTCATTTTTATATTTGAACTGCGGCTTGTTATACTGGTTAAGGGAGTCTGTAAACTCAGATAGTCATTGCAGTGTCCAAGAAGGACAGCACAAACAAGTCATACAGTATATTACAAACAAGTTTTCCCTGTTATGAAAGGCTTATCTGACCTTAGCTGGCTCACAACATTAAAACTGTGAGTTCAGTCCCAAAACACTGGAGACTTTTTTTCCCCCTGAATTAAACTGTAATCTTTTGATATGGCTTGTTAAAACCTAAGCAATATACTACCATTAGTCTCAGCAGTATAAGCAGGTGGGCCTTTGATAGAAGTCATTTACAAACATAATTTAATGGAACAAAAAATGATAAGGAAAAGACATTCACTAATAGGACCAAACCTTTCCATACAGAAGAGATAACAAAATGAAAAAGTAAAAGAACAAAAAAGTAAAAGGTTAAGTGCATGGCTTAAAATTAACACTAAAATGCACATTAAAGACACTAAATCCTGAAGCCCAACAAATAAAGTTCTGTTGATACTTACAGTCCAGCACAGAATGGCAAATCCAAACCAGGCAACGCCCCAGGCATGTCTGTTCATGGGGCCAACAATAGTTTCAAAGCAGCCCTAGGGTAAAATAAGGGGAAGAGGATCGGCTACAGGCAAATAGATCTGGTTGCTAAGCCTTCATTCAAAAGAAGGATTGATGTAAATTAATACAGGCAAGATTTAATGTGAATTTGTGCCTGCCTGATTCATATGGAACTAGAATGAACTTACATGTCAATACTGGTAGTTTCCAGAATTGTGCAATATGGCTTGCAACCCATAAATATGTGCACAAAAGTGTATGTGGAAGGTAAAAAAAAAGTATTCCTGGAAATTGTTTGCAAACTATGTTCCCATTAACAAAAGTCCATACAAAAAATGTTCATTTTAGATTGAAAGTTGTATAAAAAATGTTAATGAATTCTTACACAGATATTTTTATGTCAAATTTGAAAACTAAACATAAATGAGCCCAAAAAAGCCACTAGTAGTAGTGCCAGTACCTTTCCTCCTGTTAACAGTTGACTGGTATCCTCAGACTGACACATTTTAAGATGGCTGCAACAGCCATCTCTGGTTTTTCCTAAGGATTGCCTTAAGTAATGACATAGGCTAGCTAGCAGTAGTAGGCCATTCTGGAGATTTGCATGCCTAACTCCCCATGAAGCAATTGCTCTTGCTGAAGGTTTGGGAAGGCAGAATGTTAAAGGTTGAATTATTTTGGTTTGCAGCTGCCCTGATTTGCTTCTTAACACAGCTGCTTCATTTTAACTTATGGTAGGGCTGGTCCTCTCTGACATAGTAGTTACTGGGAGGGGGTGGTGTAAAAGAGGGAACACTAGGAGAAGAGGAGCATTTCAGCCTACTATAATAGGAGAAAATATTGGTAGCATTGAGCACCCCCTTAACATTTTAGAGAAGACAAATATCAATGAGTATTTTGATTGCTGCAGAATAAAAATAAGAAGAAATTCTTACTCCCTCGTGGTAATAGCCAGGCATTCCTAATTTGCAGCCATCCAAGCTAGTTGCTTTTCCTAGGAGATCCATAACACAGCACTGTCGTGGCCAGGGAAAATCTGCATCATTGTTCACCGTCCGAAAAACGGAGGTATATGTTTGCCAGTCGTTTGGACCATTCACACCACAGCATTTATTCTGGATTTAGGAAAGAAAAATGCATTTGTTGGGGTGCAATAAATAGGCCACTACACTTGTCATTTTAAAAAAGAAAGAAAGAAAGAAATTGTAGCCAATTTACTTTTTTTTTACTAAAGATATGAAAAAGATTTATATCCAATGAACCAGCATCAATTTTACAATGTTTCACACTGTAAAAACACTGAAAATTGTTGGTATGTTGACAGAACTGGATGGAGTACAAAACGTACATTAAGGAATTCTGATTTCCTCAGATAGATAATTTACCGGACATTACAATGAAGTTTGGAATCATATCACTGGGGAAAAAGTAGTTTATATTTTTCAAAAACTTCCCAAGTTTTGACCTAGCTCTGCATCATCCCATAACTTTAGTGAAATTCATATGAAAATGTTGCTTAAGATCAAGACAATAAATTGATAGGTTATGACAATTATTCAGAACAGTTCTCTTTTGACAGTAATCCCTGATCAGGACTCTTTATTCGATATGCACTGTAACCATATTCTACCAAATATAGTTATAATTCCCCTTCACAGTTTCTTTATGAACCCAGAAGGTTGAGAATAGAGTCAGAAAGCATGTTTTTATCTATTGGCCAGGCTTACAGTATTTGAATGCCTGAAGATGGCATTTGTATCTCCAAAGCTCTAAGCAAAACAATAAATGAAGATTCAAGCTGTTCAGAAATTGTAAGTAGTGATGTACTACAAGCAATTTCTAATCCTATGTGTGTTCATTTTTAAATGACCTTTCCACTCAATTGGAGTAATGCATGATAGGATTATAGCTACAATCTCTTTTTTAAAATTCCACTTCATTGCCAAGCTCAAGAAGCAAAAACCACATAGATTTGAGAACGATGTCTTAAATGCTACAAAACACAAAGCTGAAAACTGTAAGACCAACTTTGAAATGTGTTCTTCCCATGATCTGCCCATCTGGTTTGTGATGAGTCTGTTCACACATACTGAACTTCTCCCCTATCTGCTTCCCACACTACCTCAGGCTTTCATGCTAACAGTGTAAGAATCTTTTTCCCACTACTGAAAGAGGCACATTTTTTTCTGAACTTCACATTTAGCCTTAAAGTGATTTTCTGGGACCCTTACTCCCAAACTAGAAAATAGCACCAATATTATTTTTTATTTAATAGAAGTCAGATTTATACTTAATTAAAATTAAATTAAAACTGAATTAATTGAAATGAAATATAGTAGGCATGCTATTCTCTAATATATATATATTTTACTACGTTTGGAGTTATGTGGTCCTGAGACCTCAGTTGTGCACCCGTCTTCACTACTACATTTTTTTTTGTTTATATCTAGAAAGGATCTTGATGTCATTGAAAACAGTAAGCTTTAACGAGTCAATGAAGAATAGCCACAGAGAGGTTAAATTCAATGGCTTTGTATGGCTGTTTAAGACACTTCCCATTGAAAAAAGTTGAGATGATAGTGCTCAGCCTCAAAGGTATGATAAAGAAGGGTTACAAACTATCTTAGCATTTGACAAAAATATCACCAAAAAATATTAAGGAAGCCAAAGTTTTTTGCATTTCATTATTAGAACACAGGTATAATATATTTGTCACCCAGAGAAACACATCCATTTATATGAGAGCTCTATATATTTCTGGATTATTTAGAAAAATATTCTTAAATGAGAATCAAGTATTAGTCCCAAAGTAGTATAATAGTCTTACCTGCAACATGAGACGATTCCATGTTCGGGTAATACCTTCACTCTTCCATTTGTCATCATTGTTGAGTGGGTTTGGATTCTGGTATTTTTCCAACATTTGCTTCATGAAAAGTTCACTTGTAAGCTAAATGGTAATGAAAGAGAAGAATATGAGCTTTTTTCCTATTTGGAGAAGTCACATCCTTGATAACATCTAGCACATACATCTTAGATTTTTTTTAAAACTACTTAAAATTAAATATTTTCTTCCAGTAGTACACGCTGACTAAATTTAAATAACATTAACTCAGGCTTAACCCACAAATTCCAGTTTTTGGTAGACTACTTCACCGAGTAACTTTAAGGAATTCATCTGTGATTAGGCTTTATTTTTTTTAAAAAAAAGAATTACAATATCATTAGCAAATGCGCTTGCTAATGAAGTGATTCTAATCAACAAACAAATCCCCCCGCCAGTCCACAGACGTGGTAGAAAGATTTCCTTTCCCCTAGATTAAAATAATGAATTAAAAACTTGTTCATACCCTATAAATGTGCTGCCCGACCTTCAACATGTTTGCAGAAATGAATCCTTCCCCTTTTAACCTCTACACTGAATTGCGAGCATCTGAGAGAATAGACACATCACTGGCAGAATACTCACGAAATCCCGATGCACTGTTGCTGTGATGCTTGAGGCCACTTCAAAGGCAAATACAATCATCATCAGGATGATGTACTGAACACAAACAAACAAAACACACGTGTCACAAAGAACATTCAATGTACTTCAATCTCAGCCTGAGTGCTATAACACTCCTCCCCTGAAATCTGTCCTGTTTCTTCTGTTTCTTTTTCTTTCATCCTTTAGTTTCCTAGAAATAAAAGCTTGGGAAAGAAGCAGGAATGGCTTCTCAAACAACTTTCCGCTAAATTATTTGTTCATATATTGTTCATAGACTTCTATTGAAAAAGCCACCACACAAAAGCATTCCGATTTAAAAAATGATGGAATCAAAGCAGGAATAAAACAACAAGAATACAATAATTTGGAATAGCATCTTGCAATTCTTTTTTTAAACAACAACAACAACACAGTTTAGGAACCAGCTACATTTTTCCTGGGAGCAAGTTCCATAAATGGGGCACTATTATTGAGAATGTTCTACTCCTGTTACCATGTTGTACACCAGCTAGTGGAACCAAGACAAAGACTCACCAACCTACTTTAGTGCATGTGTTAGACGGTATTGAATTGACAGACCTTTAAAAACTTTTTGTTACTTTTGTCTGCAAAAGTTTATTGGCAGTGAACAGAATTATGTGTGTCCATTTAATTACTCTGCTTAACAGTCCAGGAAGCTACCAGCCACAGCTCCTTGTTAGCATTAATTTGCTATACTGAGAATATACAGGTTCTGTTCAACTTACAACCCATCATTTAGTGACCATTCAAAGTTACAATAGCACTGAAAAATTAAGTTGCAACTGGCCCTCACACTTATGACTTTTGCAGCATCACCCCGATCACATGATTAAAATTCTGGTGCTTGACAGCCAGCATGTAATTATGTTGTTTGCCTTATCCTAGGGTGATGTGATTACCATTTGCAACTTTCTCAGCCAGTTTCCAAAATGCAGTGGGGAACCTGAGAGTAAGCTGGATTTGCTTAACAACCACAGGACTCACTTAACAACTGTCTAACAAGTATGGCAAAGAATGTCATAAAAGTGGGTAGAACTTTGTTAACAACTGCCTTGCTTAACAAGAAATTAGAATTTCTGGTCCCAATTCTGGTCATAAATTAAGGACTACCTGTATTCATGCAAATTCAGCATCAAGGAAGATCAGTCCAATTGGGTGCTTAACCATAGCATATCTTAATGAAACAGCAATCAATCTAATTAACAGAGTGGTGTCCAAAGTAAAACAGTAGTTGGAATAACAACATAACCACATGTTATTTTATTTCCCTTCTGTCAATTTCAGTCCTTACTATGTTCTGACTGCTTTATAAATTCAATTCTCAGCGTGAACCAGATTCTTTTTTTTAATACAAGTTTTATTAATTTTTTAGTTTTACATCTAATTATTTGTGAAGCAATACGGTGGTTGGGTAGTTAAAAGTAAACAATAGTAAATAACTAAGTCATTTATAGATAGGTCAATTACATCAACAAGAATTCCCTCTCCAATTCCCTTAGTTATGATAGCATAGTCAAACTAATCAAATTAATACATTTCTAATTATAACACAATCAATTAGAGCAATTTTCAATATATTTCAGTGCATTCTTATGTTATAAAAATTTATTCTATTTAACATCTTAATAGTTCACCAATTATTGAAAAAATATCTTTTGTTGTATCCTTCCAAATTCTGTAATATAAGTCAATTCTAATAGCTAACTTTCCTTTCCTTTAAAGGTCTAAAAGTTAAGTATAAAATCAATATGTATCTTTTAAAGATTCCCCTTAGCCCATTAATAAAATTTTTTAGCTCTATCATTACAACGAATATATTCTATTTATCATCTTAGCAGTTCATTAATTTTTAATATAATATATTTTATTATATCATTGCAAATTCTGTAATATAATTCAAAGTTATGTTCTGATAGCTAATCTATTTCATCATATAGTAATTATCATATCTGAA
This sequence comes from Vipera ursinii, assembly GCF_947247035.1. NCBI lineage: Eukaryota > Metazoa > Chordata > Lepidosauria > Squamata > Viperidae > Vipera > Vipera ursinii. The sequence continues at coordinate 26,307,620 of NC_139514.1, forward strand.
ATACATACATATTCTATTTGTCATCCTTACAATTCATCTATAGTTAACAAAGTATGTTTTATTGTTGGTAGCTAATTTTCATTCCCTTAAAAATCTAGATCCTAAATATAGACTCAGTTTATATCTTTTAACAGTTCTCCTTGGCCTGTTGAGAGAAGAATTTAAGCTTTATTACTGCAAGTCTCAACACTTAAAGCAGAAAAAGAAGAAACTTTTGTTTTTTAAATCTAATTCTAGCTTTCTTCTTGTGCCAGGCAGGCTTCCTTATCATTGCCTTTAGCTTCTCAAATGTGTCTCCCTTTCTTCCTACGCACATTGTTTGAATCCAGGGAGACCATCCAGTTATCAATTTTTCATAGAGAGTGACCCCTTTGTAGTCATTAAATTTTCGTTCCAGTAAATGCAATCTCCATGTTTGGCATAGTGCAGTTGTCATTAATTCAATCTGGTCTTCTTCTTTCAAATCCATCTGGCTTAGGTAAGAGGTCATGTCTGATATTGTAGTTATTGGTTGGTTGGTTGGAGTCTTGGTGTATTGTATTTGAAGGCCTTTGGCATCCTCCATCTTAGTATTGCTTTCTTTTGCTTCTGTTGCTTGTTGGATTGTAGGTTTTATAGCTGAAATCGAAGTTTGGCATCAAGGCTCTCAGTAGATTGTACTTGTTGTACTTTAAAGTCCCCTGTTTTGTTGTTAAATTCCTCATCCTCTGCTCATTTTTGTATTGTCAGTTCATCAATTGGAGTAAGACTCTCATTTGGTGAGTTTGTTCTGTCAGATTTGTCTTTAAGTCTGGCTTTTATTTCTGCAGTCATTGCCAAAATTGTATCAAGTATGGGTTTATAGTCAGGTGGTGGAATATATTCTTCCATTTCTTTAGTATTTTACAAATAGGCCTTTAGTGGAGGCTATTTTAATAAAAGTCAATAAAAGTCCACCTCCACTATTCCTAAAGGTTGTTGTCAGTGCCAAGTATTCCCACTTTTTATCTTTAAAGATAATGTCAAGGACAAATTTGTTAGAGCCAGATCTCAGAGTAAAAAAAAGGTTTACTTGCTATACCAGGTTTCGCCACAAGATGTCCTCAATAGCATTTACAGTCTTTTTGCAGACTAATATAATATAAGTCTTTTATCCAATTAATTCATTTTTAGTAGTAAATAGGGTAATAGGTCCCCATAAAAATAAGCAAGAAAAACTTTTTAGTGGCCCAAAAATTTCAGAGGTACAGATAGGGTTGCTTAGTTATTTAGCTTAGTCATTTGATTTCTTTTGAGGCTTTAAGGTTGTAAATCCCCAAGTAAGCAGTCACCGATCTTTCAAGAAGGGAGGAAAAGATTTTCAAGAAAGTCCCACAGGAAAGTAATCAGGGAAGTAAGAAGGGTAAGGTCTCACCCAAATCCTCCAGATTGCTTTGTTGCGCTTGATAGTGATTTTGGCTTTCGGCAGGGAATGGCTTAGTGATTGGCCATGTTAATGGCCGATCTCTTCTTCTTCAGGCCAGAGGAGTAACTCCGGATCAAACGGAGGGCTGCTGCCCTTCCACGATCGCAGAGAGATAGCCTCCTCACAGAGGTCACCACTCCAGGGCAACTTTTAACCCTTTGCAGGGTCCTCTGAGGAAGAAAGACTGGATGGCGGGGGGGAGCTTCTCCCGGCACATCCACCAGTGCTGCATGCGCAAACCGGAAACCCACGTGAACCAGATTCTTGACAATACAGTCACAAATGAGTAACCAGTTGTTTACTGAGCTCTTTGCACACCATATTTTCCTTTGCTAATAGTATGGGCTGGAAACACTGTGCTCAAAATCATATCTGATCTACAACTACTTCAACCATACCTGAAAAATGAAACGTTTTTCCTATAGTAAGATATTCAGGAGCTACAAAACATACAAATCCATTCATTAACCTGTCTATTAAAAATAATATCCACTTGCAAAATGTAGCATTCTGTGATTATGTTATCCACCAAACAATACTGCCTATTATACAAATAATAAACCATTCCAAACATTATCTGGCAAATACACAGTGAGAACCATCTTTTGCATTTGTAGGACAGTATGACCTGCAAAATCCATGTCAACATGTTATGATTGATGTCTTTAATGAAGCTTGCCTTGCCCGCTACTCTGTCTAATCTATTCACTGCATTTTGTAAAGCCTAAAAGCTCTCATGCATTGAGTGCTAATACTGATTTTCTCCAAATTCTGGGTATTCTAATGCCAGGGATTGTTTTCACCATTAGTTCTTGAAGTAGCCTCCTTATGAACAGCAAACAGGATTACCTTGACCATTCAAAATGTAACATGAACTCGCATTTTGTTGAACTAGCAAATCTAAAGTTTGAGACAAAAAAACTTTAAAAAGTCCTACCTTAAAAGAAGGAGAAAATGCAACAAAGGAAAACAATAAAAAAGGAAATAAATTTGATGTTCTTTAATCTTAAAGAGAAATGAGAAGGATCTATGTAAATATTTCATTGAAATTTCTGCACAGAAGGATAATCTTAGGAACAGTTTTATTAATATACTTAAGAAATTGTGTCCAAACATGGATATACTGTATCTATCCCAATTTATATAATCCTTCAAGGCTCTTCATTGAAGTGCTAATGATTTGAGATAAAGCTATTTTCTATCCTTTTAAGACCATTTTAAATGCATCAGTTTTCTGATGTTTTGAAATAAACCTTGCTGCTACCAATAAAAACTCAATCAGTCTTATAGTGCATCATTTTCTATGTCTAAAGAAAATTGGACATAAAATCAACAGGAGGGTTTATGCCAAAGTTTGCTAAATAATTTTCCTGTTTTTTTGCAAAATATTTTCACAAAAATTAAAAACTAGTTGGGCATTGTCCTACAACTGGCATTGTATAGTACTCTGCTTAATATACACTAGAAAGTTTATGGTTTATGTAGTATAACTTTAAAGGTAAAGGTAAAGGTTCCCCCGCACATGCGTGCTAGTCATTTCCAACTCTAGGAGCTGGTGCTCATCTTCATTTCAAAGCCGAAGAGCCAGCATTTGTCTGAGGACATCTCTGTGGTCATGTGGTCAGCATGACTAAACGCCAAAGGCTCACGGAACGCTGTTACCTTCCCACTGTAGTGGTCCCTATTTTTCTACTTGCATTTTTTTTACGTGCTTTCGAACTGCTAGGTTGGCAGAAGCTGGGAAAGTAACAGGCGCTCACTCTGTTACACAGCACTCAGAATTCAACCCACCAAACTGCCGACCATCTGATCGACAAGCTCAGCGTCCTAAACAACTGAGCCACCGCGTCCCTTAGTATAACTTTACTGCAATATAAAATTAACTATTAATAATTTTCAAGATTAGTTCTTGCTAATTTACTAAAGCTTAAAAGGCATTCTGCACTACAGATTCCAATACAATTCAACATGTTGAAACTTTGTCATAATTTCATTACCCCGTGGACTTAAAATAAAAGTTTTATATAACATGTAAGTTATTTTAAATGAAATATGTTTTATAAGTAAATATGTATTTACTATTATCTTCCCATTTCTTCTTTTAATTGAAAAAAATAGTTTTTCAGATTTCATATTCCTAAGTATTAAATGTATTAGTTACTAAGAGTCAACAATGACCTGATGGCACTTAAAAGGTTCTTCTATGAGGTATGTATTTAGACATACTTTGTCTAATACAATCTACTATAGAGGTTATTAGTTTCTAATCTTTTAAATCACATACCACAAGCATTTACTTTTGTATATCTGCAATACATTATCCTAGCTCTGGAGCTGCTTTAGGCAACATCAGCACACTTCAACCTAGAAAAGATTATCTGTTTCTTCTGAAATTACTGTTACATTAACATTTGAATCCATTTCAATGCTTTGTAACTACCTATATTTATTTCTAAAAAAATCTTGGGGTAAAAGGAAGATAAGGTCTCCCATAATAATAACTTTATTGCTAATCTCAAGATGCCAAACTGTTTTTCCATTTGTACTTACAGCAATAAGTGGACAATTCTGCTAAGCTGTAGTTTCTTTATACTTTGAATGTCAAAACTGAGAACAGGCTATGTGTAATTGGAATTTACTTCATGTACTATTGAGGAATTACTAAACCCTGCTGTTTGTGAAAAGGTTATTTTCCTACTAGGGTCTAAGCTTTTTTGCTAAGAGTCTATTAAGAACCCAAGCATTTCTTGGTAATTTCCAATTTGACTTTTATAAATTTCAGAATAATTTGCCATTTTTATTATAGTGTGTGGGATTAGATCTTTCAGAACCACTAAACTATATCTTTCAAACATCCTGGAGCACTGGGGAACTCTCAGAGGATTGGAAAAGAGATGATGTAGTTCCCATCTTCAAAGAAGGGGGAAAATGGATCCAGGAAACTACTGACCTATCAGCCTGACCTCAATACCTGGGAAGATTCTGGAAAAGATAATCAAGCAATAAATCAGCAAACACCTAAAGGCAAACAAAGTCATCACTAAAAGCAAACCTCAGTTTCTCAAAAACAGATCAGGTGACAAAATTAGTGGACCAGAGGAATGCTGTGAATATAATTTACTTGGACTTCAGTAAGGCATTTGATAAAGTAGACCACAACCTATTACTTGATAAGATAAAAAAATATGGGTTAGACAGCATCACCACCAGATGGATTCGTAGCTGGCTGACTGGCCATACTCAGCATGTGGTCCTCAGTGGAACTGCATCTACATGGAGGGAAGTGTGTAGTGAGGTGCCTCAGGGCTCTTCAACATCTTCATCAATGATTTGGATGAGGGGATAGATGGGGAACTCATCAGTTTTGCAGATGACACCAAGCTGGCAGGAATAGCCAACACTCCAGAAGATAGGCTTAATATACAGAAGGATCTTGACAGACTTAAACATTAGTCACTATCTAACAAAATGAAATTCAATGGTGAAAAAAGTAAGATTCTACATTTAGGGGGAAAAACTCAAATGCACAGGTATAGTATACGTGATACCTTGCTCAATAGAGGGATCCTGGATTCCTAATGGACAGTCACTTAAATATGAGCCAGCAGTGTGCTGCAGCTGCCAAAAAAGCCAAAATAGTGCTAGGCTGCATTAACAGGGACAGAATCAAGATCACATGAAGTGTTAATACCACTTTATAATGCCTTGGTAAGGCCACACTTGGAATACTGCATCCAGTTTTGGTCACCATAATGTAAAAAAGATGTCGAGACTCTAGAAATAGCACAGAAAAGAGCAACAAAGATGATTAGGGGACTGGAGGCTAAAACATATGGAATTGGGTATGTCTAGTTTAATGAAGAGAAGGACGAGGGGTGGCATAATAGCAATATTCCAATATCTTAGAGGTTGCCAAAAGGAAGAGGGAGTCAATCTATGCTCCAAAGCAACTGAAGGCAAGACAAGAAGCACCTGGTGGAAACTAACCAAAGAGAGAAGCAACCTAGAACTAAGGAGAAATTTCCTGACAGTTAGAACAATTAATTAGTGGAACAACCTGCCTCTAGAAGCTGTGAATGCTCCAATACTGGAAGTTTTTAAGAAGAGACTGAACAGCCATTTGACTGAAATAGCTTAGGGTTTCCTGCCTGAGCAGGAGGTTGGACTAAATGGCCTCCAAGGTCCCTTTCAACTTTTATATTCTAACTTGAGAATAATATCATGATAGAAATGAATTTCTCAATTGTATAGGAAAGTTGTCAAAATATATAGGAAAGTTGCTTGTTGATTTATTTATCTATCTTCCATCCATCCATCCATCCATCCATCCATCCATCCATCCATCAACATCTTCAATTCATTTGGCCTGTAGGCTGTATGTGTATGTATGAATTATTGTGTTGTCTATATCTATATCTATATCTATATTGAAGTAGATATTGATATAGATCATATAGATATCAATATCAAACATATCATGTAATGCTAATTCTGTGGTGATAGGTCCATAATCTATCCCCAAAAGTTTTCTGGAAGAGCCACTTATTGACAACTTTTTGTAAGACCATAAGAATGGGAGGCAGGATATTCAATAGGAGAAAGCCCAATAGAAAATGTCTACTGTAAGGGTCCCCCAATCATGGTCATAGTAGATAAGTACTCTTGCAGATATTTTTTTCAACATTCAGGTTGGGTTTTCAGAATTTACCTGGGGAAAAAAGATACCCAAACCTAAAACCATATTGGAATAAAGTTGGTGACTGCTATTTGGAATTGCACTCAGAAATATACTGTTAACCACTGCAACTCTTGCAGAAAGGGTGTAACATGCAGTATCAAAACAAAGAATGAAGTGTGTGGGCTATTGCATTTTGGAGCAACTGAAATTTCTGGATACTCTTCAACTAAAGTTCATGTAGAAAGAATTACAGTAATCTAGATGAGTGATTGTTCTCAGGGCACCCTATTCCATGTAGGACCACAAATGATGCATCACCTGAAACTGGGCAAAGATCTCTTGACCAGGGATCTGTGCATCCAAGAGGAACCATTCCACCTCAGATTTTAAATATGAGAATTAAAGCTGGTAGAGTCCTACAGTCCATTTGATTCTGAACTGACAACTTCTCCATCTTTCTTAGATTTTTATCTCTAGACCATGATAGCCCTCCAGCCACTAGGTCAAGACTATTGCAAAAATTATGTAGCTACGGTATGCAGTTCTGATCATAATCACTTTCCTCTTGCCCTATTTGGTTGCATAAATATGCCTGAAGTCAATCAAAAATGTTATTTAACTTTTAATTGTACTGAATGGGAATATTTTCTTTCTAAAGAAATGTGGATATAATCCCTTTGATAACAGTCTCATCCTAAAATGACAAAACTGAAGACCTAGAAAAAAAATCATTTTTTCTTTTTTTATTCATGTCACAGTGATTGGCAGGAAAGCATGCAAAGATACCTTTAACCAAAAGGTTTCTACTTCTAACAAACTAAAACTGTCATTATTTTTTTATTTGTGCAAGAAGTGCCAGCACACATAATGATTTCAGTCTCTGAAACTCTGCAAACACAGTATTTCCTTGACAACCTATTCATTACTGTCTCCCATGGTATTATCACTGTTTCAGAAGTCCCTTTGCACAAAAAGCACAAGAATATACCAACATATATAGCTAGCGAATGTATTTCTTAGTTTGTAAGATCACTAATACCTTTTGTTGCTACAAACTTACCACTAATAGCATTGTCCTGCTTGACTTTATGACACCAACGATACCGAGAACAGATACACAAAAGAAAGAGAAACCAGTGAAAATCCCAATCCAGGCAGCACCATAGATATCATCATTGTCCGTAGCTTCCAGCAGTGGATATAGAGAGTTTTGATCAGACACGAAGAATATACATTCAGCCATGAGTGCGAGGCCACAACACTGAAACCAGAGAGACACATGAGTCATTCCAGAACATTCTCAAAATGGTTGCATTCATTTTTAAGGCAAACATCTGAGTCAAACAGAATACTCTGTTTGAATCTCATGCTTCCTTCTTTCACAAAAAAGGATACTCCAGATCAAAAAAAAATACTTATAGAAATTTGTAACTGGAGCATTACAGATATCTTGCATAGCTTCCATTCTTCTAGCTTCCAAGTGTTTGCTTCAGTTCTGGACTCATTTGAATGGAAAATGATTTTTCCTCAAACTGGTGCCAATTTCTCTTTAATCGCCATTGTGTTGGTCACATGACACTTATCCCAATTATATTTTCTTTACTTTACTTATTACTTTTTAGAAGAAATGCTACTTTTGTATGCTTTGATTCAACAAAGACATTTTCTTTTTGATTTTTTTATAAGAAAATGGAGGAGTTATTTCTCACTTACAATAGGCGGTTATTCTTGTCTCCTCAAATGAAAAGCACATTTGCATTTTTTACATTTCAAAGTAACGCTGAATTAGGAAATACATAGTATACATCCAGGCTTATACACACACATAGACACACACACACACACACACACACACACTCCTAATCCTAATATGCCATTTAAACTATAGAAACACATTAATCAAAGCACAATAATATAAATGAATGAATGAATGAATGAATGAATGAATGAATGAATGAATGAATGAATGAATGAATATGTTTTCCACATTCAACTGTTATGTGTAGTGTATGGATTTTACAGCCTAGCATGGCTGCTCTTCTTCTGGCATGGGCCAGAATAAGGAATGAGAAAAAAGGGGTGGGTGGGAGAGAAGCAGCTTCAGCCTTGAAGGGCAGCTTCTGTATTACGAATGAACTGACCTGGCTGCTAGCCAGGTCTGGTGTGGGGAGATTTTCAGGGGCAGTTTCATTGGGGCAGTGAGGTATATAGGTCTTGGGTAATAGAGCTCTGGGGAGACAGCCATCTCGATCGCTGCAGGACATGCTGCCAATGTAACCCTGAATTGGAGAGACAGAGGGTAGTGGAGAGTGGAGATAAGAGTAAAATTGGAGTGAACAGAGAAGGGGAAGTGAGAAAGGCTGGAGAGGAGTGAAGTGAAACTTCCAGGCAAGTATTGGTTGTTGTTTGGGGAAAGGAAAGCAGTGGTGAAAGGGTGGCTTCCCTGGAAATATGGAAGTGAAGACCCAGAAGAACAAGCTCCATTGAAGATGCACAACTCAGGAGGGGAAGGAGGGATCTGGCTGGATGCAATTGGTGGCCTCGCCCAAGACCCTGGAGGAAAGAAGGGGAATCAGCCACCAGTAGAGAAGCCCTGGTTTGGAAAAATTGGACAGAAGATCCTGAGAGAAGTTCTTCTGCCAACACAGGTGTTCAACTGAGCTGGAAAAAAGGTCAGGCAACACTAAGTACACCCCACTATTCCCATTCCAGATCAGTTTAGTTTTTTTTCATTTTTCTCTCTCTTACCAAGGCCAGAAACAAGGGATTGAGACAGAAATGGAAGAGGAGGAAGGAAAAGAGATAGATGGGGAAAGTCATCACAGGGAAATCTGGGAGTGAAACCTGATACCAGAACTGTGTTTTTATTCCTATTGTAAATAACTGTATGTAGTAAAAAGCATCAAAAGTCCCCACTGTGTTTTGGTATCCATTACTACCTTTGTAAATCCTTCACACTGCAACAACCAGTTGTTAATTTGAAAGGGAATGACTGGATTCATGCATTCAACTAAACCAAAATAAAATTACCACAGCAAATTTCATTTCCAAATTTCAACTAAACCAAAAAAAATATATTGTTGGTTTGGATTTAGCTTGTTTATGTTTAAAGAAGGGACTTTTTATCATGTGATAAAGCAAAAAAATATTGGAATAGGATTCATATGTTAATACAGAAAATTCTTAAAGTCAATAAAGAAAGAAAACCAGAGGCTTTTTCTCTTGGAGCTGATGGACAAAGACCTGGAAAAAAATTGGATACTTGATGTTATATATGTTGACAGCAGCAAGATTAGTTTACCTTCAGACATGGTAGACTACATAGATTCACACAATGGAGGAACGGTTGCAAAAACTGATGGAGCTAGCAGAGATAGCTAAATTGACTGTTTTGATTAAAGAAAAAAAAATACAAAAACTTTTACTGTTACAAGGAAACCACTTCTGGACTTTGTGCTTGAGTGGAAAAAATTGAAATTTTGGTTTTGGGCTTTACCAATTAGATAGATCTGTTGTTATTGAAATGGCTACTATTTTGTAAAAGTTAAAGAGTTGATGCTTGATATTGATATTCTATTTTACTGCACCAAAGGAAGTTGGAGGTCAATGACTTTTTTTCTTTTTCCCCTTCCCCCACTTTTCTATTCGCTTTCCCCTTTCCTATCCTTCCCACTATTTACTTTTGTATTTTCTTTGTATCATATATTATAGATTACAAATTTTGGAATTCAGATTTAGCTTGTTTTATAAACTGCAGTGTGATATATCAATGTAATCAACTGTAGCTTACAAAACTATTTTTTCAGAATCATGGTTTAATCATGTGTGAACCTAGACAGCGATATATTTTTGGAGAAGCCATTGTTAAGTTACTTACCCCTATGACAACATTTCCCAGAATTAGTAAGCCCTGAAAGCATCGCACACCAGTATCTCCTTTTGCCATCTTTAGTTTGCAATCCAATCTAGAAAGGAATTATACATGTGTTAATACTGCAGGTTCTCTCAAAATGTCTGTCTTTTCCTCCTCTTTCGAACCCTGAAAGCCACACAATCTTCGGCCATTTCCCCCCAAAAAAGCCTCAAAGACTTTAAAAAATCACAACAAAACAATCCTGCAGTTCTACAATAATTTTTAAAATTGTACAGGAAAGAACACCTGTTCTCACTTCATTAGCAAATAATATCTTAATCAACCAGAGCTGGAAGGGACCTTGGAGGTCTTCTAGTCCAACCCCCTGCTCAAGCAGGAGATCCTAGATACCATTTCAGACAGGTGGCTGTCCAGTCTTCTTAAAAAGTGATGAAGCACCTACAACTTCTGAAGGCAAGCTCTTCCACTGATTAATTGTCCTCACTGTTAGGAAGTTTCTCCTTAATTCCAGGTTGCTTCTCTCCTTGATTAGTTTCCATCCATTGTTTCTTATCTTGCTTTCTGGTGCTTTGGGAAATAAGTTGACCCCCTCCTTTTTGTGGCAGCCCCTCAAATACTGGAATATTGCTATCATGTCACCTCTATTCCTTCTTTTCTCTAGACTAGCTAGTTCCTGCACCCACTCTTCATATGTTTTGTCTCCAAGCCCTTAATAATCTTAGTTGCTCTTCTTTGCACTTTTTCCAAAGTGTCAACATCTTTTTGTAATGTGATGACTAAAACTGGATGCAAACTGTGGTCTTACCAAGGATTTATAAAGTTGTACTCTTAAAGAATAACATGTTTATAATCCTTCTAGTTCTGAGGGATGGAATAGAATGGAATGGAATACTTTATTGAACAAGTATGATTAGGGACACAAGGAATTTGTCTCCAGTGCAAAAGTGTTCAGTGTACATTCAAAGCAACAGAGTAATAATAATCATAATGATGCCAATAAGAGGGAGTACTAGAGAAGATGAGAAAGATAATAATAGTACTTATAGCCATACAACATGGATAAATAGACATAAGACAATACTGTGAGGATTAGGTGTTCAACAGATTGATGACACAAGGGGAAAAAATGTCCCTTGGTCTAGTTATTTTGACATGCAATGTCGTATAGCAGCGTCCCGAGGGAGGAGTTGAAATAGTTTATAACCAGGATGTGAGGGAGTCCATAGATATTTTCTCAGCTCTCCTTCTGACCCACACAATATACAGGATAAAAAATATCAAATATTACCACCTGTATAAAGCATACAGTATTTAAAATGGCACCAGACAAATTCAAGGTGCTGGTTATCATCTATAAAGCCCTACATGGCCTGGGTCCGGGGTATTTGAGGGAACACCTGCTGCCGGCATCAAATGCCCTTTGCCCAGTGCGCTCCCACAGGGAGGGTCTGCTCAGGGTCCTGCCGGTAAGAGATTGCCGGCGGGTGACACCCAGGGATAGGGCCTTCTCAGTGGGGGCGCCTGCCCTCTGGAACCAGCTGCCAGTAGAGCTGAGGACTGCCCCTGACCTCCGATCATTCCGCCGGGGCCTGAAGACCTGGCTCTTTGAGCTCTCGGGCCCAGGCTGAGGAGAAATTTATTTTAATTGGGGTTTTTAATTGTACAGGGTTGGTTTAATCTTTTTTAAATTGGTTTTTTAACTTTTGTATGGTTGATTTTTAACTCCCTGTAAACCGCCCTGAGTCCTCAGGGAAAGGGCGGTATATAAATGCAATAAAATAAATAAAATAAATAAATAAATCTCCATAGTAGCCAAACTGAAAAGATTCTTCTTTTCAAAATTACATTTGGAGAATTGCATTTTAAGTGAAGCATTTCTCATATTCATTCCTCACAGAAAACCATGAGTCATATAAAATGTTTATTAACTTTTAGGTGGGAATTATTACTTAGGAATTGATGAAGCTTTTGAACACATATATTGTAAGAAAATATTTGTATTTCTACCTCAGTTGAATTCTGTTATAATTTTGGAATCCATTCTACATGCTTCAATTCATGTAATTCATTTCTCCATGTGATTATTTGTGCTAGAATTAAAAGTATTGTGTTTCTTACATGTTATACCATTCCTAGGAATGCAATGAGTGAGATTTTTCATAGTTTCTCACACCTACCTGTGAGGTTCCTTCAATCCTGGGCGACACCTTCTGCTTTATGGTTGAATATGTTATTTCCTACTTTACAGCAGATAGCCTACAGCAAGCTTGATTCAACCTTTTTGGGTGAGAAAGTCACACCCATCAGAAATTCTGTTGCAGCCACTGTTATGGATCCGGCTGAGAAAATAATTCAAACAGCCAGTTGCAGCTAGAACAAGGGAAACCAGGAAAGTAACATTCCGGTTGAATGTCTTAAAGTTCTTAAACTTTCTACTCAACATTCCAGTCCTTAGAATCTTCCATGGAATTTACACACCCTCTCCACCATTCTCTCATGTACTTGCAGGAGCAAGACTACTAGGCAGGTTTTTCTACTGCTATGCAGAACTACTTTTTTTCCCTATTTTTTTCCAATCATTTTTTATTTCTTTCAGAGGAGAAGAGAAATTCAGTGATATTTGTATGGATGAAGTGTGGTGCTCTTTTTTTTTTTTTTAGTTATGAGATGGGGGGGGGATTGTGGATATCCTTTTAACATTATACAATCCTTGGTTCCTTCTTATACTTTCAATAAATCTATTGCTTACATATAATTTTAATAAGGATTTTTATATAAATAAAAGTTAAACATAAGAACATATATAAAGAAAAAGAAAAAAGTATGAACAAAACAGTACAAATAAAGATGACAAGAAAAAGATGGAGAAGTCTTCCAATGTTCTTTACCGCATTTGCAGAACAACATACTATCCCTCTCTCTGATTAAATTACACGGTTCCCCTCTATCTCATTTTCAATCTTTTAAATCAGCAAACTCAGAAATCAACATTTTATTTTTTTACATTTTCAGCAAAATGTCATAAAAGTACTTGCTTTATCCCTGATCAAATACTACAATTTTGCCATTTCTGAAGATTTATCTACATTTAGTTTGATTCTGCCCCTGTGTAACATAAATCCAGCAACTGTGTCTTATACTCTTTCATAAGAGAGAAAAAGAACTTAACTCTCTTTAATGCGATATTCATTCAGATATTTGAAGAGTTCTATCATGTTTCTCCTGAGTTATCCTTTTTTCAAGATTAAAAGCAGGGGTGTCAAACTGCCGGCCCGTAGGCCGGACGTGCCATGAAGAAACCGTGCCCACCCCATTGATGGCAATGGGGAAAAAGTTCCGATACCTTGCACGACATCACGTGACGTTGTGAGTTTGACATGTCTGAAATATGGTGTCCCAAACTGGGAAAACCCTTACTAGTCAAGATGAGTCTAACCAAAGCAGGACTGACTAGAATGATTACTTTCTGTAATCTGGAGACTATGATTCTCTTGATGAAAACTGCTGGATCATATTCATCTGCAGACAAGTATGTCCACAATCTTTTTCACATGTGCAGTTGGCATACCAGATGGCTGCCATCCTATACTATGATTTGTTTTTGTTTTTTTACTGTGAACTTTGCACTTATATCCATTATATTTTCTTCTGTTATTTTTAAACTATAATTCAGATTTTTATTTCTATATTCTGTGTCAAATCTACCTTACCTGATTTTGTATCATCTGAAAATTTGATAAGCATTCTCTTCAGTCACATATAAGATTGATTGTTGTGGCATACCACCTAATACCATTCTCTTAATTTTATGGATAACCATATGTTTTGTAAGCCAGCCATGTAATCAGTTTATTGCAATCTATAAATAATCAGCTTGCTAAGTCAATTTTGTCTGATCTTTTGCTGCAGCCAAGATATAGATATAACATTCCACAGTCTATTAAGGAAGTGATAAAAAAATGAGATATTACTTTGTCAAGTTATGTTCTTCACAATTTCTTGGTAGCTTCTAATAAGTATTCCTTTGTTTTCAAAATGTTTACATATTAAATCCTTACAGATTGGCTTTAAAATATTTCAGATTGATACCTAACAATATTCTAAACTGAAATTTTCTGAAATTTCCTGTAGCCCTTGGGGAGAACTTTTACTGCCCTCCACTCCTTTGGCACTTTACTAATTCTCCAGTTTTTCTCAAACATAGTACATAGTTCAGCTGGATAATTAGCAAATTCCTTCAACATTCTAGGAAGTAACTGACTTGATCTTCAAGTTTAAAGTTTTTTCAAAATGAATGGGTATTCTGTAAACGTATTTGTATAATCTCAAATTTCAGTCCTGCTCCTTCATCCTACACTTCTCAATTTCCTGATGGAACATGTATATCTGCTAGAGAAAACTGAACCACATTGAGTAATTGTTCGTTCTCTGTATTACCTATTAATATTTTGCCTTCTTCACTGAGCAGCTGGTGTACTGATCTTTTCCCTTTATTTTTTTAATTCTTAGTATCTCTTGCTTAGTAATCTATTATCAGAGCTATTATTACTGCTTGCCAGCTGCTAACATGCTTTTTGAAAGGCTCCAAAAATCATATGGAGAATTTGTGTTCTGCTTTATTTTTTGGATAAGTAAAATAAGAACAAAGCACTGAATCTCTTATGGCTTAAAGATTACTGAAATAACGATGTTAAAATTTGAGATGCCCAAGGGTTCTTTAGCACCTTTGATGCTAGTAATATTCATAATATAACACAAAGTAATACAAAGTTAAAAGGTGAGAGGAAAAAAATTAGCAGTATAATTAATTCTGTTCTGTCTTTATATAGAATGAAATGTCTATGTCTAAATCAGCTCCCATAACTCAATGCTCTTCAGATATGTTGAATTACAGTTCCCAAAATTCTACATCCACTATTTCCAACAAATGAATGGCTGAGAAATTATCATAGTTACAGCTCCAAACTCTTAGAGACTGCTAGACTGGAATATCCATAACTAGTTCAGCCTTTCCAAAACTGTTTACTGGCATTGGTAAACTTTTGCATTTTAGACTTGTTTATAGGTAAAGGTAAAGGTTCCCCTGCACATGCGTGCTAGTCGTTTCCGACTCTAGGGGCCGGTGCTCATCTCCGTTTCAAAGCCGAAGAGCCAGCGCTTGTCCGAGGACGTCTCCCTGGTCATGTGGCCAGCATGACTAGACACCAAAGGTGCACGGAACGCTGTTACCTTCCCACCGTAGTGGTCCCTATTTTTCTACTTGCATTTTTACGTGCTTTCGAACTGCTAGGTTGGCAGAAGCTGTGACGAGTAACAGGCGCTCACTCTGTTATGGGGCACTTGGGATTCGACCCGCCAAACTGCCGACCTTCTGATCGACAAGCTCAGCGTCTTAACCCACTGAGCCACCGTGTCCCTTTTAGACTTGTTTATATCACCATGCTAATACAATATCTCAGCTGTAACACATGGTTTCGGAGATCAAGACAAGTCAGCTACACGCCTGTAGAGGTATCTCTTTTCAAATAAAGCAATGACCTGGAACTGGCTGTTTTGTTATGTGTGAAACTTCCTAACTGAGCTTTGCTGCTTTTAACAATTGTAGAACCAAAGCTTAAAAACCAACAAATTTTTTTTTGCAAGTAAACAAAGAGTGGGAAAACACCCTGACTCCACCAAAACCTCAGAAGCCTTGTATAAAAGAGAATTTTTTTTTGAAAGGGTGTGGTTGAGAACAGAATCTTCTATCGGATTGAACCTTATTCTACAATCTCCCAGTTTGCACACTCAGAAATTCCATTGGGTAATGGGAAATGTTCTTTCACTGTAAAATATTTCATTTCCTAATTTTTCCCTAAACAAATTATGTCTGAACATTTGGACGCCCTGAAGACTCGTAAGAGCTAGGAATATTTGTTTTCAGCACCATATTTAAGATCATTCTTAGCTATTAGTTTGTTTGCTTATTTACTTATTTTATGTATATTCTGCCTTTATTCCGCCTTCATTTTTCAAGTTGGTGAACATATCCAACATACCTTCCTCCTCCTATTTTCCCCAGAACAACAACCCTCTGAGGTGAGTTGGGTTAAGAGAGAGTTACTAGTCCAAGATCACCCCAGATGGCTTTCATGGCTAAGGTGAGACCAGAACTCACAGTCTCCTGCTTTCTACCCTGGCGTTTTAACCACTAGACCAGACTGGCGTTAGTGTATATGGGTGACACAAAATACAAAAGATGCACTGGGGAAATAATGAAGCACCCAAACTGTCTGTTAGTACAACACCACCTAATAGGTTGGTAATAAAGAAGAATATGCTGACTCTCTAGATCAGGGGTAGGCAACCTTGGCTCTTTTATAACTCGTGGACTTCAACTCCCAGAATTCCTGAGCCAAGAAGAGCCAAGGTTGCCTACCCCTGCTCTAGATTAAAGATTATAACCTGAATATAGCAGCAGGTATATGCTTGGGCTAAAATTGGGCATTGGTTTCACTGAAGGCATGCTAGCCAAAATGTGCTAAAACCTTAACCAATTAAAGCTGGGATGGGAGGCAAAGATCAATATCTGAGGGTGCATCTGATGACCCTGTTGGGTGGAAAAACTGAAACTCAAATGATAAGAACAATAAACATAAAGAGCCTTAAGTAATAAACGAAATGTAAGCAAGGAAAAAACAGATATCTTGTGATGCTGTTAAACCAAAAGGAAAAAAAGAGGGAAGGGGAGGATCTGAATGAAGGTTGTACTAATCTTGTGGAGTGGAGTTGATGAGTACATGCATAAAAGTGAAAGTATATGCTTCATTTATGAATGAAAGGGCTAAAATGAATGGCAGAAAGGATGAAGTGGTATAATTTTGTGTGTGTGTGTTTGTGTATGTGTGGGCGCGTGTGCGCATATGCACCCATACGGTGGTGACAGCTGGATGCTACATCCATTGAACACTAACAATGGAAGAATTATGGGAAAAATTGTGGATCATTCTGAATGAATGAAATTCAGGGAAAAGAATATTCAATAAGATGACATGAATGGATGACTGGGAAAAAGACAGCATAGTATAGAAAACTGATTGGGCAATTCAGAAATACAGGAATGAAATTAAATGAAAAAGAATGGTAATTGTTGATAAGCAGTTGCTTAGAAAAACATCTAAAAGTTTGTTTTAAATGTGTTTGAATATAAGTCTATTCATATGTATATATGAATGCAAATATAAAAGCTTTATTTATTTGATTGTCTGTGATGAAAGACAGAATTAGTGAGCAATATGAGAGTTATGACAGGCTCAGTGTATAAGACAGGTCAACATTTTGTTAACATCCAGAGTTGAACTTGGAGGGAAAATGGATAGTGAAAAAATGAAAAAAAAGAAGGAAGAATGCCGGTGAAAGTGAAAGCATGAGACCTGTATAAAACCTGATTAGAATATAATCTCCTAATAAAATGAATGGGAAGTGGATGTAAGGAAAGATGTTGAGGAAACATTTTGGAACAAGGCATGAAGGATTATGCTACAGAATCCCACAAGTATATTAATAGGAAAATGTTTGGTAGGATAATGAAGTTATTTTTTCCTGCAAACTGGATAAATATGCAGAAAAGAATGATTACCATGGAAGACAAAGCAGAAAAATACTGCATAATATGTTTAAAGGGGGAAAGATAATTGCAATATCATGGAGGTAAAGGAACAGATAACATTAAAAATCAGAGCATTGTTGATGGAAATGATAATTTTTTTTGAAGTAATAGAACCAGCAGCTCAAATAGATCCTTGCTTCCAGTGAACATTCTGGCTTGATTTCCTGTAATTATTGAATTGATGGTTCCTTTGATTGTTCAAAGAGCACAAAGCTAGGTCCAGGTTTAGTTATATTTTTATGGAATGAATTTTAGGTATTGGGATTGGAAATTTTCTAGACTTTTTCTGTCAGATACGTATTTGTATTGTTGTGATTAGTAGCTGATAGACTGATCGACAATCTGCATCCAGCATTAGCAGTTCATCAGAACTTTTCTATCTCTTGCTATGTAATCTATTTGATTATGGTGCTGTCCATTTGGAGATGTCCAGGTGTAGAACCATATTTTATATTTAAATAATGCATTAGACGTCTATATAGAAAATGGGCCCTGCATCATTGTAGGTTCCTAATCTAATTTTTCCAATCATATACATTTTTCTCCAACTTTTCTTTTAAAGTCACAAAAAATTATTAGAACATGCTTCTTTGGTACTGAATCTACTATTTCTGGTAATTTTCTATATAATTCTTCATCTATTTCTTCTTCCATTGATGATGCATATACCTGTATAATCAAGAAACTAAGAGACTAACCTTGAAACTTGATAGAAATTACACTCCATTTTAAAATTTGGGTTTCACTTCCAGAATACAACATTTTGAATTTATTGAAAATGTCCCATTCCTGTCTATTTTAGTTCATTTACTCATAGAACCCCTCTCCTAATCCATGTCATTTCCATTTTAACAAAATTCAGCTTTTCTTGCAGTCATTTCATGTTTGCATTCTAAGATTTTTCAATCAGCTCCCAGCTCTCCCCACCAATTCTGCCTACAATCAGCAACTTGCTTTTCCAAAGGTTTTGATGCAATTATATATACTGCCTAGACCTACTTCAGAATGCTCTTTGTTCTTGCTTTGTAGCCAAAAAAATCACCTCCAGACCTGGGGCCCTCATCTTTAAAAGAAAGATTACACTATTTCTTTGTAAGCTTGTTTCCATGGGTTTTATTGCCATTTGTGAAGAATTATGTGCTATTGTTTTCTTCCTCAGAGTTCCTCAGGAATAGAGTTGCTACAACTTCAGCAGTGGCTACTTGCTCATAAACCCATCAGATGCGCCAGTTGCGGCCCTATCTGGACTGAGATGCCCTACGCACAGTCACCCATGTGCTCGTGACCTCCCGGCTAGACTACTGCAATGCTCTCTACATGGGGCTGCCCTTGAGGACCACGCAGAGGCTTCAACTGGTGCAGAATGCAGCCGCGCGAGTTGTTATGGGAGTTTCCCGATACTCCTGTGTAACACCTCTTCTCCGTGAGCTGCATTGGCTTCCGGTTGCCCTCCGGGTGAGATTCAAGGTGCTGGTAATGACCTATAAAGCTCTGAATGGCTTGGGTCCGGATTATCTAAGGGAACACCTGCTGCCGGCATCAACTTCCCATCGTCCTGTGCGCTCCCACAGGGAGGGCCTTCTCAGGGTGCCGACGGTTAAGAAGTGCCGGCGGGTGATCCCCAGGGGGAGGGCATTCTCTGTGGGTGCGCCTGCCCTTTGGAATGATTTACCGGTGGAACTTCGGACCGCCCCCGATCTGCGTACATTTCGCCGGGATCTGAAAACTTGGTTTTTTGATCTATCAGGCCTGGACTGAAGGGGTTTTAGCTTTTAATATTGTTTTAATTGTTGGGCTTATGTAATTTAATCTATTTTAATTTATACTATTTTTATATCATATTTTATGTTGCCCTGTAAACCGCCCTGAGTCCTTCGGGAATAGGGCGGTATAAAAATTTAATTAAATAAATAAATAAAATAAATATTTAACCTTGGCCCTATGCCAGTACTGACTGCTCTGCTGCCAACTGCCAGGAAGATGGACTATGCAGTACTTCTAAAGCAGTCTTGTAACTGGTCATGCCCATCATAGCAGTCAATTTATAACTAGTGCTCAAAATGCTGTTTACCAACCTATCACACTTAACAAAATAACAATCCCAGATTTATTATACTCCATAAGAATGGATAGTACTGATATATATATATATTTGCATTTATCTGCATGTATGGCACTAGTCCAGACATAATGTCTTAAAGAAAATATACTGAGGCACAGAAAGCAGAAATCTATAAATGAAATCTGTAGGGCTGCTGAAACCAGAGCAATCCATAACTTCTCAGTGCTTTTTATTAATGAATATTTGGAGCAAGATAAATGCAGCTGTTTTAAAAAGTTCTTCCCTGGTCTCTGTTTGTCTCTTGTATTTACTTAGCTACAAGCAAGCTGTACTGTATTTATTGATCGTGACTCCGAGTGAATGTGTATATATGAATGCAGTTTACTCTTAGCAATGGGATGGGATATGCTTAATCAATCCTTGACTATCCTGTCTCATAATCAGGGTATATTGCTCATATATATTTTGGAGCTTCCAGCTAAAGCTCAGCAAGGTTGTCAATGAAAAAAAAAATCACAAATAGTGCCTGTTAACTGTAAGTTTCAGTTGGTTACTCATCAGTTTTTAGAATAGGGAGCTGATACCAGATGCTAGAACAATTTGCCAATTGAGAAGCATCCAAGCATAGTCAAACAAATGCAAAATTTCTCTGGACTGGCAATGTATTCTCAAATCCCTCATTGACATTACACAGATCTGTAGTGACATGCCCTGAATCTAATTCATTGCATTAGAAACAAACTTCTGTTTTCCATTGAAACCATGCTGCCTTTTTACTTATTTGTTATCTGGTAGCAGACAATGCCTTGTCCTAAACCTTTATAAACTCAGCATACTTGGTGCACTACAGCTATGGATATTTATAGTGTTTTTCAAATTTTAATATATAAATACTCAAAATACTTCAGAAACTCCCATGAACATGGTCAATGGTTGACTAAAAGTTCTGGAGCTGTGACTTCCAACACATATCTGGAGACTATCATAATGGAAAAGGTTACACTGATGACACTTCAAATATATTAAATCACCAGCCCCCATCTACACTGTTTGATGAGATGATATTCAAAGCATACTTAGCATCTTTTTAAAAAATTGTCCTGTTTTCATTTAACTTGTTACTATTAGAGCTTTTAACAGAATAAGCAAAAAGGAATTTGGTTTTTTATTGTGTTCTTTATACAACAAAAACATCAATCACACTGACAAACATGGCTATTATATAGTATTGACAACATAGTCTTAAGGTGTCATCTTATCTGCCAGCAACTGTTTTGACTGTCATTGACTGCAAATGGTAATATACGACAAATTTAAGTTAATGATTTCATTATCCTTGTATTAAATGAGTAAAATGCATTGGAAAATTTGGATTGTATCATTTCAATGAATTTACCTAACTCCTTTTTTACGACCGTGTAATCCCTTAATTTGGGGTAGAGTTGGAGCACCTGGATGGAGCTGAGCATTTACTGGCTGGATGCCCTTCCTGACACCATGCAGAGTGTGCAGCAGATATTTTTTCTTTGCACCCTAAGAGAAAAAAATCTGCCACTACCTAGTATTGAATTCTCAACCTTCCGAGTGGGAGGTGTCTTCACCACTAGGCCACCATGCTGTTCATTGTCCTTATATTAAAGGAGTAAGGTCCATTGGAAAATCTGGATTGTATCCAGATAAAACCATCATTAGATTTCAATGAATTTACATAAATGCAACTAAATTAAGAACAACAATTGGCTTGGTATCCTTTTTCCTTCAAGTGTTTTTTTTTAAATTTTTGACTGAACATTTATTTGTTATCAGTTATATCTTATTTATCATATTATGCAAACTAGTAACCATAATAATGAACTGAACAAAGTCAAGATCCAGTTCAGTGTCTTGAAGAAAAAAGGCACTTTAAAAAAGAGTTGATAAATACATGAAATCTTAATATTTGCAAATATAACTGGAAATATTTTCAATCTTATACTGAGATTCTTAATAGCTGAGGAAAATTTAGCTTAAATTGTCTTTGCCCAACTTTTAATTGTAAGTTATACAAACTATGCTATTGTGTAAGAATTAAGTCTCTTGACAAGAAGCTTATGACAGCTAAATCAAACTTCATGAAAAGCTATACAACCCACAACCCATAGGGTCATGATTTCAGTGATATTTCCTTACCTAAACTGGTAACCAGAATGACCATGGGCAGGCAAAAAAGCAGCAGGAACAGGAGCAACTTTTGACTTCCTACCAGCTTACCCATTGACTGCTTGTGGGAAGCTAGCAGAGAGCACCAGAAATAATGATGAGACCAGGGGGGGCCTTCGCCCAGGTCCGCCTGGTGCGCCAGTTGCGGCCCTATCTAGACTGGGATGCCTTACGTACGGTCACTCACACGCTCATGACCTCTCATCTGGACTACTGCAACGCTCTCTACATGGGGCTACCCTTGAAGACCACTCGGAGGCTCCAACTGGTACAGAATGCAGCCGCGAGAGTTGTGTTGGGAGTTTCCTGACACTCCCATGTTACACCTCTGCTCCGCGAGCTGCATTGGCTTCCAGTTGTCTTCCGGGTGAGATTCAAGGTGTTGGTAATGACCTACAAAGCCCTACATGGCATGGGTCCGGAATACCTTGGGAAGCACCTGCGGCCGGCGTCAACTTCCCTCCGCCCAGTACGCTCCCACAGAGAGGGCCTCCTCAGGGTGCCACCGGTCAAAGAATGTTGACTGGTGGCCCCCAGGGGGAGGGTGT
The DNA here is from genome assembly GCF_947247035.1 of Vipera ursinii. Taxonomy (NCBI): domain Eukaryota; kingdom Metazoa; phylum Chordata; class Lepidosauria; order Squamata; family Viperidae; genus Vipera; species Vipera ursinii. The sequence continues at coordinate 26,330,073 of NC_139514.1, forward strand.
TCTCTGTGGGTGCACCGGATTTATGGAACCATCTTCCGGTCGAGCTCCAGATGGCGCCTGACCTCCGCTCCTTCCAGTGGGATCTTAAAACCTACCTTTTTGAACAAGCTGGCCTGGCCTGATGGGATGGTGTTGGGTTTTAACTTTTAATGTGTACTAATTTATTCATGGGCATTGTGTTTAATTCATTTTTAATTTTTGTATCTTGTTTTTTAATATGTATTGCCCTGTTCACCGCCCTGAGTCCTTCGGGAGAAGGGTGGTATACAAATTAAATTAATAATAATAATAATAATAATGGTTGATCACAGAGGTGCTGCACTGACCATAACTTGACCAATACAACTGATCTGAAGATTGTTGAAATTTCAATTCCATAAGAGTAATAGGTTCCAAACTTAGAATACATTCTTCAGGTTAGCCCATTTGAGGTACCTTGGTTCAAAAATTGTTACCCTATGATGCACCATTTTGCCCAGCTGAAGATTACAAAAAGACAGTTTTAGTAGCATATGGATAGATATTAACCATTTAAATACAGGAACACGCTTCACTGAACTGAATAAGATTTCCAAGTAAGATCAAGTTTAATGGATATTTTAAGTATTCAGCTGTGGATCTGAGTGTAAATACAGTATGGGTAATTGAATAAGGGACCATCCAAAAGAATTATAGATGGCCCACAAAGTTTAGAAGAATGTACAGAACACGACACATCAGTTTTTCAAACTGATACCAGTCCAAAATGGTGCTTTGTCAGCTACTCTATTGCATATAACTCAGCAAGGAAAATGCTGAAATCGTCTGTAAAATAAGTTGAATTAGGTATAAAGCTATAACATCCATTTACAGGCATCACTTTCTGTTAGCTTTTCCTGATTAAAAAGGAACTGTTTGCTCAAAAACAATAAGAAGGCTTACATTTTTTTCACTTGCATTCTACAAGTTTTTCTTACCTACATTAAGCACCAATAGTATCGTAACTTGTTTCTTCTAAGAAACATAAAAATAAAAAGCTTAAAGCAACGCCCCACATTTAGATTAAACTTAAAGTATGTAAGTAATTTAAGAGTTTTCTATTTAGCCAGCATGATCAAACGGAAGCAAACCCAGTGACAAGTTTTGTTTTGATCGCATTAGTGTTAGATATTAATATGTACTAACTTTACAAATATTTTAGATTTAACAATAGGAAAAGACACTTTAGTTAAAAATTCAAGAATAAGTTTACTCACCTTCTTTCACTCTGTAACCAAGCAATTTGCTGTGCCAACCCACCCAGTCACTTTTTAAAAGTGCCCAAGGCACCCAAGAACAATGGCATTTGATTGGTCAGAAGGGAAGATCTATCATATGACACAACCCTAATCTGGTCCAACCAGTTCTTAGTTGTGATAGGGCCAGCAGGTCTCTTGAGCCGCAACATTTACCCATTATAGTGGAATGTGGTTGTACTCATACCCATTCACCAAACTTTATGAAGTTTCTATTATTACATACCATCAAACATTAACAAGTTATTCATATGATCTTTAAAAGTAAATCAGGAAAAAAAATAAAGAGCTATTATTTGCTTTACTAAATATATACAAAGCAAGCAGCCTTATTTGGAAGACAATAGAAAGTGGCATTTAAGGCAGTGTTCTGCAGAAGAACAAGAAAATTAAGGAGCTGTATTGATGATATTTTCCTTCCCTTCAAAAGTCTTCCACAAGATATGTGCAAGTCTATATTTAAAATGAAATTCAGGAAGGTTCATTTCATGGCTCCTTTCTGTCCCATAAGTTTAGGTTGTAAACTAGAGGCATCCATATGCGGGGTGTAAGTGGGGGACAGAGGGGTCAAAAAAGTCAGTATTTGTACTGGCACAAATTGGCTTTTTGAGTCTCTCCCTATGCAGACACCCTGACTGTAAAACACTTTGACTTGACCCATTTATTGTGTTAATTTATTTTATTTATATGTATAAATGAACAAGTATTATTCTGCCTTTCTTGCTATAGGGCCATTCTAAGCCATAATTCTACACAGTCTTAGATGATATGGCCATCAAGCCACAATGTTGTTTTTTTGTGTGGCTTATTATGGAGTACAGGGCCAGCTACTCTAGTTGTAACTACAGCTGAGTTTAAAATGCAATTCTATGCAGGGAGTCTCTTTATAGGTCTGTGAAGAATATCCAGAAGCTCCAATGAGCACAGAAAGCAATGGTGCAGACAGTTATGTGTGCTCCCAAAACAGCACATATCACATTCTGCTCCATTGTCAAGGTAATGATTTACAAGCTAACCAACTTATATAATGTGAGATGAATGATGCAATGTTAGGAATGACTCAGCAGGAGTCTGTATCCCTTTAAGAGCTGGAGTATAAAAAGGAAGGCCTTGCTGGAGTCTTTCTCTGTTTCCTGCTGTAATTGCTGTGTATTGGAGTTTGCTGTATCACCTCATGTATATATTTTGTTTCTAGTGTACATTTGTAGATAGTGTAATATAAACCACCATTTAAATACAAACCACTGTGTACTGTATTTATTCCTGGGTTATCTCATCACAATAAGACTGTGCATGCTCTGACTTCCATGATCTGTATTGGTTGCTAGTTTGCTTCAGGGTTCAATGCAAGATTCTGGTTTTAACCTTTAAAGCCCTTCATGGCATGAAACTGAGCTATTTGACTGATTATCTTCTTATGTCAGCCCCCAAAACCAAGAAAGACACAGGATGTTTCTCCCAAACTGAATTCTTTATTGTTCCAAACCTATAAAAGAATCTTGCCGGCCAGTGGCGTAGCGTGGGTTGTCAGCACCCGGGGCAAGCACCCGGCCGCTGCACTGTCCCTCCCCCAGATAGTCCCTTGCTCTCTCTCCGCACCGCACCGCACGCCTGGCACCCCCCCCTCCACAGTGGGTGGCGACCCGGCGGCTCGGATCGGATTCGCACAGCCAGCACTGCAGTGAGCGAGAGTGAGTGAGCCAGGCAGGGGCAGAGAGCTGTGAGTGCGAGCGCGCCCCCCCAGATGTTGCACCCGGTGCAGCCGGCCCCCCCTGCACCCCCCACGCTATGCCACTGTTGCCGGCTGAAGCACTCTACTAGGTGCATCTACCAGATACTCAGGGAAGGGCTGTCTTCACCCTCTTTCTCTCACACAAAATATCTGGACTCAGCTAGTTGGTCTTGGAGCCAGGATAAAGGAACTTGGATGACACATGTGTAGCCTTTGCTTTAGTAGTAGTCGAATATATTTTGTAAAGTGATCAGTTATCTGTGGTTTCACTATTCTGCTACAGTTAGAAAGGAAAACAAGCTCTGTTTAAAGTGTTGACAGGAAAAGCCCAGATTCACATCCTTCCTGAGCCATGAAGCTTATTGATGACTTTGGGCCAGTTATTGTCTTTTAGGCCAGAATAGCCACAGGGATTTTGTTGCAGGAAGAATGAAACGAGGAAGTGCTATATTCTGTCTTGAACTTTTAGAGGAAAAGGAGACTAGAAATTTAACAAATTAATAAATATGATATTCAAAGAATTCTTATTATAAAATGAAAAATGAGGCTGGAGAAAAAAAATGTATTTTTCCTCCAACCTAAACATCTACATTTCAGGAAAGTGTTGCATGGATTGTTTTAATGTTGTGATTCAACCATTCATTTTTCTATTAGAGTAGAGGTGTCCAACCTTGGCAACTTTAACACTTGTGGACTTCAATTCCCTGAATTCCCCAGCCAGCCATGCCTTAATCCTGTATTAGAGTAACAGGACTTACTTTATATCCTTTTCCATGGATACATTAACCATGGTTTATGCACTTCAGGGACGCGGTGGTTCAGTGGGTTAGGATACTGAGCTTGTCAACCAGATGGTCGGCAGTTTGGCGGGTCAAATCCCGAGTGCCGGGTAACAGAGTGAGCGCCTGTTACTCGTCCCAGCTTCTGCCAACCTAGCAGTTCGAAAGCACGTAAAAACGCAAGTAGAAAAATAGGGACCACTACGGTGGGAAGGTAACCGCGTTCCGTGCGCCTTTGGCATCTAGTCATGGCATCCACATGACCACGGAGACGTCCTCGGACAAGCGCTGGCTCTTCGGCTTTGAAACGGAGATGAGCACCGGCCCTAGAGTTGGAAACGACTAGCACGCATGTGCAGGGGAACTTTTACCTTTATGCATTTCACTCATTTTTTTTCTGAGTTTACACATACATAGAACTATAAACTCACAGTGTGGGGAGAGATACATAGTTAAGTGGTCTAGAATACAATGAGGTAGTTTATAATTCAGCTATGGTCCACAGCCTCAAAGTCAGTGTGTCTTTCTAGCACAAAGGGAAAGTAATTTTTCCCTTTAATTTTAAGAAGCAAAATAATGTTCTTTAATGACTGACATCTGGCTGGAGTCCAAATTCAATAATAATTCAGCCAGTCTAATAGTAACATTTTGCCATAGAGAAAAAAAATTTAAAAGCCTTCTTTTATTAAGATACTGCCTGTTCACTGATTTTGCCCGTAAACACAAGCAAAGTGGTAAAGATGAGGAAGAATCTGACTATGATGAACAATGCTAAAGATACGTGCAACCTTACAGGTAGTTCTTTTTTTATTGAAAAGTTTTATTGAAGTTACAATATTATCCCCTCCCCAACCCACCCCTGATTCCCCCCTCCCCCTCCCCCACTTCCCAAAGCTGAGTACAGGGTTACAAATACAAAATAATCATAATCTAACTAACATTAACCAACTATGTAAATAACCAAACACATAATGCACTTTAACCCATCTATAACATCATTACAAACAATCTAAAAGTATCCAACTTATACTAATACAATAACAATACCATATGATATATACATTATTGTAACTAATAATAATAATAAAAAAGACTTAAGTTATAGCAATCTTACTCATAGGCTAAATGGAACTTTTTGGTCTCATACTTTTTCTGAATATAATCTATCCATCTTCTCCAAACCGAAATGTATCTTTCTTGTGAGTGATCCTTCAGGTAAGCCGAGATCTTAGCCATTTCTGCTAAGTTTGACACCTTAAGCGTCCATTCTTCTATAGTAGGCAGGCAGTCCTTCTTCCAATATTGCCCTACCAATAACCTCGCTGCTGTTATGAGATTCAACATCAAGTTAATTTCTTTAGTGTCACCATCTGTAATAACACCCAGTAAAAATAATTGTGGGGTAAACTTTATCTTTCTCTTAAAAATCTTTTGCATGTTCCACCAAATTTTGATCCAAAAAACTTTTATGTTTCTACAAGTCCACCAAATATGAAAGTAGGTAGCATCCAAACTACCACATCTCCAACATTTGGGCTGTAAATTAGGATACATGCAAGACAGCTTTTTAGGGTCCAAATGCCATCTATAAAACATTTTGTAGAAATTTTCTCTTAAATTTTGGGCTTGAGTAAATTTCACATTTCTAACCCAAATTACCTCCCACACATCCAATGGAATCAGCTCTTGAATACTTTGAGCCCATTTCACCATGCAATCTTTGACCAATTCCGTTTCCGAATCTAATTCTATTAAGGCATTATAAATTCTCTTTATATGCGCTTGAGTTTGATCTTTAATCTGTTTTACCAAATTTTCATCCATCAGCGTCAAACCAACCTTCTGGTCTAACTTCCACCTGGCTTGCAATTGAGTGTACTGAAACCAGGATTGTACAATATTTTCTTGTTTTAGCTCAACTAGCGACCTTAATTGCCAGTCATTCCCTTCCAATCTAAGTAGTTGCTTGTAAGAAATCACATCCAAATTCACACCCATAGATATCCCCTCTATTGCGTGTCCAGGAATCCCCCAAATTGATATTTTATAATTTAACTTGTAATAATACTTTTTCCAAACACGAATATAGCACTTCTTAAAATGTGGGATTTAAAAGTCCTATCAACTTTTTTATCATAAATCAAATATGCATGCCACCCATATAATAAATCCCATCCCTCAAGATAAAGTATACTTTTATTAGTTATTAAGCCAATCACTAACCAATGTTAAGACCACTATAGTTTCAAATTAGGCACCTTAAGTCCTCCTCTTTTCCGAGCATCTTGCAAAATCTTAAGTTTAACTCTCGGTTTTTCCCCCGCCCAAATAAATTTATTAATACCCTTCTGCCACTCATCCAAATTAGCATCTTTTTTCAAAATAGGTGTCATTTGAAACAGAAAAAGAAACTTTGGTAAAACATTCATCTTAACAGCTGCATTTTTCCCCAACAAAGATAATTGTAGTTTTTTCCAATTATTTAAATCCTTTTGTACTTTTAACCATAACGTCTCATAATTATTCTTATATAATTTCACATTAGAAGCTGTAATATATACCCCCAAATATTTAACCTTTTTCACAATTTCATAGCCCGTCAGTTTTGCTAACATATCCTTCTCCTTCGTCGTCATATTTTTAGATAATATTTTAGTCTTATTATTGTTCACTTTAAAGCCCGACAGGTAGTTCTTGAGCAGTGCTGGGATTCAAATATGTGAACAACCGGTTCTCTGTGTGGATGCCACTTCCGGAAGTCAATTCTGGGCCTGGGCAACAAAAAATTAGCTACCAGCTCTGCCAAATTGGTGCAAACTGACTGAATCCCACCACTGTTCTTAAGTTACTTCCATAATGGAACCTGCCCATTATGGTAACAAGTTGTAATGGTTATAAAATGGATCAGTCATATGACTGACCTGATTTTGCAACATTTTTTGCAATGGTTGTTAAGTGAATGTAGTGATTGTAAGAACCCATTGTTCTCTACGGGCACAGTTTTGCCAATGAGCAGATGAAAATACCTATATTTAATTGGTATTCAGAGAGTGAATTACTGATAAATTGATGGTCCAGGGATTGTCATCAGAAAAGAAGCTATATTCTAGTTCAGTGTTTCTCAACTTTGTGAACTCCCATGCTTACTGGAGAATTCTGGGAATTGAAATTCACACATCTTAAAGTTCACAAGAATGAAACACACTGTTCTAGCTGGGAGTGAGCATCTACTCCTGGTATAATTTACAAATAAGTAATCCCTGACATGTTGCAGAGTTAATCCCCTCATTCATAAGCCTAGGTGTCAAGGTAGAATGGAATTTGCTCTATTGCAGCTGGGATTATTGGCAAGGGAATGTTTTCTCCCAACTAGCTTAATGAGCCAATGGGGCAATATAAGAGGCCAGATTCACTAAGCAAACAATGATCTTTATACCATTTCTTTTTAAAACAGAAAGAGCCACTTATTAGATACTAAGGTAAAGGTTCCCCCACACATGCGTGCTAGTCGTTTCCAACTCTAGAGGCCAGTGCTCATTTCCGTTTCAAAGCCGAAGAGCCAGCGCTTGTCCGAGGACGTCTCTGTGGTCATGTGGCCGGCATGACTAGACGCCAAAGGCGCACGGAACGCTGTTACCTTCCCACCGTAGTGGTCCCTATTTTTCTACTTGCATTGTTACGTGCTTTCGAACTGCTAGGTTGGCAGAAGCTGGGACGAGTAACAGGTGCTCACTCTGTTACACGGCACTCGGGATTCGACCCACCAAACTGCCAACCTTCTGATTGACAAGCTCAGCGTCCTAACCCACTGAGCCACCGCATCCCTTATTAGATACTAGCACACCACAATTGATTAAATAAATTGACTTTGTAGAACAAGCAGATGAAAGCCTTCAGCCTTTGACTTGGCTACCCATTGCATGAAACAACAGCTTAGCCATGGTTTGATGAATAGATTGATAATTGTCTGATTTACACAATGCATAAACCACAACATGACAACATGACATGGCAGTGGTGGGTCTTATCCGGGATGACAATGAAGATGCTTATAGGGAAGAGGTAAAGGCTCTGGTGGACTGGTGCAATAAAAGTAACCTGGTTCTAAATGTTGATAAAACAAAGGAGATCATTGTAGATTTCAGAAAGAGCCAGCATAGTCATACTCCACTCAGTATCAAGGATGCAGCTGTAGAGGTGGTCGACAGTATTAAGTATCTGGGGTCCAGATAACTAACAATCTGAATTGGTCTCTCCTTAGTGAAGGGTGCAAACCAGTGAAGGGTGCAAACCAGATGAGGAGAGCACATCTTTCTCCTGTCTTGGCCACTTTTTACAGAGGCACGAGCATTTTAACAAACTGGATCACTGACTGGTTTGGTGGCAGCAGTGCCTCAGATAGAAAGTCCATGCAGAGAATGGTAAGGACAGCCGAGAAGATCACAGGACACTCGCTCCCTGGTATTCAGGATGCTGCCTATAAGTGCTATGTGCTTAGAGCTCAAAGCATTGTTAGAGACCCACACATCCACTTTATGGTCTGTTTCTGTTGCTCTCCTCTGGGACAAGCTTTCAAAGTATTTCTAGCAGGACTACCCAATTCTGTAATAGCTTTGTTCCCTATGCCATCAGTCTGGTAAACTTGCAAGATTCATTTTTCTCGCCATGCACATATATATATATATATATATAACCCGACTAGACTGTTGTTTCTCTGTGTCATGTAATATATGTGGGTATATGCATAATTCTGTATTTATTTATTTTTGTTATATTTATGTAGTGTATCTCAAAGGGGGTGACCCTTTGAGAGCTGAGTGCAATGAAATTTCATTTTAATGTATGCCGATTAGTGTACATTCAAAGTGACAATGAAGTTTTTAAAAGTTAAGTTAAAGTTAACATAGTACATAACCTTTTAGCCAGATATCAAAACCACGACCCAGGTACTCATCTTATGTATGCACCCCTGATCACAGTATCTAATAAACCAACAATCTCAGACATTTTTTATAGAAGGATCCCATATTTGGCCATCTAGCCCTGGATATTTATTCTTCCTGAAAGGGGTCTCAAATTTTGCATATCATCAAGCCCTTCTTGCAAATGTGCCCAAATGAGAGAGAACAAGCAAAAAATCAATCAATCAATCAATCAATCAATCAGAATAGAAATGGAAGAGACCTTGGAGGTCTTCTAATTCAACTCCCTGCTCCAGCAATCATGTTACCTGAATATATCAAAAGACACAGAACTAGACATACTACTATGGTTAATTGGATACCAAAGGAAACCAAAATAATTTGGTGGGTAGACGAAATGTGTCCAGTAAGGCAAGCAGTTTGAAGGAGGTGGTGCCCAAACCTAATCTGACATTGTGGTTTATTTCCCTAAACCACTGGAAGTTATGTCACAAAAACACATTTGGTCCATGTACTGCACAGGGAGTCCTTGACTTTTAACCATTTGTTTAATGACTGTTTGAAGTTACAACGGCACTGGAAAAAGTGACTTATGACCATTTTTCACGCTAATGACCATTGCAGCATCTGCACAGTCACACAATAAAAATTTGGGTGCTTGGGAACCGGTTCATATTTATGAATGTTCCAGAGTCATGTGATCACCTTTTGCGACCTTCTGACAAGTAAAGTCAATGGGGAAGCCAGATTCACTTAACAACTGTGCTACTAACTTAACTACAGTGTATCATTTAACAATTGTGGCAAGAAAGGGCATAAAATGGGGTAAAACTCACTTAACAGCTGTCTTGCTTAGCAATTTGGGCTCAGTTGTGGTCGTACAGGACTATCTGTACTTTTAACTTATGAAGTCTTACAAAAACCCCAATATTTCAAACTTCAACTAAGTACCATATGGGATAGATTCTACAGGGAAAGAACTCATGCCTTCACATAACTCCCTGCCTTGTGTCACGGTTTCTTGTATCTATGTACAATATTAAAATAAAAAAAACAAATAAACAAAATATCACATCAATGATTAATGGAGCTGAAAATAACACATAGTTTTTGAGACAAACCCTTGATGAGTCTTGCATCAGCCACTTGTTTTCTTGTAACATTATATAAACTCCACCCGACTGAGACAACAATTTTGCTTCATAAATTTCAATGTAAGGTGTGGCCAAAAGCTCCTAATTTCAAAAGGACTCGATTGGAATTCATTCTATTGACTCCTATTTCATATTTACTAAGATTTCTTAGAACAGCCCAAGGCCAAACTGAATACAAGAGAAACTATATAAAAATAAATCCAAAGCAAAGAAAATATTGGCTGTATCTCATAACATGGCTTACAATACTAATTTACTAATGTACCACTCAGTGAGCATAGAGAACCAGATGATGCCATTGGTAAGTCTTCTGAATACTCAGTTGCTGAAAAGTGGGACAGAGCTGCAAAAATCTAGACAACTGCTAGATGGCAGCAAAGAGATACCAAGAACTCTCTTTGTTTCCATCTAATGGTCACTTAGGGTTTTGGACACTGAATATGATAGCCCTCCAGCAGAAGCTTCACTTGGTAACAAGGGCAGCTTCATGCTTACTGGGCAAATTAGAAAAAAAACAGGTTATATGAATTTCAGACCTTAGACAAGCATTGCTCCCTGGAACAGCATCTGAAGTACTAGAGAGGCTAAAATGATAAGATTGTTCTTCAAACTGTTTTTGGAAATACAGGCATCGTGAGTCTTTATAGTACCACATTATTCTTTTATAAATTTTAATGCATTTCTCATCTACCAGAAGACTGTTTAAGCAGCTGATTCCTGGCCTCTATTTCACTATCTCCTTATGCACATATTTATACAATTTCTCATATTAACAATCTTGCCAATGCAATGGGAATAATCCAAAGATGATTTCTGTAAAGAATCAAAGGAAACATCATCCATATCTGCATAACCAAACGATACAGGATCTGAACAAGATACCTAATTTAGAATTAGAAAACAATGGCTTTGGCTTCAAGCAATGTCATCTGGAGTAAATGACTAACCCTGCAGTATATGTAGATACAATGTGATAGGAGATTTACCTTGACTGTCCTCTCTACAACAAAAAGTTACCCTTATCCTGACTGTGTGTTTGTACTCTATGTATATGTATCTTGTTCAAAAATCAATAAAGATCAGGATAGTGACATACATAATAAACTATGTGATGTAGTGGGAACTTAAGACATAATACAGATCTGATTCAAAAAACTGGCTCCATATAATGGAGAGGATAAAAAAATGAGAGTAAAAAGATTGGAAACTCAGAAGATATAATTCAGAAGATTGTTCTGCAGGCTAGTTTAACTACTGTTCTGCTTAAAATTTTTAAAGAATAATTTCCATGTAATTATGGAGAAAAGAAATGTCTTCTGAACTTGATTTCAAGTTTTGGTAAAATGTTCATGGGCAGAACAAGGGATTCTTGTGCTTAATTTGGTTGTGGGACAGCTAAAAGTAGCGTGTGAATTTCTGGTCATTTGTTTTTCAAATAATCTCTCTAGTAACCTGAAGTCTTCCTGGCCTTTCATGGTCCTATTAATCCAATTAATTAATCCTGCTCCTCCCTTAAAAAAAAAAAGGATCAGGAATCCAAACAGGAGTGCTGTAGTGATGCATAGCTGGAAAAAGCAGTAATACACATACCCTTTGCTTCCTCACTATGAAAATTTATAAAATCAAAAAAAGTTTTTTTAAAAAATCTAAAACTTTCTGAGAATAAACTTAAATATGGGAGAGCTTCCACACACTGTACTTGAAAAATCCTGCCTTTCAAAGAACATTTTTGAGAAATTGCAGTACCTTTATGCTCACGAAGCACATAGTGTGAGGGTTCAGAAAAACTTCCAAGAGGAAGAAGAAGAAGAAGAAGAAGAAGAAGAAGAAGAAGAAGAAGAAGAAGAAGAAGAAGAAGAAGAAGAAGAAGAAGGAGGAGGTGATGATAATAATAATAATATAATAGTAATAATAATAATAATATAATAGTAATAGTAATAGTAATAGCAATAGTAATAGTAATAAATAATAATAATAATAATAATAATAATAATAATAATAATAATAATAATAATAATAAAATAATAATAATAATAATAATAATAATAATAATAATAATAATAATAATAATAATAATAATAATAATAATAAAGTTGGAAGGGACCTTGTAGGTCATCTAGGCCAACCTCCTGCTCAGGCAGGAAATCCTATACCATTTCAGACAAATGGCTATCCAGCCTCTTCTTAAAAACTTCCAGTGTTGGAGCATTCACCACTTCTGGAGGCAGGATGTTCCACTGGTTAAGTTGTTCTGCCCCTCTAGTGATATCATTGTGTCACTACTTAACAATCTTGAAAGAGCATCTCTCACTTCCAAAGAGAGCACTCAAAGTAGTTACAGTATATTCGTTTCTGTTCCTTGCAGCATGACAAGGAAGATTTTTTGGTATGTCTCACTAAATGCTCTTTCCTAATGTTTCCTGTGAAACCAGTTACCCAGTTCTTCATTTCCTCATCATTTCCAAGTTCTTTGCTCTTTTAAATGAAATCATCAGGGTCTTTCTAAAGCTGTTTTATTGCTGGCTGTCCACTTTTACTCTGTTCTCATTGGAGTATTTTAAAGATGTAACATTATTGGCATTCTTGTTTTTCATGGTAATTCACTGTGAACGCACTGAAACCCAAAGCATCAGACAATGAGGAAGTGGTGAGAAGGGAGGGGAACTGAGGTATAAAGCAGATGTAGGAAGCAAATGCAGGGTCAGCCGTAAAGGGCTCAGATGCCTATACACTAATGCTCAAAGTATGGGGAACAAACAGGGTGAACTTGAAGTCCTAGTATGTGAGGGCAGGTACAACATTGTTGCCATTACTGAGACCTGGTGGGATGGAACCCATGGTTGGAATTTACTTCTAGAAGGGTGTACATTGTTCAAAAGAAACAAACCCAACCAAAGAGGAGGAGTTGCATTGTAAATAAGATAGCACTACATCTCTACTGAAATATAGACTATCAAGGGTAAAAGTTTTCTTGAATGGATGTGGATAAATATTAGAGGAAAAGGAAATGACATTGCTGTAGGTGTACAGTGCAGGCCACTCAATCAAGCAGAGTAAATAGACGGACTTTTTGTTAATCAGTTAGCTAACACACAACTGTTGTAGTGAAAGAATTTAACTACCCTGGCGTCAACTGGGAGACAAACTTTGCAGCAAATGGAACATCAAGCAGGTTCCTGACGTGCCTACTGACAACTTTGTCATCCAAAAGGTAAAGAAGAGAATTAGAGGGTCAGTTATACTGGACTTAATTCTTAGTAATAAGGATGAAATAATTGAAGGGGTAGAAGTTGTAGGAATTTTGGGGGAGAGTGACTATGTCATACTAGAATTCAACATAATGCAGGCACAGTAATTGAACAATGTTTTAGACTTTAAGAGAACTGTTTTCTACAAACTAAGAGAAAGATTACAAAGGATTCTGTGGATGGAAATCCTACAGGGAAAAACAATTCAAGATGCTTGGGAAACTCAAAAACAAGATTATAAAAGCCTAATCAAACACAGTATCACAGAGAAAGAAAACAAGGGACCTATAAATAAACAAAACAATTAATTTTTAAAAGCCAGCATGGGTTTATTAAAAAATACATGCCAGACAAAACAGATTGCCTTAATTGATAAAGTGACTAAATTGGTGAATCAGGGAAATGCGGTTGATATACTTGGACTTCAGTAAGACATTTGACAAAGTATACTGCATTCTATTGTGAGATATTGTGAACCACCACCAGATGGATTTGCAGTTGGCTGACTAATAGCACTCAGCGTGGGGTCCTCAATGGAACTTCATCTACATGGAGGGAAGCAAGCATCTTGAGCCCAGTGTTCTTCAACACCTTCATAAAAGGTCTAGATGAAAGTCTAGGAGGGGAGCTCATCAAATTTGCAGACAACACCAAGCTGGGGAGGGGAGGGGGGACGGCTAACAATTTGGAAGATAGACTCAAGACTCATAAGATTCTTGACAGACTTGAGCATTGAGCCCTACCCAACAAAATGCAGTTCAGAGGTGAGAAAAGAAAGCTCCTGCACTTAGGGAGAAAAAACCAAACAGATAAGTATAGAATATGCAGTACCTGACTCAACAATAATACCGGTGAAAGGGATCTAAATGTCCTAGTGGACCACCACTTAAATATGAACCAGCAATGTACTACAGCTGCCAAAAAAAGTCAATGTCGTCTTAGACTCATCAACAGAGGGATAGCATCAAGATCACTAAAGTGATCTTTATCTTTATTTACAGCTTTATACTGCACCAGTGAGACCACACTTGGAATATGTGTCCAATTCTGGTTGCCATGATAAAAAAAGATGCTGAGATCATGGAAAGAGCACAAAGAAGAGCAACAAAGGTGATAAGAATTGAGGGAACTGGGTATGTCACAGAGTTGGGGCAACTTATTCTCCATAGCACCAAAAGGCAGGACAAGAAGCAATGGGTGGAAGCTCGTTAAAGAGAAATCTAATCTGGAACTAAGGAGAAATTTCCTGACAGTGAGAGCAATTTATCAGTGGAATATCCCAGAATCAAGGGTAGTCCGACATTGCAGGCTTTCAAGAAAAGATTGGACAACCATTAGTTCAGGATGATATAAGGTCTCCTGCTTTGGGCAGGTTGGATTAGAAGACCTCCAAGTCCCTTCCAGTCCTATGATTCTATGTTCTAACACACTTGTTAATTTTTTTAAATTGCCACAAGATGAGTCCTATTTTGTTCCACTATTTACATGCATCACCTCAGTCAGTTATGTTACAAGAATGAGGGTGTTTGAGTATAAGTAAGAATAGGGAAACCAGAATGGACCCCTCACTTAACCAAGGAACTCAGTGGCTGGATTCATAAAAAACACTTCTTGGTGTTGTGATTCAGTGTCAGCCTGTGCTCCCAGCAACTGAGTCCAATGAATCTGAGAAGGAGGAGGAGGAGGGGTTTGGAGAGCCTTTAGTGTCAGAGGGAGGCTCTGATGTACTGCTGGACTCTCAGCCTGGCTCCCCCAGTCATGTTCCTCATGATGCTCAGCTGCGTGAGTACGAGGTGTCAGACTCAGAAGAGTCACAGCTGAATCTGTTCAGAGACGCTAGAAGCAGAAGGCAATCCAGCAGAACAGAGCAGAGCAAATCAATGAGGCAACTCAGTGAGAGGAGGAGAAGGCAGTGAGAAGCCACGCTTTGGGACTGATAATAAAAGGGGAAGGTGTGGGCAGGGCTGGTTGCTGAAGGCAACCGTTTGGAGACATTCTAAGGGAATCCTGGTCTGTTCTTGATACTTCTGTTTAACTCGTTTGTTGACTCGTTTGATATTTTGATTTATTTATTGAAGGAAATATTCTGTTGCTTTTTTGTTTGAACTGTAAATAAATTTGGGTTGGGTTTTTCCAGCCTATTGAATGTAAAAAGGAAAAAGGGGTTGTCCCTGACACACAAACAGGGCCGGTTGTAGGCCTGAACAGAACACTTGGGTCAGTGAAAGATCTAAGAGCTATATTTTCACAACCTACACAATTATATTTTTTAACTTTGCTGAGATTAATTCAGTATCCAAGGAAAATGTGTTGTGTGAACTCATTGCAAGCCAATTGTGTCATTGACAATCAATTTCATAGAATTGCACTGAGAAGAAAAAAAGATGTAAGGGAGCCTTGTACCGTACATGTTCTGCATTATGCTTCTCAAAAGAAAATGGGATATACATGTAGTAAGACTGCTTGTATAGGCCATAAACTAAAGCAGTATCAGTTTAAATTCTGGAAATGATATTAAAAGGAATATGTTCATATTGGCCAGTCCCAGTGAGCAGTGTTGGGATTCAAATATGTGAACAACCATTTCTCTGTGTGGATGCCATTTCCAGAAGTCCATTCCGGGCCTGGGCAACAAAAAATTAGCTACCGGTTCTGCTGAAGTGGTGCGAACCAGCTGAATCCCACCATTGGCCGTCTCCCAAATAAGAGATACATCTGGCCTCACCTTGTTGAAAAGAGCTCTGAAAACCTGGATTTTTTCCTAGGCCTGGGACAGAGCATGTGTTAGATTCTGCATGCTTGATTCTCTTGTTTTCTGATACTTGGGTTGTGAGTTTTGCCTTTGTTATAATTGTATTGTACAATATTTTTTTTACTGTATCCCCCCAGAATCATTGTAGAGTTTGGCAGCCTTAAATATTTGTAAAATCAAATCTACTGCCTTGAACTGCGAGATGAGTGTGGGAAATAAATGTAATAAATAAATATAAATATAAACATAAATAAATAGTAATACCAATAGGAATAGGCACCTTGGGTACAATCCCAAAACAATTGGAGCATCACTGGCACTGACAAAATCATAATTGGTCAATTGCAAAAGGCAGCTTTACTCAGAATAGCTTACATCCTGCAATAAGTATTAAATATCAATATCTGTCTATTCCATGTCCTTGGACGGTCTCAATGGGTGGATAAAAATGCCAAATTCAGTCTGAACATTACACATTACAAACCATAATAAAACCAATCTATCAAGATGTCAGCATGAATAAACCCACATATTTGTAGAAATTCTTAAAAACTATTTTGGGAAAGGAAAGAAACCCTTTAAAGTGTGATCCTCAAAGGAGTGGCCATAATTAGTACTCCATATTGAGATAATCTTTGAGATATCTGAAGATATCTAAGTTAAATATACTTAGAACTTTTAACTGTTTTCAGAGACACTATTACCTTGGTAGCCCTGAGTTTAAGACTCAGTCATTTATTGGTGTCTTTTTAAGGTTAGTTTGTCTAGAACTGGACATAGTAGTCTAGTGATCTAATTAAACACCTAAATCTTTTTCATATGCATTATGAACAAGATAGATCAACCATTCTACGTTTTTTCCTGTCCAGATACAAGACTTTATACTTTTTCCTGTTGCACTTTTTATCCATTCATTCCTCCTTCAGGAATTTAAATCTACCTATCTACCTAGTTTATCAAAATCTATTCTGAAATTTAGAATAGAATAGAAACAGGACTCTTCCCAATTTCTCTGCCCTTGATATCATTAATTCAAGGATAACAGGGTCACTTATCTCCCCAAATTTATCCTTCTTGAGAAAGATTAGATCCAGGCTTCATTGTTCTTTTATGTCCTGACAGTTGTCTACAAAAGATGACTCTTGGCAGGGTTAGATGTATAGCACTGTTCAAGACGGCAAAAATCTCCCATTATCACTATTGTGTGCTTCTTTGGAAATTTTGGATACCAGACACAGAAAAAGATCTGTATCTGCTGCCTCTCAAAGCAGTTTATAATAAATGCCACAAGGCTGTCACATTGATTTCTCTCTTTTATTCTTATGTCAAAGCTCTTAACAATACATGAATTTTTGGTGTGTGCTTTATTTTATATGTAGCACAATTTTTGTTGAGGGCATTCTTTCAAATAAGTTATAGCATCCCCAGGCTATGTTTCAAGTACATGTGTCACCCTACCAAGTTTCAGTGATGGCTATGACATTTGTCATTGCACAGGTTATCTATTCTACAAGCCATCAGTCCCATTCCCACATGGTTAGCTATCTGGAGACATATCAAGTAGATGACAGTTATTTCCTCATTCCCATAATATAAAAGAGACCCAAAGATATGCAGCCCAAACACTCAGTTAACAAATGCTTTGGTAAGGCCACACCTGGAATACTGCATCCAGTTTTGTAAAACGATGTAAAAAAGATGTCGAGACTCTAGAAAGGATACAGAGAAGAGCAACAAAGATGTTTAGGGGGCTGGAGGCTAAAACATATAGGGAACGGTTGCTGGAATTGGGTATGTGTAGCTTAATGAAGAGAAGGGTGAGGGGTGACATGATAGCAGTGTTCCAATATCTCAGGGGCTGCCACAAAGAAGAGGGAGTCAAGCTATTCTCTAAAGCACCTGAAAGCAGGACAAGAAGCAACGGATGGAAACTAGTCAAGGAGAGAAGCAACCTAGAACTAAGGAGAAACTTCCTGACAGTTAGAACAATTAACCAGTGGAACAACCTGCCTCCAGAAGTGGTGAATGCTCCAACACTGAAGGTTTTTAAGAAGAGACTGGACAGCCATTTGTCTGAAATGGTATAAGGTTTCCTGCCTAAGCAGGGGGTTGGACTAGATGACCTCCAAGGTCCCTTCCAACTTTATTATTATTATTATTATTATTATTATTATTATTATTATTATTATTATTATTATATGTGTTTATAGAGCTAACACACGTTATTAGCAAATTATTTAAAAATAATTGCAATTTCCTTCTGATTGCTTCCAAAGCTTCTCTAGATTCAGAAAGATGGGACTGAACAGAAATAGCAGCTAAATTACTCCGCCCAGAAGACTATTTGAAAAATTAACTGAATAGTCATTTGTCAATTCTGAAATTGCAAATATAGAAGACAAATTGTTAAAAAGTACATCTTAAATAGCCATCTTAATTATAATCAACAGTGCTTTGTAGAGGTCCTTGGTTTATAGGAATAATAAATGTAAATTTTATACATTTGTTAACTGTTTGAAATGTTAGAAATGGAGCATATTATGATGTGTATTAAGAAACTTCAAAACACTGTAAATCTCCGACCATTCTGGAAAACCATAAAAGTAGAAGTAACTCTTCATGACTTCAGATTTGTTAGTGCTAAAGGATGCTTTTGTTTTAATGGAGTTGAAGATGTAGTACTTGGAAGTATATATTATTTTCAGTTTTTTTCTTTGATTTGCTCATTTTGGTATGACCCTATTACTTGTTCCTTTACTTTCTTGCAGCCCTGTCACAATTAAGTTTCTTCAGCAAGAAGATTATAAGCTTTTCATGCCATCTAGTGGTCACAAACAGAAATATTAAAAGTTTTAATTTTATTTTCCCACTATAGTATTTGATTGAGGCGTGATCATGAGCTTAAATGGATTCCAGTAGATGGTAGAGGACAGGAAGGCCTGGAGGAACATTGTCCATGGGGTCGCAATGGGTTGGACACGACTTTGCAACTAACAACAACATAGTATTTTATTAATTAGAATTGCAAGAAAATAAATGTTGGGGTGAATGTTTCTATTCTTCCAAACATGACTTTTTATTCTATTTTGTAAGGATGCAGATTCGTGCACACAACTGGCAACAGCATGCTTATGGCTCACTGTCTGACTTTTTTTAAATATCTTTTTTTCTTTTGATTTTTTTTTCTCATTCTGAATAACTCAGTTACCCAGATATGTTGTTACTTCTCTTTTGTGCCTGGGTAGTGCTATTAGAACATGAATTCCCTATTAATATACCAAATATGATTTTTAAGATAATTCCCTGATCCACAAATACCGGGTATTCATTTTCTTGTGTCATTAATAACTCTGAAATGACATAAAAATAAAGGAGTGCCTCTCACACCAATGCATAAAGGGACAATTTGCAACCTTATTCTTCTGCCTGCTCTTAAAGGAAGATACTACTGTCCTGGAACTTTATGGTTGCCAGGATGCTACCTAGAAAACTCCTATATAATTTTAAACACTGTAATGTCTCAGAACATAATAGCTATTCAATTCAAATGAATTAAATGAATTAAAATGCCTTTGGAAAAATCTTCAACCTATTGTTTTGGGCCTCAGAGCCAACCACAACTAGAGCAAAATTCTGAATACACACACATACTTTCTTCCTAGTGTTTTACCACAAGTGCAAGGTCTGTTTTTTTCAACAGAGTGTTGATCCATTGGTTGTGACAGGAGTTGACTGTCAGCTTGTGCCAGAGCCTAATGTTATGGGCTGAGAGTGTGATTGGCTAAAATCACAGACAGCTTTCATGTCTAAGGTCGATTAGAATTCACAGTCTCCTGGTTTCTAGCTTGATGCCACTATACAAAACTGGCTCTCTAAAATTCTGAACATATACTGGTATTCCTTATTTTATAGCCTTTTGTTTAGCGATCATTCAAAGTTACAACAACACTGTAAAAAGGATTTATGACTGGTCCTCATACTTATAACTGTCACATCCCTATGGCCAGGTCATCAAAATTCAAGCACTTGGCAACTAGGATGTATTTACAACAGTTGCAGCATCCCAGATCATGTACAGTAATTACCATCTACAACTTTCCCAGCCAGTTTCCAACAAGCAAAGTCAATAGGGGAAGCCAGATTTGCTTAACAACTGCAATGTTTCACTTCACAACTGTGCAAAAATGCCATAAAATCGGGTACAACTCACTTAGCAACTGCCTTGATTCTGGTCCCAACTGTGGTTTTAAGTCAAGGACCACCTATATATTCTTTCATTCCTACACATTCTGAAGACATAGAAAACACATAACTGATTTCCTGGTTAATTAATACTTTCTATTTCCTTTCCATTTAGCGTCAGTAACATCTCCAAAGTGGGTGGGTGGATGGAGATAGATAGATAGATAGATAGATAGATAGATAGATAGATAGATAGATAGATAGATAGATAGATAGATAGATAGATACCAACAGACAGACAGACAATCAGACAGATGATAGATAGGAATATCAAAGGTGGAAGCCAAGGTAGAATTTATTGTTTTGATGCTAGCATGAAACCAGAGCTACCAAGTCTGGGCTGAAAAATTCCAGATGGCCATTAGATGGTAAGAAAGAATTAGTTTTCTACATATCATAATCTTATTCACTTTCATTACAGTTATCTCCATTTCCAAACAAGTTCAATCAGAAATTGCAATTAATGTTTCCAAACAATATAATGCAAAATAAATTCTGGCACCTGGATTTTAAGTTTAACACAATATTAATTTCAATCACACTGTAAATTATGAAGAATTCACTTGATAGGGTTGTCTATTAACCACAGCCAATTCATAATTAGGCTAAGATGAAGAATTGCTATTTAAACTAGTATGACACATACCTTCAATGTAAGTTAGCAACCAAGATGTGGATCTTTAAACCAGGGGTTTTCAAACTTGGCCCATTTATGACTTGTGTACTTCAATTCCCAGAATTCCTCAGCCAGGCACGTGAGGAATTCTGGGAGTTGAAGTCCACAGGTCATAAAAGGGCCAAGTTTGAAGACCCCTGCTTTAAACAGTACCAAACCATAACTTTTCCGTGTTGATAAACAGTCTGAGAACCATTCTCTTTAAGATATTAAAATAAATAATATTTATAAATCAGGAGAACTCTACGTTACTCTGCAAATGGTACTTCACATTTTCATACTTATTTATAAAAGAAAACCTAAGCATCTTTACAAGTGTCAAATTTACACCAAAAGGTGAGGCTAGCCTCTGAAATCCTAGAATGTTTTTTTTTAATGTGAAAGGAGTTTGTTTTTACATTCCCACTCATAGAAGGCAGGGACAGATTATTTACACCTACTTTCACAAGATCATACAACCTTTCAGACTATGAAGAAGATTAGTGCAATAGTACTAATGAAAAGTACAATGCTTATGTGAATATGCATTTCCTAAATTCTCTGCTATCTATGCTAAGGCAATTATGGTTTTATTGCCCTTCATCTTCCTCTTCCTTTGGTTGAGTCCTCTGATTTATCATTGTCTGGACCTAGAAAACAACAGAAAACAAAATATCTAGGCTTTCAGTCATTACAATACAGATTCTTCAAATATAACAGTTATTATAAAAGACATCTTATGGGGATGAAGTCTAGTTTACTTCAGACTTTGTATGCGTGGTGCTGTTGCACAGTAGAATGTCTAATTAATGCAATTAACAATATTCATACTATTTTGGGTTGCAGATAATGCAAATAATTTATGTAATTATTATAATTGTGACAATTACATCTTGTATACTAATTGTGAGCTTTTCTGGACCAAGGAGAATTCAGGTCCGTATTACCACATAATTGAACTATAGCAACTATGTGGAGCTGCCCTTGAAAACTACCCAGAAGTTTAAACTGATTCATCTTGCAGTAGTTCAGATTGAGCTCTTTGAGATTTGCCTACGCAGCATTCTATTCTAGAATCTGCATTAGTCGGTAGTCATTTTCAAAGCCTTGCCCACTCTATAACAACTACAGAGGTCTTGGACAAGGGCCTTCTCGGTGGCTAGATCCCTAATAGGGAAGAAGTTGCCTCCATATATATATGAACCATGTCTTCTCTCCTGAGCTTCTGAAAAGGGAAAAAAAACATGCCTTTGGAAGAGAGCATTTAGGATGTTAGGTTTTTTTTTGCAATCTACCTTAGCTGGTTAGGACTACTGCATTATATATAGTTATTGTCATCTGAATGTAAATCACAAGACCCTGGAGACGCTGCAACATTCCAGCTGATTGGCGCTTCTTCTGGGCTCAGCAGAAGCTCCAGGATCAGCGCCAAGGTCCAGCTGGAGCCTGGCACTGATCCTGGAGCTTCTACTGAACCCTGACAGCCCCGAAGAAGCGCTGATCCTGGCGCTTCCACTGAGCCCTGACAGCCTGCAGCTCCAGCCATCTCTCGCTCAGGCTTGTGCGGTGCGGTGCTTGTGCGGTTCAGCTCATTCCCCTCCCCCACTACCACTTTTCTAGGATGGTCACGTACCACCTGCCAGGTGCCAATGTACCACAGGTTGAAAAGCCCTGCTTTAGAACATGCCATAGGACATACCATTCACATTATACTTGTATCTGTGTAGGTACATTGATTAAAACATCATGACAAATCAGGGTGGATAATAATCGATGATTTAAAAAAATAAATTTAATTTTTTTTTAATAAAATGCTTTTGAAGTAAAAATCTATCTAAATATTGTTTTCTATTTAAGATACATTAGTAATTTAGTTTATTTAGCATGAAATGGAGCTTAGTTGTGTAGCGTAAGGCTGTATATTCTGCAATATTTATGTTTTTGATAAATTCATGCAATGAATCCAACCTCTGCAAGCTGAGATAACATGCACTGCATTGATGCATTCACATGATTTTGGGGGGGGAAAGTGCGTCTTATGGTCCGAAAAATACGGTATGTCACATTCAGAAAAAGGCATTGTATTTCTTATGTGGGCCTCTTTTCTCCTCAAACTGCTGATTTGAAATTTAGCACCACTTTTCCTTGCAAGGCAATAATTATTACAATAAGTATCATCAGATTTTGTCTAAAAGCCAAAATTATAAGCACTGTAAAAGAAATGTACACAATTCAAAATCTGTGTTCTAATTTCTGTCCCAGTTGGTGCCATAAAGTCCTAGCTGGCTAGTTGATGAAAAACAAAATGTTTCGCCATTTACCGGTATGTTTTCTTCTCTGGTAAATAAATCAATTATGCTCCTTCCTCCAGATTTGCATATCAAATTAGGTTTGTTTACTTCTGGAATGTGCAGAAATTACTGGTTCAGCTGGTACTTACCTATGGATTATCAAAGTCTATCTTTTTGTTTTCTAAAACTGTGCAATGATTTGGGTTTGATTTGGAAGAGGTGCTTCAAAATGTATGGGAGTAGAAAGCAACATTTTTTCCAGGACTCATTAAAACAGTTATTTATTGTTGTGAGAAGGCTTCTGCTGAAGCTTTGCAATATGGAAACACAGCTGCTTTAATGACTCACAGAAAAATGCTGTCCCTATGCTCCTCAGAGTTCCACAGAAGCTCGTTCAGATCAAATCCAGATTGCTACATAGCATTACTACCTTCCATAAGTCACACAATTTTCTCCCATAATTCAACTCTGGGCATACAAATGCTCTCTAGCATTATCATAGATTTATTTCCTGCATCAGATAGTCCTCAGGTTATGACAGCAATTGGGACACTAAGTGCTGCAATCATAAAGCACAATATCATGTGACTGTATTGCTTAGTGATGGCAATCCCGAGCAGTCCTGCTTGCTATCATAACCACGAGAAGTGCAAGTTAAGTTGGAAGAGATGAGAAACATAGTTAAAGAACACAGAATGGGTAGGACAAACCAAGGTAGGGCCTGGGATGGTTGATGCAAGTCAAAGGAGGGCCTGGGAGGATCAGGGTAGGCCATAAGTTGCAGGAGGTCTGGAAAAACTAGCATGGGCAGAGCATGCTGCAAGAGGAAGAAAAAGCAGGAACCACTTACTAAAGTGATTTGCAGCCTTTTCAGCTAGCTTCCCTACTAACTTTGTTTGATGAGCATGTGATTGCAGATCCTTACAACATCATAATGCAAGCCAAATGCAAGCCAGATTATGATCACATAACTGCAATGGCTGGAATTTCGGGAAGTGAACTTGTCTAACCATTTCTTTAGTGCTGCCATAACATTGAATGGTCACTGATTGAATGGACATAAGCCAAAGATTACCTGTACTACTATCTATCTATCTATCTATCTATCTATCTATCTATCTATCTATCTATCTATCTATCTATCTATCCTCAAAACTGCACCTTTTTCTTCACCGAAGTATAACAAACATACCTGATTTAATATAAACTCTAATGGATTCTCAGGTTTCTCATACACCAAATTTTCCGTGATCTCCTGAATATAAAGAAAGTAGTAATTACATTTTTTTCATAAAAAGCAAGTAACAAAGATGTGTCTACAAAAAACAAAAACAAAATGGAATTGAAGGCTGTATCGAAACACAGATTCTAAATCACAGGAAGACCAAGTCCACCTTCACCCATGGAAAACGCTGGATGACTTTAAGCTAGTCACTCTCTCAATCCAGCCTACCTCATAGGATTGTTATTGGGATAAAATGAAGGGAGATTCCCATATAAGCCGCCTTGTCTTCCTGGAGGAAAGAATATAAATCAGATAGTTTTATAGCTAGTACTCATTTAATGATGCTAATTGTGACCGGCAACTTCATTGCTAAGCAATGCTGTTGTAAAGCACAATGTCACTTGTCTGCACTGACTTACAGCAGTTGTGGCACTCTCAGGAGCAGTCACTAGGCAAATCCTGTGTGGTTGCAATATCCCATGATTGTTTGCGATCTCCTGCCAGCTTCCCCATTGATTTTGCTGTTGGAAGCCAGCAGTAAAGGTCACAAATAGTGAACATGTAACACTGACCACAGAACATTACAATGTCATAGTTGCAAACTGGCTGCCAAGAACTCAAATTGTGATCATATGACTGCAGGGATGCTGTGACAGCCACAAATACAAGGACCTTTTCAGCACCTCTGCAACTTTGAACAGTCTTTAACCACTATTTGTACATTATTTTGGTTTCATACCCTATCAATTGTGCTGTATCCCATTCTTGGGACAACAATTTAAGGAGGACTTAAGAAAATTGGAATAGATCCAGAGGTGAGCAAGATTACGGAATTAAAAACTTAAATCCTATGAAGATATAATGAGGTCTGGCAATGTTTTGTCTTCAAAAGTGAAAAAAGGGATGTGCGTAAGATAGGACTTTCAAAACAATTGAAAAGATGTCACATAGAAGAAAGTCAAGTCAAATTTAAAAGAAGACAGATTCTGATTGAACATTAGAAAAAAAAGTAGTGATAAGAGCAGTTCAATGGTGAAACAAATTACCCAGAATGATGGTGGCCTCTCCTTCACTGGTTATATTCAGGCAGAGATTGGATAGCCATCTATTGTAGATACATTAATTTGGATTCCTGCACTAAGCAGGGGTTGGATTCCCTGGGATAAAAGTCCCCTTCCAACTCTATGATTCTATAAAAAAGATGCAAAAGTATATTGTCTCAGATAAAAATGGGTCACTTTTTAAAATGGGAATAATAGGATATGCACAAGATATATATAGGTGCAAGTGATTACATCATTTGGTATTTCTACATATACATTCAGACTTTTATTTGAACAACTGAAAGTTCAAGTTAAATGTATCTGATGATGCTGTTGTGGCTGAGCTATCATAGACATTACTGATCACACATGTCCCCAAACCAGAATCATCATAGAAACGCACACACTCCAAGTGTTAACAAGAACCAAAAATCAAAACCACCAAAAATGTAATTAATTTAGCATGAAACATATACTCCTCCCTAATATCTGTCCTTTGCTTTTCAGCTTGTTTTGTAGTAAAAATGAAGTGTTCTTTGAGTCACTACATTACAAAAAAGATGTTGAGACTTTGGAAAAAATGCAAAGAAGAGCAACTACCGTGTTTCCACGAAAATAAGACTGATCCAGAAAATAAGCCCTAGCATGATTTTTAGCACCTAATATAAGCCCTACCCCCCCATAAAAACCCTAGTTAAAAGCCCACCCACTCCATCCCACTGTCTGGTTGCTTCCTGCCGCAATGAAGCAGGTTGTGCAGTGCGCCGATGACACTGCCACAAGGTGAGTGAGGCAGGTGAGGGGGTGGAGCAGCCCCATGTGCCCCACACCCGCTTACCTCAGGGTTCCCACAGCCAGGCCACCCACGCCCCACCAGCTGCCTTGCCTCATGGCAGCGGCACCAGCAGCAACAGTCCTATTCCAGCAGGAGCCTTGGTGGCTGCTGGCCCACTTGTCTGGTTGCACGTAGTCACAATGGGGCAGGAGAGTGTGTGTCGCACCTGTACTGCCGCCACGAGTTGAGGCAAGGCAGATGAGGAGATGGAGCTGCCCCATGCACCTGCTTACCTCAGGGCCCCCACAGCCAGGCCACTCCCTGCTTGGTGACCTCCCCCACCCGTTCAATGATCTGGCTGCCTGCCCGCCTTTTCCCTTTCACTCCCCTCCCGAGCTAGGCTGTCATGCTATGGAGGATGGACAGGGGAGGCTCAGTCCCTTACCTGGTCCCCCACCACCAGGGGGAGTGATGGCAAAAGGCCTCCACCACTGTTGCGCATCAGGCACATCCACTGCTGGAGGGGCTTTCTTCAGTCCCTGCCAGCCCTGCCCACAGATTACCTGCCTGGCAGCAGCCGCCACCACCTCTTCCTCCTCTGCCTGCCACTTGGGTCCTTCAGCACTGTGTCGTGCTGCCTGCTCCCCACTTGCCTCTTGTATTGTATGCTTTCAATAGCAGCAGCTCTGGAGGCCGGTGGTAGGCTCTACGGCATCGTTCCTGGGCTGGCAATTTCAGCCCCCTGGCCCCCTTCACGGCTCTGCCCACACAACCACGGGAGAGTTATACCAGGGCTGGCAGAGGGGTGCTCCTAATACTGCGCTGCCACGACTCCAAAACTGCCAGCCCAGGAACGATGCTGAGAGCCTACCACAGGCCTCCAGAGCTGCCATCACTGAAACCATACAATACAGGCAGTGAACGGGGATCAGGCAGTGCGATGCAGCAATGCAGGACCAAAGTGGCAGGCAGAAGAGGAGGCTATCGCTACCGCTGGGTAGGTGATCTGCGGGACAGGACCAGCAGGGCGAGGCCAGTGGGGACTGAAGGCCGCTCCAGTGGCAGGCATAGCTGATGCACAGTGGCAGCAGAGGCCTTTCTCCGTCAACCCCCCCGGCTCTGAAACGAGAGGGGGACTGGGTAAGGTGAATGAGCCTTCCCTGCCCATCCTCCATATCATGGCAGTCTGGCTTGGGAGGGGAATGAAAGGAAAGAGGTGGGCAGGCAGCCAGGTAGAGGGAGGTTGCTGATTGGGGAGTGGCCTGGCTGCAGAGGCTTTGAGGTAAGAGGGTGCGGGACGTATGGGGCGCCTCCACCCCCATCTGACTTGCCTCACCTTGTGGCAGTGGCACAGATGCGATGCATGCTCTCCTGTCCCATTGTGACCGCAACTAACCAGACAAATGGGCCAGTGGCCATGTAGCTCCTGCTGGACAGGGCTGCTGGTGCCGCTGCCATGAAGTGAGGCAAGTGGTGAGGTGTGGGTGACCTGGCTGTGGGGGCCCTAAGGTCAGCGGGTGTGGGGCACATGGGACAGTTCCACCCCCACCTGCCTTGCCTCATGTTGTAGTGGCGGCACCAGTGTGATGCATGCTTTCCTGCCCTGTTGCAGCCGCAAGTAACCAGACGGTGGAATGGAGCAGGCAAGTGGCCACAAAATAAGACATCTGCTGAAAATAAGCCCTAATGGGTCTTTTGGTCCAATAAAACCCAGTCTTATTTTTGGGGAAGCACAATAAGATGATTAAGGGCCTAGAGACAAAAACATATAAGGAATGGTTGCAGGAATTGGGTATGGCCAGTATAGAGAAAAGAAGGACTAGGGGTGACATGATAGCAGTATTCCAGTATTTGAGAGGCTGCCACAAAGAAGAGGGGGTCAACTTATTTTCCAAAGCACCAGAAGGGAAGACAAGAAACAATGGATGGAAACTAATCAAGGATAGAAGCAACTTGGAATTAAGGAGAAACATCCTAATAGTGAGGACAATTAATCAGTGGAAGAGCTTGCCTTCAGAAGTTGTGGGTGCTTCATCACTGGAAGTTTTTAAGAAAAGACTGGACAATCACCTATCTGAAATGGTATAGGGCAGGGGTCCCCAACCCCCAGTCCATGGACCGGCACCGGGCAGTGGCATGCCAGAAACCGATCCGTGCAAACAAGCAAAGCCCTATCTGCAGAATGCAGGCAGTACATGAAATCATGCCCCTCTGGTCCACAAAAAACCTTGTCTCCACAGAACTGGTCCCTGGTGCTCAAAACTTTGGGGACCTCTGGTATAGGGTCTTCTGCTTAAGCAGGGGGTTTGATTAGAAGACCTTCAAGGTCCCTTCCAGCTCTATTCTGATTGATTGTGAGTCAGTCTCAACTCCTAGAGACTATGTTAACATATCTGTGTAGCTTTCTTGGCAATAATATGAAAATCGTTTACAATTTCCCAGTCTAAACTAGAGCCCTAGAATTTTCTAATGATCCTCCATCAAAGTCATAGTTCTTGACTTACAAATGGTGGTTTTATGACTGTTTGGACATAAAATGGCCTTGAAACGGGTGCCTTAGGACTTGCAAAGCACTTCTGGACATCACAGAATGTCACCACCTGCCCTCACCTTGGTCATGTAGAAACAATTTGGGCGCTTGGTAATTGACTTACTTTTTATCCATAGTTGAAGCATCCCTCGATCATGTGACTGCAATTTGTGACAATTTTTTCTGCTTTCCAAGGTTTTGTTGGTCTCCAGCAAAAAAATCCCCACCCATTCAAAATAATGGGTTCACTCAATAACTTAGTGTTGTTTTTTTAATGACGTGTGATTCACTTAATGACCACAGTGATCTGCTTAACCATTGTTGCAAAAAATTATAAAACAAAACTAATCCAGTCATATGGATACCTCAACTTATGGCCGCAAAGACTTTATGATCAGATTTCCAGTCGCAATTGTGGTGGTAAGTCAAGGACTATCCACAACTAGGTCAAATCCTTCATAACTCTTTTCAAGATCGGGCAAGATTACTTGGTGCTGAGGCCTTGAATGTTTACTTTAAGTTAGGGAATAATCCAGTAAGGCAAACTAAAAAGACCAATAGAATGCTGTTCTTGATAAACATCTTATGCATGAAAATGCTTGATTGTTTTTAATAGCACAGATAATACTACTGAAATATTTCTGAACCAATTTCTGAAATCTGTTTCTTGAAACAGATTTTCAAGTATAAGTGGGAAACAAAATGTTAAAGATAATTTTAGGAAATCATTTTCCAACTTTATTCACTTACATCCCACTTTTATTACATGTTTATTCTTTAACTTATGACCATAATTGGGTCCAGAATTTCTGTTACTAAGCAAGGTGGTTATGTGAATCGCACCTGATTTTACAATCTGTTTTTTTGCTGCAACTGTTAAGCGAATCACTGCAGTTGTTAAATGAAACACATAGCTGTTAGCAAATCTGGCTTCCTCGTTGATGTTGCTTGTTGGAAACCAGCTGGGAAGGTTGCAAATGACAATCCCATGACCCCAAGATGCTGCAACCATACATGCTGGTTGCAAAGTGTCTGGATTTTGATCCTCAGTGGGGATGCTGGTGAAGAAGACCAGGCATACGTAAGTCAGTTTTTTCAGTGCCATTGTAACTTTGAACATTCACTAAATGAATAGTTGTAAGTTGAGGACCAGCAGTATCAATATAGTAGTGCATAACCTGTATCCAAAAGTGGAGCTATTTTGTTTTTAAAGGCAAATTTGGAGCATAGAAACTTGAACTGTTTCTTGAAGGTTTCCCTTGATAATTTCCCCCCAAGAATAATGTTAATAATAGTGAACATTTAAGTGGTTAATACACCACGTTTCCCCAAAAATAATACCCGGTCTTATTTATTTTTTTTGCCTCCAAGAGAGGCACCAGGTCTTATTTTCGGGGTGTGTGTGTCTTTTTTGATTCACCTTCTGCATTGACAGCCCTGCCCAGTCAGTCCACTTCTTCTGCAGCCAAAGGAGCAGCTTCATTCTGCAGCTGCATTCTGGCCTGCATTTTGCAGTCAGGCCTTTCTGGAAGGCCTCTGCAGTTGAGTACTGAGATATGGATCCATAGCTAGGTTCTCGGCTTCAGTGCCCTTTCCAGAAATGCAGGCCTGACTGAGAAATGCAGGCCTGGCTGCAGAAGATGCCTCAGAAGAAGTGGACCGGCGAGGAGAGGCCTGGCTGCAAGGTAAGTGGATGCAAGGCGGGTGGGGCAGATCCACACCCCCATTCCTGCCCTAGCTTTATCTTTTAAGTGTGTGCCTTACCCCCAAACTAGGGCTTATTTTGAGGATAAGGTTTATATTAGGCCCACCCCCAAAAATCAAGCTAGGCTTATTTTTGGGGTAGGCCTTTCAGGGAAACAGGATATTATCTTGCATTGAATTAAATACAAAAGACAGTTAAATAAACAGGGAATTTTATATTCTGGAAACTAGGATGAAGTAACTGTAATCTCCAGAAACAGTTGGTAATCTCCTAATTTGTTGGGCCCTGAACTCAGAAATACTTGCCTATACAAGGATGGGTAAGGTGATTCAACTCAACAACTGCAATATTCATATTCAAATTAAATAGTTGGTAAGCGCAAGAAGAGAAGTCACCTGAAATATCTGCAGGATGTTATGCTTCTCCACATATTGAAGGGAAATCTCAAAAGGATCTAGATAAACTGTTGGTATTGGCTCATTCTCAGCAACTTCCTCAGCAACTTGAGCTGGTGGAGCAGTCTCTTGAGCTGCTGTTTCTTGAACCTGCACAATGGTTTCCACTGATCTGACCAAACCTTTTTTCTGAGTCAGCAAAGATCCAAGAGTTTGGAAAGAGGAAGAAGGAGACTGAGTCTCAATTTGCGGCAATGAAGCTTTTGGAGTTGGCTCAGGAGTTTCTGATGCTTGATCTATAGATAACACTACTTCAAGTAGTTGGGCATTAGTCCTAGATGTTTCATTTCTAGACTCTGGCAATGTAGGCTGTTTCTGCACTTCAATATTCAGAACTTTTTCAGACTGTTCCTACAGTATATGTAAACCAGAAAAAAGTTTGAATCAGTTAAGAATCAGAAATGCACATGCGTTTTTCTTATATATGATTTGATCTACATTTACAATATAGACATATCCATCATACTATTCTTTCAGAGGAAGCAGCATTCTGCAAAGTATAGAATAGGATTAAACTAGTAAGAAAGAAAGAAAAAAAGAAAATATATCTACTTTACACAAATGGCATTTATAGTACTTTTCCATAACTTTTTATCCTGCAATTTATCCTTATTTCCTCTTTATTTATATGCCACTTTATTCATTGTCTGTGATAACACTTATCATCTGTTCCTTTTTCAGAATCTCATCAATTCCATCCATATACTTCCCTTTGTCTAGAACCACTAATTATTCTTTCATACAGTAGATCATTCATTTTTGTATTTAATCCACATTCATTCAATACCCATTCATTCTTGGAAAAAAAACATCTGCACATAGGGGGTGGAACTTCTTTTTCTTGATCTTTTCTATAAGCCAGGGTTTTGCCAGGGTTCAGCTGAAGCCTGTTCCTGAATCTCTAATGCAGGCATGTCAAACTGCTGGCCCACAGGCCGGATGCATCATACTAAAACCGTGCCTACCCCATTGCTGGCAATGGGGAAAAAGTCGAGATACATCATGTGATGTCGCGAGTTTGACATGCCTGCTCTAATGTATCACCTGCTTCCAATGGCTGAACTCATATATCACATAAACAACAACAAAACAATAGTAAGATCCATCTGGTATATAAGAATCTAGGCTGCTAAGGCAACTTTAGTGTGCACAAAGGCTAGATTCTTATATGAGCAGCCAAACTCATCCCAACAGTGGCTTAGTGCAAAGCATAACCGTCACATCAAAGATCAGAAAAAATATGGATCTATCTAAGAAACAGGAAGTGGATATCTAACTCAATTTCTGGTTATGTCTAACATTACATTGTCTTGGTTAATCTAAGTAATTGCATCAACTTTGGCTAGCAGTTTGGCTATATACTTTGCATTTATCTTTTATGCTCCATAATTTCCTCTTTGTTTTGCCTTTGGGAGAATTTTGAGTATGCTTTTAAAAAACAACTACTACTATCATGCACTCTGATACTTGTTCCAGTATAGTAACTTTCCTTTTACCGTTAGACTCTTTAGTAAAATATTTAATTAGTTCATTAATTAAAAGTTTAAAACCCATTCTTCTCTCATGTTAGATAACAACCAATACATATAGCCCTCAACGTACGACCACAATTGGAACTGGTATTCGTGGTTGTTGAGCAAAGTGGTTGTTAAGTGAGGCACCCTTATGACTGCTTTATTCAACAAACATAATCCAGCTGTTCCAGTTGTAGTAGTTAAGCAGCCATGCCGGTTGTTGTTGTGATTCAGGGTCAGCCTGTGGGTTCGGCAGTTGGGTCGGACGATTCAGAGGAGGAGTAGGGGGGTGTTGAAGAGCTTGCTGAGCATAATATTGAGGCTCCACAGAGCCCTCAGCCAGGCCCCTCCCATCTGGTCACGACACAGACCCAGCTGTGTGAGCCTGACAGCGTGGATGAAGATGACCCACAGCTGGCCCTGTTCAAGGACGCCCACCGCAGGAGGCAGTCAATCAGGAGTAAACAGAGGAAGGCAATGGGGGCACCTTGGAAGGAGGCAGAGAGAAGCCACGCCCTGAACTGTTTAAAAGGGGAATGTGTGGGAGGGCTGGTTTGCTGAAGGCAACCGTTTGAATAGCTCCTGTTTCATGGTTCGTGTTTGCTCTCTTTGCTCTCTTTGCTCTGTTTATGTTTTTATGTTAATAAATTTGGCAGGCTTAGTTCCAGCCTCTTGCCTTCTTGTAAAAGGGGTTTGTCCCTGCCTTTTCTGCAGGGCCGGTAGCAGGCTGGTACAGAACCGTTGTTAAGCAGATGGAGGAAAAGACCTGACTCCTGAAGGAGGGCAGGCAGCTCCATCCCATGAACAGAACGGAACTCCTGCAGCGGGCTCTAGAACCTAAGTGTGCATATTCAGGATCCAAGTTTCATTCCTGAAGCTTACTGGAGGATTTCCCCTCCCCTCTGTAAGCAGAAGGGAACCTCCGTAGCAGATTGCAGAAACAAAACTTGGATCCTGAAGATCCGACCTTTGTTTCTGCAGCCTGCTGGAGTTCGTATCCCCTGCCAGAAGAGAACTGTGCCAGGAGGTAAGAATGGAGCTGGGAACTTCAGGAACTGATCTTCATTTCTCCACCCTGCTGGAGGGCTCCCCTCAATGCATGAAGGGGAACACCTTTGAAGGACTGCAGAAATAGGCCTCAAATCTTCTGGCTCTGACCTCCATTTCTGCAGCCCTTCAAAAGAGTTTTCTTTCCCTCTGTAAGGATAACTCCTTTGAGGTGTTATAGAAACTAAGGTCAGACTTTCTGAGATCTACCTCCATTTCTGCAGTCCTTCGAACTCTTTGGAAGGACAGCAGAAATGGCTGAGATTTTCTCCAATAGCTGAGATTCTTTCCCAGCAAGCAGCCCTTTCATTCTCATAGAGCTGCCTGCCAGAAGGAAATCTCAGTTACGCAGCAACACTTTGTAAGTTTCCCTGCTCCACTGGGGAAGCCAGCAGAGAAGATGGCAAATGGAGATCACATGGTCATAGGGTGCTTGGCAACTGGTGGTAAGTATGAACACATTGCCAAGATCCCAGATTGCAATCTGGTGACCACGGAGGGAGACACTGTAAAACATCTTTTCAAGGACTTCCTGTACAAAGTCAAATCATTCAAAAGAGAAACAAGAATGTCACTTAAAAAAACAATTAAATATCTAATAAATATTATCTAATAAAAAAGGCAGAGAAGCTTTTCAAATAAACTGAATAGTCTGCCAAAGAGAAAAATCTACTAGCAAGGGAGTTTCATGGTCAATCTATTTGCTGTTGTTCCATCACAGGTGGGACACAGTTGAGTCACAGCTGTCTATAATAAGTACAAGAAATCTGTTATAAACAGGGGTGTCAAACTCGCAACGTCATGTTTTTTCCCCATTACCGGCAATGGGGTGGCTGCAGTTTTGCCATGACGCATCCAGCCCGTGGGCCGGCAGTTTAACACCCCTATGTTATAAGGATGGATTTGTTTTAAATGTGAAAGGTTATTATAATTATTAAAATTGTCATGCTTAGTTTTAACAATCTTAATACTGCAATGTCTGTTAGTCAAACAGCTAAATTAATTTAAAACATTATTACTAATAAAGCATTCCTAATTAATCTTAATCCTTAACAATTAGATATAGACATCCTGATTCTGAAAAAATGCTCTGAAAATATAAAGTTGATCTTATTTTTATTTGTAATAATGGGAGAAAACGTATGTTGCATACATTTGGATTATTTATCAGAGACAAATTCTTTTTACTTTTTAAATTACTTACTTTTTTGAATTTTTACTATTTTACTATATTTCAACAGTTCATTTTGTATATTATCACAAATATACAATACTCAGAAACATCCCAGCAACCGTCATCTGTACTGGGAAGCTATATAGGACTGAGCCTGGTTAGTATTTGAATATAAAATAGCCAGATAATACCAGACCTGTAGGTGGTCTGGGGAAATCCAAGGCAAACCTATTCTGCAGTGTTGCTAACAAAAAAAACATGAACATCTTGTAAAAATTGGATGTTGTTCAAGAGGATTTTATTTTATTTACACGTACTAATTTGTTTTGGTTTTATACCACCTCATCCTGTCTCTTTAGGACTCAGGATTGCAATCTTATGTGACCCTTTCTAGAGAAGAATTTACTTCAAAGTAACATAAACTGGATTATTTCAGCTTGGGGGATAGCAATAGGTGCAACTCAGGATTACAATCTTATGTGACCCTTGAGTGATTATAAATCCAACATTGAGTTTGAATTATAGCTCTTCTAGCAACAAATACAACTATGATAAGATAAATCATAAGATTAAATTGTCTGCTAATCAAATCTTCCCAGACAGTGCCAAGGAATTATAAATTTGAACTCCCAAACTTTGGTTGGGAAAAGCTGCAACAAATATTTAAAGCGTTCTCTTCAATTTCATTGCAGTTTAGGGGCCTTGCCTTTTTTTTACATTGCAATCCTACCCTTTGTCGCAGTGCCCCTTGCTCACGGATAACAAATTTAGGCTTCCTCTCTAATAAAGTTTCAAGTCCATACCAACTTCTCTTAAATCAGATGCCCTTTAAATTACAACATAGCCATCCTCTAGGGCAGGGGTAGGCAACCTCGGCTCTTTTATGACTCATGGACTTCAACTCCCAGAATTCCTGAGCCAGCATAGCTGGCTCAGGAATTCTGGGAGTTGAAGTCCATGAGTCATAAAAGAGCCGAGGTTGCCTACCCCTGCTCTAGGGTCTTCCCATCTGAGACTGCTAGGTGTGAAAATTTCTGGAGCGTTTTAAACCAAGGCTTCTCAATCTCAGGAACTTTAAAATGGGTGGACTTCAACTCCCAGAATTCCTCAAGCCAGCATGCTATCGGTGGGAAATCTGGGAGTTGAAGTCCATTCATCTTAAGGCTCCCCAGAACACACTTTTAAGCGAAGACTGCTGTGTACGAGGGATGGAAGGGGGTCCCTTCCCAAATAAGGCAATTCTTGTTTGGGCGCTGGGTGGCTTTGGAGGGGTTCCCGAGCCACCCTCGGAGCTCTGCAAGTAGCTATCCACCCCTGCGAGACTCTGGATTTTGGGGGTTTTTATTTTGCATAAATAAAGATGGAGAAGGTTCTTAGTCTGAAGAATGATAGGCATCTTAGAGACTGTTCTGGCCCTCTCGCCCACCGCTTGACTCATCGTGGCGCCTCCTCACCTGTTTTTCCACCGACCCCGGCTCCGGCTCGGGCTGCGGCTCGGGCTCTGGTTCTGCCATCTGGGAGCAAAGGCGCGTTTCATCTCCCACCTGTCCGGTAAGGTTTTTTGCTGCTTGGGATGTTCCGTAAAGTTGTTGTGAGTTCTACTCCATCGGGAGGGAGAGAGTTGGTGAGAAGACGTCGTAGTTGCTATGGAAACTACTCCTATGCATGCCTTCCTGAATCTTACGGTGGGTCACGTAAGCAACAGAAAGTGCTCTCCTAGGAAAGAGACAGAACTTGCTGCAAATCACCTGAATGGTAACCGCCGGGCATTTGCCCTCGTTTTATAGAGGACAAAAGTGCTCTCACGTATTCTTGGCCTGCTTTGAACATGAGGATTTTCTGTTAGAAACGTGCCTTTTCTTATCAGAATTGCTCAATGTAGGAACACAATAAAATATAGTTTTGAAGAGAAGTTGTGGCTTGAATATTCATCAGTATCTTCATTGTTCAATGAAAATACTCGTAATTTTTTAAGGGGAGAATAACTAAGTGTATCTCTTTGGAAGTCCTGATAAACTAGAATATATTTAACATAAGCAACACAGAATTGTAATCTTAGTGGGGTTTTTTTAAATACTGGCAGAAATGGACTCTTGATTATTAAATATCTATTATCTATGACCTTTCAAAATCATGTATCTACTCTTACAGGGGAATGTAGGATTGGTAACATAAAATAATGATGTATTATAATAATAAAACTATACTGATCTCAGCTGGAGTACTTTAGATTTAGTAGCTAACAAAACAGAGTAGGAAAAAAGTTGTGTTATTCCAGGATGGTCAAAAATCAGAAGGAATCTGGTATAATCTTCTCCGAGCACAAATTTTATAAAAAGCTTTCATGAACTTCAGCTTACATTATCAGATATATAAAATGACTAAAGTCATGTATGATTTAAATTGGAATGAAGCAGAGTGGGAGAGTAAATACAATTGCTATTTGGAACAGATTCTGCTGTACGCCTAATTTTTAGTTACAGAAAGAAAACTCAAAAATACATACTTGTTAACTCAAACCATGAAGGAAGAGAAAGTCCATGCAATATAAATAAGCTACAGTGATAGCGTTGGTTGTTTTTAAAGCAGCAGGTGACATAGGGATAAATGGATGTTCAAGACGGTAGTGTAATTGTATGGAAATATAATGGAAAATAATTAATTCTGCTATTTAATAACACAGTTCTTCTAAAAAAACTCATAGGAAATCAGCAAGTTTAAAATGTTAGTATTTTAATTAGGAAACTATTCTGAGTTTTAATTATAATAATCCAGGGGTATAACAAGAGAAAAGTGTTCTCATTCTGGTAAGTAAATGAGTTCCCTGCAAGTTCCAGAAATAAGCCTTAATACAACCCAATTCATTGATTTTAGAACTTGATATTATGTGTTACTGAACAGTATAAATATGCATTGGATTGTATGTGTATTTTTAAAAAATAAATCAACTATAGTCACTAATTGTGCCAATGTATATATACCCATGAGCACACATGCACACATACACCCATACAAAATAAAGGTTAGTAAAATTTTGGATGTAGTGAATTCTTGTGCTTCACTACTGACTGCTTTTGCCACATTCAAGAAGGGACATTATTTTTACCTTACTAACATTCTTAACCATTGAAGATAATTACCTTTCTATCTGAAATTTGACGTAATATACTTGCTGCACATTTTATCACATATCACAAAAACAAAATACTGTTATTGATATGTTAATAAACTGAATTATTAAAATAGTGTAATGAAAACCTCTCTGTATTGATTTCTAAGGCTGTACAGGAGAGAGAAAGAGAGAGAAAGAGAGATTATTGGCTACTCAACTTTGGATGGTTTACAATTAAAAGTAAAAAGAAAGTACAAAACAGAAAAAAATATGGGCAACCTCAGAAACAACAAAACCAAAGCAAAGCCATCTAACCCTAACCTTTTGTTGCCCATAACCTGGAAGAATATCTGGGTTTTTAATAGCTTCCTGAACACCATCAAGGTGAGAGCCATCTGGATCTCAGGAAATATTCCAGACAGACAGGCACCATGACAGAGATTACTGCACACAGGGTATACTTTCTCTGCTTAATTGCACCAGCCAGGCAGAAACAACTGAAGATGAGGATCCCTTAATAATAAGATCCTAGGCTTATTATAGGTGATCACCAACACTTTGAATTTCAGTAAGTCAGCTATAAACATACAACCAATGTAACCATCCAATTATTTTTCTATCCAGACCTGCTCCAAACAGTGGGATAGAACTTTGACAATATCACTTGGCCTGGGACTGAAATGTGTAATTGAGTGTCATACTGAGAATACCTCACCCCAAACCAATGGATGACCTTACCCAGCAGTTTCAGATAGATTTTTAACAGAAAGGATTGAATGTCAAGCACTGCAGCACTCCAAAAATGAGGTGAGCATTGGCTCAATTTCTCAAGCCTGTTAACACTGAGTGAAACCAGCCACAAAGAAAGGAGGAGAACCACTGCAAAACATTTTCCTTGTCCCAAATCTTGCAGCTGATCTAGAAGGATACAACAATGAAGCAGCTGAAAGATCCAGAAGCATAAGGAAAGCTGAACTTTCCCTTCTCCACTGCCACAGTTAATTAATGAGAATCAATGCTGTCTCCATACTGTAACCTAGTTTGATACCCAACTGAAATGAGTCTAAATAATCTGTCTACTTTAGGAACCTCTGGAGCTGAAGCCCAACTACATTCACTAATACCTTCCCAACAAGGGAATGGATGGAAATCTTTCAGTGTTGCCAAATTCAGTGATGGTTTCTTGAGGAGAGGGTGTACCACAGTTTGCTTCATGGTTGTAAGGTCAACCACCTCCCTCAAATAATATCACTTCATGGTTCCAATGACAGGATACCTCCTGGGCAGACTTGACAAAGCAAAAAGAACCTGCATTTAACAAACAGGTGGCTGAGCTCACAGTCTAGAAGAACATGTCCATTTCCTCAGGAGTCATAGACTACATATTTACTCCATATAATCCAATAAAACCATGCAATATTCTCTTCTCCAAATTCTCAGATGGTATATTGGACAGGTAAGTGGCATCAGCTGAAGCAAGAGGATTCTCGATTTCTAGCAGCATGTATACCCTGTATGGCCTGCTGACACTGTGGAAATCTGTAGAATCCCTTGGACAGTACTGTATATCAGCAGGTTGCATGGACAGTGCTGGATGAAATGCAAAAAAGTACTTGCTTCAGACAATATAATTATTATGGGCAAAGCCCCAACATTACACATGGGGTCTGGGAAAAGAGAATGAAAATGACTTCTGAAGGTCATACTTTTCCCATTGTATGATCTGGTTGTCAGTAATTATCTATTACAGGCAATTGGAAAGTGCAGGCATGCCTGCATCAGCTAAAAAAGGAGCTGGGCAGATCCCTCTTCTGATCACATAATTAGTTCCTCATACAAATATACAAAGGCTTGTGTTTGGGGAAAACAAAAAAAAATCTCTTCACCTGTGGTTCTGAGGTAATTGGCCTTTAGAATGGGAATGAGAGGAAGGCTGGATCATGCAGGGATGTCCTTCAGGAATGATTAATCAAGCATTCTCAAGCCAAAAGTTAGGAGGACATTAAGATGCACCATTCAATTCCTGAAGTATATACTTTCCTGGGTTTGCTTTGCTGTTCTTTTGATCTCCACATAATTTGGTATCATAATAGTTTAACTTTCCTGCAAATTTATTATTCTGATAAAAGCCCAAAAAAAAAGTTACAAGTGCTGTTAGGCCATTATCTTGTTTTTCCTGTGTTAAATAAGGGGAAGGTCAATTCATTTTCTGAAAAGTAGGATGGACTACCCTGGATCACCTCAATAGAGATCATTCTTTTTCCAGGGTATTACAATTTGCTCTCAAAGTGAGTCAGACTATCTCTCTAGAGCCCTAGTTCTTATATACAAGTGTGAGTTTACAGTTTATGTAAAAGCCGTATTTGTTCTTCACACATTTTTTTCTTCCCAATGTTTTCAAGCAAGTGCAGGTTCTGCTTTTTTCGGATCAACCAAGTGTTGATCCATTGGTAGTGACAGGAATTGATTGACCTGCTTGTCACCCAAGACTGACTTTCTGGACTGAGTAAGGGACTGGCTCAAAGTCACCAACTATCTTTAATGCCTAAGGCGGGACTATAACTCATAGTCTCCTAGTTTCTACCCCAGTACTTTAACCACTAGACCAAACATATAAAACAAATGGATCCAAATTTCAAATTTTGCAATAAATACATATTAGGATTTGGTTAATGCCTTGTCCATAGTGTATTACCTATGCATCTCCTTCCATATTCTCTCATTAAAGATGTCAGATTTAAATGGTATATATTAATTTGCCCAAGTAATTTGAACTTTGTACTTAGACATATTTTTTGCTTTCAAAAATTAAATTGTACTGCTAAGTATTGTACTATAAAGATTTCACAGTCTGCATGCTGTGGTAAGGCAGCATAAGTGTTCTTGCTTCAGTCCATGGCATTTTTTAGATTAGGTTGAAGAAAGCCAATTCTAGTCAGTGTGTTTCAGTATGAGTCAACCCCTATGCTCTTAACTTCTTTCCAGAGAATGTTCTTTAATGATGGTGGTTGGAAGGAAGGTGTCAAGGGACTAAAATCCTGTGAGATTTCCTAGTAATATAATATAATCATACAGATTCCAGCCATCTGTAAATTGTGGAGTTAGGTGTAGGGGTGGATTTGAGTACAGTATGGTTGTTCTCACTGTGAGAGAATTTTGCTAGAATTCAAGATATCTTGAACTGGTTTGGTTTTTGGTTTTTTGGAGGGGGTGGTGGAGAGAATTAACTATAACTAGAATTCAAAGTCCTTCAATGCAACTTTGATTCCTCTGTAACAAAATATGTAAAATGGAATAATTGAAGAGTAATCAGGGAGTAAAAAAGGCATTAAGATAGCCTACCTCAGTCAGAAGTCTTTCAGACTGCAGATTCTATAATTCTAAACCAAAGGAGCTGTTGACTGAGAAGTATGGAATTATGGAACTTGGCATTCTTCAAATTTGGAAGTAACTGGGTTAGGAAACGGAAAATAACATATAAGGATATATCTGAAGACAGAAGAAATGGGGGCAAAAGATATAGAAACCACTGAAAAACTTGTATTTGTGTATTCGAGAAAAGGACTGCATCTCTTACCTGTGAAAATCTCCCAATTGTTCATCTGTCAACAAAATCTTGTATAGCTGTAGGCTTAACATGTATTTCCAAATTAAATTAACATGTATTTCCAAATTAAATTCTAGTTTTGAAAGGCTCTGAGTTTTGAAAGGCTATTATAACTAGTAAAAAGCAAGTGAAAAACAATGTTGTCACAAAGTGAGGCCATGCTTGCTGAAGCATCACAAAAGATTTGAGGTGGATGTTTACTACTTCGCATAACCGGGTCATGCTTGAGTAGTTGCTAAATTATTTATTTTTAAAAAATTATACCTTGGGTTTTTTCTTGTCTTCCAAAAAAAAAAGCTCAGGCATAAAATTGTACATTATAAGGATAGGAAAGGACTTACATCCAATTCAATCTCCTGGAATCCACAACTGAGATCCTCCTTGATAGATTACCATCCAATCTTTGAACACCTCCAATGAAGTAGAGGTCATCACCTCCTGGGGCAATTTGATCTAAGAGTAAGAATTCTTATTATTAGGGAAGTTACCCTGAAATGCAACTGAAATTAAATATCACTAATATCATAAAAACATACTTACATTATCATTAATGTCTCCCAATTTACAAGATTTAAAGCTCTTTTGAACAGTTCCATTTTAACCAATTTCATAAATGCTAAGAATAAGGCACCATGTAGATTACAGTGAACAGGGCATTCCAGGGAGTGGTGACCATAATGAAAAACATTAACTTCTCTTATAGCATCTCTCTTATAGGGCAGGGAATGGGAATACGAGCTAGACAGGTTGATTCTATTTGAAGCAGATAGCCTTGCATGTAATTGTACATAACTTCATATGGAACTTTATTGGTCAAAACCAACACTTTAAATTGAACCCAGTGTAACCAAGGCAGACCATGCACCAGCATTATTATGTGAGAAAAATACCTCTCAGCTGCAAACAATTGGGTCCTGCATTTTGCACAAACTGCAGATATCAAGTAGTCTTCAAAGGCAGCTCCATGTTTTGCACCTTACCAATAACTACAATACTCTTATCTGGGAGGTGGTGAGGGTGTGACTGACTGTCACTACTTAATAGTCAATCATCAGGGATAATGCAGACACTTATTAAATAAGTCAGCCATTTCAAAAGCAAACCATGTTGATATTTTAAGGTTATGCAGTTATATCACCCACACCTACGTACAGTTTTATTTCATAGCATTAAAAGTACTTTTTGTTAGTTTTTATGTTCAAGATATTTATTGGTTTGTTAAATTGCATAATCAACAAATAAATGCACTTTTGTGACAAGGAGACAGGCACATTACCAGCCTATGTTTCACTGTAACGTGCTTTCAATATAATTTGTAGAACAATCTAGATATGTCCTACCAAAAGTCAAACAAGAAGAGCAAAAAGACGATATCTGTTTAGATTGTTTAGATAAACAAAGGACTTTTGAAGCAGGGGGCAAAACCTCAAGGAGTCATTGGAGAAGCACTTACCGGATTCATTTTCTCAAGCTCCTCCATACTTATCAAAAGCTATAGGTTGTGCATGGATCTAACCTGTTTGTGGCAGAGGTTACACTACAGGTGACCCTATTTACTTTGTCAGGATCATATGCCAAA
Source organism: Vipera ursinii (assembly GCF_947247035.1). Classification (NCBI taxonomy): domain Eukaryota; kingdom Metazoa; phylum Chordata; class Lepidosauria; order Squamata; family Viperidae; genus Vipera; species Vipera ursinii. The sequence goes on from NC_139514.1 coordinate 26,372,888, forward strand.
ATTAATTTCAGATCATATTGCAAGCTTCTTTGACTCTACCCATTTGGTATCCAGCCAGGGTAGATTAAGACAAGTTTATCTTGTTCCAACTAAGAAGTCCCTTAGGAAGAGCCTCCTGCTTTGAGTTACAGTCACAAGGCACAGTCCACTGATGAAATAAGTATGTAGCTTAAACATGAACTCTTAATTGTATCTAGTCCAATTCAATCAGGGTCTTCCTTTACCAACACTTATTCTATAAACCAAGGATCAGCACACAGGGAAATATTTCTCATGACCAATCTTATAAAATGATTGGGTCACTAGATGCTCCTCACCTCAGCTCTGGGGATGGAGGTTATATTTCTTCTGTCCTAAAATCTACCAATAGTCTAAAATAAGCTTCAGGAGATCAGAAAGGGACCCTGCTGTGAAGCAAATTAAGGGGTACACAAGCAGGATCCCTAACTAGCTCTCAGGGCATAATTACACAGGCATTCACCAATATTCACTTCTTCAGTAGTCACTGCCATAGTTTCTCAAACAATCAGACAATAGATGATGTAGGACCCAAAATTCAAAAGGACAAATTTTGAAAGAACTAAGATCATTTTGAAGAAGATTATTTGTAGCTGAGGGTTGAAATGAGGGGTTCTTGGTGTTCTCTGAGCTTGCTTGTTTTCTTGCAGACATTTCATTACCCTAATTAGATAACATCCTCAGTGCTAGTAAGGAGTGCTGTTTGCTGTCAGTTTATATTCTAAGATCACTTTCTTTATCAAACAGGTCCACACGACCATCCCAAACCAAATGGCTGGTAAATATGGGCTTGTTCTCAGTTTAACGTCCAGTTTTTAAAGTCCAAGAAAATATTTGACTAAATGTAATCAATAACTCCAACAATTACTTTCCTGTAATGCTGTTGCTTAGTAATTAGCATTAATCAAAAATGCTGAACCTTGTGCCTTCTTCCAGGAAGTTATCAATAATAAAATCAGGAATTTTCTGAAAGAACCGTGCTTGGTGTCTCAACAGATGTCAAGTTCCTTTCAGAATTTTATGCAGTTTGGTTTTAGAAAGCATCACCAATTTGCAGATCTTTTAAAAAAGCAAGAGGTGGTAGGATCTCATTTATCATTGCTCCAATTTTATTAACATTTGCTTTTTAAAAGCTACCTTCAGTTTTACTGGGTAGCTAGATTAATGTGCTCTGAATGGTATATCATCTCTGTTACATTGTTCCCATTCTGTTAAAAAAAGAAAAACAGAGATTGCAGGCATTTTGACCTTTTGTCTTCATAGCACATGATTTATAGCACATACGCAAATCTTTTTTTCAAAATTTGGATTGGATCAAATCAAATCTTGTTTCCTTTGAGCCTTTTAATTATGAATTAGAAATGCAGCATGATATTTTTGAATCTTAATTAAAGTGAGTTCTGGTTTGGTTTGTCTATCTTTAAATATAATGCATATTATGTAGGTTCTTTCTTAGTAATCCATTTGTTGTACCATTCTAATGCCCAGCAGAGAGCAGCAAAAGCTCACAACTCTAAACTGTCAAGAGTTGAATTGTAATAGGAATATGCTCTTCCGTGGCTTTCTAGTTTGATGTTTAATGTTTCATTTATTAAAACAATATCCAGTAGATATTATAATGTTAAAATTAGTATAAAGGAAGTGTCGTGAAAAAACCCAATGAAAAAAAACGAGACAGCAACACAAAGCAATGCTTCTTACTTTAAGATTCAGAGGTTTATTTCAGCAATAATTTGGAACACACACATAAACATCACTTAACATTAAAAACCCATTGCAATGAGGTCCAATGACATAGCAGTTCCAATAAGGACAGCTATAGGCCAGTGGCAAATCAATCAGCCCCGGTCCCAACCTTTTATACCCTTTCCCATCCTAAAACCATAGAGAGATGGTCAGCAACCTTGCACTTTCTGCTGACTTTCTGCTGACCCTCTTCTGAATGTAACTTTCCACATACTCGTGTACATTGGAACCTGCATCCATCAGCTACTTTCAGTTCCCTATTTCTTACAGTTCCACTCCTTATGTTCTAAATATATTTGAAACAAGCTTAGCAAAATCATATTAAGTGAAGTACAATTGCAAACTGCAAAATTAAGCATAGCGCAGACTTTGGTTCAATATTTTTTCCATGAGGCCTGATTTAGTTCGCCTGGGCCTAAACCTTGTACAGAAGAACAATAGCCAATATTTTCGTTTTCCACAGAAGGAATGTTACTGTCATATTCTTTCCAGTTCAGCTTTCTTCATTATAGTCTTTTGTATAAACCACATCTCTGTTCTTTTTTTTTTTAATTCCATTTATATCCCGCCCTTCTCCGAAGACTCAGGGCGGCTTACAAGCTTAGCAGTAGCCTTCATTCTATGTATATGCCTGCTTATTAGGGCTTTCACACACACCCCAAGCGGCATTATTACAAAGTCAGCTTAATTGCCCCCAACAATCTGGGTCCTCATTTTACCTACCTCGGAAGGATGGAAGGCTGAGTCAACCTTGAGCCTGGTGGGACTCGAACCTGCACTAATTGCAGGCAGCTGGTGTTACTTAAGGAGGCATTAGCCCACTGCTCCACCTAGGCTCTTATTGCCTTCCTCATCTCTGTGATGAAGATGATTGAATTTGTATTTGACACAAAGGCTACCCTTTCTGTGCAATTTCCTCCAAAGTTTTCTATCACAAGCGTGACTGAAAGGAACTAAGTGCATTTCACATTATACATTTCAACAGGATTCTCACGTACACCAGTTTTCTCTGTGTGTCAATATGAGTGTGCATGTGCACACATAATTTAGTAAATGAAAACATTGTCTAAAAATAGGAATGTATCCACAGAAAGAGAATGCTTGGTAACTAAGGTTACCATCTGTTCCAGAAATAAAACATCACTATCATTTTCATATGTTAATTCTGTAAAATTGATGCCAGTTTCAAAGGACCTTGCCTTATAGTGAGGCAAATCCAACATTATGATTTCTGAATAGCAATTACACATAGTCTGCTGTGTTAAAGGGATAGAGAAAGGTAAGTAAGTAAAATTTAGACTTCTGCTTCATTTGTTGTTTCTTTACTTTCTTCTCCCAGTCAGTTCTTTGTCTTTTCTCAAGAACTGCATAGGATTTATCCTGAGGGTAAGTATTGGTTTCCTTCTTTTGCACCTTTCATCTGTTTGGCTTTTGACTTATTTTCCCGTGCTCTGTTCAGCAACAGAATCTAATGCAAGACACTAGAAATTACGTTTGCTACAATTCTTTTAAAGGAAATATTACTCTGAATAGTTCTCCTAAATTAGTCATATACCGATGAGGTAATGCATAAAAGAGGCCAAATAAATTCAATTACTTGTCCAATTTGCTTTAGGTTTTGCCAAATTTAGACCAATTGTGGTAGCACCTTATATTTCCTTCTCCACATAAATGCAAAACAAAAATGTACTCACTCTCTCTCTCTCTCTCTCTCTCTCTCTCTCTCTCTCTCTCTCACACACACACACACACACAGAGAGAGAGAGAGAGAGAGAGAGAGAGAGAGAGAGAGAGAGAGAGAGAGAGAGAGAGAGAGAGAGCTCCTGGCTTGGTATAATTTGCTTATTAGTTTGGGCTCTTAAACACATTTGTGCCATTTTATTATACCTCCACCTTTTACATAGCTGCATGAACCAGGGCCAGAATGAACTAAGCAAGATACAAGTATCATCTGGTGGAAGACCTTCTCACTCATGATTTGCAACCTAGAGAACAGGTTTCCCTATCATGTTATATTATGGTTTTGAGGGAAATCAGCTCCCCAGAAAAGGAAATATTAAAAAGGCAGGAAAATATATTTCCCAAAAAAGTTATTGAAGAATCAAAAAAGGATGCCCAGTTTGTTTAATAGCCCTAGCTGTCAGAAAACCAGTTCTATAGACATGCAAATGTAAACCATCAGGAAGGCTGGAACTAGAAGCTTAGGAAGACAAAGACCTAAGATCTACATACTCCACCCCCAGGAAAGCAGGATATGACCTTTGGACATAATAGGATTGACCCACAACCATCAAGAATACCAGAAAGGCACACCCAGACTCAGGTCAGAATATGTGACACAGGAAATACAAAGCCTGAAATAGGAAATAACTCCAAACAAAAGAGTCCAGGGGATATAAAACCCACTCCCTACATGTTTTCAGTCCTTTTTCTGCTGGATCCATCTTTCTGTCTGGCTTTCCTTTGCAATAAACTGTAATCTTCTTCCTAAAGCGTTCGCCATGTTGTTTATCCCCGGCTTGGATGGAACCATGATGATGACTTTTCTTCCTACAGTTTGTTGATCAGACTGAAGTTGGAGCTTTATAAATCACAGTGGCTGGCTTCCTGCACTGCATTAAGCCCTAAGCAAATTAACTATCTGATTGTCTGTGTACACTCACCCACAAACATATTATGAAACTATGAGCGCATTTTGAGACTTGAATACAGCACTATGTTGTATATGAGGATGGATGGTTGCTCAGAGATTCTCACACGCAGAATGCTATACAATAGCCTCCTTCATCTTATGCATATATAGACTGGAAGGATTGCCAGGAAGCAGTTTTTTGGAGCATATATATCTATATATACAAAAAGCATGAGCAAAATATGGGTAATTCTTGACTTACAACCTTTTCTTTAGTGACTATTCAAAGTTACAACAGCACTGGAAAAAGTGACTGATGACCATTTTTCATACTTAATGACTGTTGCAGCATCGCCATGGTCACATGATCAAAATTTGGATGCTTGGGAACTGGCTCATATTTATGATGGTTGCAGTGTCCCAGGGTCATGTGATCATCTTTTGTGACCTTCTGACAAGCAAAGTCAATAGGAAGCCAGATTCACTTAACAACCGTGTTACTAAGTTAACAATTTAAGTTATTCACTTAACAACTGTAGCAAGATAAGTTGTAAAATGGGACAAAACTCAACAACTTTCTTGCTTGGCAACAAAAAATTTGGACTCAGTTGTGGTTGTAAGCCGAGGACTACTTGTATTAACTTCTTGTATTATTTGTGACTCAACTTAAAACCCATCAAGTTATAAAAGATTTATCTCCTTCACAAAATTAGTACTCTTTAATTTTCCATCATAATCTCACGGCTAGCTGAAAATCTGACAATATATATGAAAATTCGTTATCATTACTGAGGAATAGGAACTCAATGGAGACTATATACAGACAGAGAGTGGAGGGTGGATACCAAAGGTCTCAGCTTCAGCCTTTGGCCCTTCTGCTTAAAGGAGTGATCCTCAACAGTTAGTTGAAAGAGCCTCCTGACTGAATCACAAAGGATTCCAGTATAAACTTTCTCAATTCCAGTATCTAATTCTTGTAATGTGTGTGAATTAGCTATCTTCTACCTGCTGTGCAAAAAAAGTAGGAAACTTACAGTTGGATGGTCATTTAGGATTGCCAGAAAAAAAGCAGCACATCCCTCTTAAAAGGAGGACAAAAGAAGGACCACTGATTTTTTTTAAAATGTATGTGTAAAATTCCCCATTTTAATCTCCATTTTGTAATTGTTTGCTGCCTTAAGTGTTCTCGATACACATTTCTGCCTACATGTACTTAATAGATGTAAATTTAAAGTAGCACAATCTACTTATTTTAAGTATGTATGCAGGCTATGTTTCGGTTCATACTGCTAGTTAGGTGTGGTCTATTTGCTAGCCAACATTAGGGTCCAATTCTATTTTCTTAGGGGTAATTAAATTTACTCCTGCTTCTTCATCCAGTCTGGTGCATTATGGAACCACTGTAACTGCTGAGAGAAGAGTGGACATCTTCTCATCTCATAATAATTACTGTTAGGGTTAGGAAAAGCCATATTTGCAACTACCGTATCAAGCAATGCCAAACAGAAGAGTCCTCCTGCATTTTTTTTTGTTTGAAATAAAATTTGTTCTTAAAATGTGGTTCAAGTCTCCTAAGATCAATATTAATGCCAGTGTATTCTGACTAATCAATGATACTAGGTAGTGTCTTTTCCTTTATTTTGATTGCATAACATGCCTGGTTTTATCCTTAGTGCTTAGATATGTGTACCCAGACATTATTCTGTGGGTTGAAAACTCTCTACCAGGAATTGAATTTACAGGCCTTTGCACTTTAGATTATATGCTGTGCATTAGCCTTAGGAGTATGGAGGTTCTAGTACTCAGGGATTGCAGGTTGGGATATCTAGAATAATGGTATATTCCAGGGGTAGGCAACCTCGGCTCTTTTATGACTCATGGACTTCAACTCCCAGAATTCCTGAGCCAGCATAGCTGGCTCAGGAATTCTGGGAGTTGAAGTCCATGAGTCATAAAAGAGCCGAGGTTGCCTACCCCTGGTATATTCAATCCACCATTTCTTTAGGCTCTCAGAGCAGAGCAATACAGATATTGCATTGTGTCATTTTCTCCCCAAGGGGTTTTTACTTCCACTTTCCAGCCTTGAGGAGGACAATTTCTCTGTTTTTACACAGTGCATATTCTGTATTTTCAGGTACATTGACTCCCAGGAGACTTGACACGACCACTTTCATCCTTAAATAAAGAAATCCTTCTCCTCCCAACAGTAAAGTAACACACACACACTCCAGGAGGTGTGACCTAATGCAAGCTCTCTTTTCTGAGAACTTAAAATAAGTCTTATCCATTCTAATAGAGCTTCCCTTTCTTCCTACTGCAGAGATATGTGTATTCAGAATTAAACTATCAAGTGCCCAGAAAGGTAGCAAGAGAGCAGCTGAAGCTGAAATCACCATTGTTTGGTAAAGGCTTGGCAACAGAAGAACTCCCCCTTCCCTTCCTGCTGATGCCATCCTTTGAGGCTCCTGCCAACACAAGGCAGATTACATAGACATCAAGCCCACTAGTCCAAATTAAAGTCTCGCTGGGTTCTCCCTGGATAGAATCTGTCTTCCGTTCAGCCTGGAAACTACACCGCCTTTCTGAGCTGTTGCTTTTCTTTCCACAGAAAAGGTGCAATTAGCTGCTGTATATCACCCGGCTTGAATGCTTTGCCTTGTTTAACACAGGCTTTAATTAAAGACCCCCACAACGTTAGAAAGCCACAGTAATTATTCATCTGAAAACATTTACACAGAGTCCCCTGTTTCCCTTCTTCAATAAATTATCAACTTTGCATCTCCATAATTTATCAAAATGACTAAAAATACATTGTCTCAGCCCCCGTGACCTCACTTCTCACTCTGGCTTTTGTGTCTCCCAAATGCAATCAGTTTGTTTTCTTAATGAAAACATTTCCTGCTGACCAAGAACGTAGGAGGCCTTTGATAATCCAGTTGATGAAGATGGTGGCTTTTGTCCCTCTTCCATCTGAAGATGATGATAACTATCACATTTGAGTGATAGTTTGAGTGGCATACATAAGAATTAGTTGAATTACTTTTGGAAAAAAAACTGTAATACAAAACAAAACAATATAGTCTTTATGAGCTGAGTCTGAGCTTTGCCCATGAGCCATGCGTTATCCCTGGGTCCCTAGAATCTCTCTTTTCTTCTCTTAGTTCAGAACTAATTCAATTGCCGGCTTATGTTCTCAGTTGTACACATTGTTGTAAATGGTAATATTTATTTTTGGCTTACTGTGCGTGAACTCAGTCATTATGGCCTTTCAGCTGTGGTTTGATTAGATCAGAGGTGTTAAACTGCTGGCCCGCTGGCTGGTTTCATCATACCGAAGCTGTGCCTGCCCCATTGCCGGCAATGCAAAAATATTTGCAATACGTTGCAACATGCCACGTGATGTGGCGAGTTTGACACCCGTGGATTAGATAATATACAAGTTACATTATCATGTGGGACTGCCTCTCCCGGAGGGTATTTGCCTATTTCCCCAGGACAGATAGGGTGGGTGCAATCCAAATCGCTTCCCTTAAATGTTGTAATCTAGCAAATGCTCTGGGACAGGGCATGCTGGCTGGGAAATTCTGGGAGTTGAAGTCCACAAGTCTTAGAGTTGCCAGGTTTGCAGACCTCGGCTCTAGGAAATGCACCTCCTTGGTAGCAGGCCCTATCCCATTGGACATCCTTCCCTCTCCCCACAAGATTCTGGGACCTGTGTTTTGGAAACTGATTTTTATTGTTCCTCTAGATTTTTATCGCTGTAGATGTGGGTTACCTAGAGTTATCAGTTATAATAAATGCCATAAATATATAAATAAGTAAGCTGGGAATTAGTAGTATTGTTTGCTTGATTGATACTGGCTGGATGTATACTACTTTTTTTTGCAAAAGCAGTGCTTTTTTTTTTAAAGAAAAAGGTGCCAGAACTCACACATGTCATAAAACCTGCCTTGCCTACCCTACAAGGTTCCATCCAAAAAAGGTGCCGGAACTCCGTTCTGAGCGTTCTATGAGAAAAAAAAAGCCCTGTGCAAAAGTATAATACAAACTTTGATTTTGATCATGTGTGATCCAGTCATATTTGACTCCTAGCCAGCACATAGATAGATTTTCTCCATGACAATCTAATTTCTCACTTTTTCTTTCAAATCTCCTAATATTACACTCATCACTATTATATTTGTGTCCATCCATTTTGCTGCTGGTTGTCCTTTTTCCTTCCACTTTTACCAGCATCAGAATTTTTTCCAGAGAGTTGGGTCTTTGTATAATTTTTCCAAAGTAAGATAATTTAAGCCTGGTCATTTGTATCTCGGGTGAGAACTCTGGGTTGATTTGTTTGATGATTCCTTGGTTTGTTTTCTTCGCTGGTTGTTCTACCTGCTGTCATTAGTTTGGTCTTCTTTATACAGGTAGTCCTCACTTAGTGACCAGAACTAAGACCTACAACTCTGTTGTTAAGTGACTTGCTAAGCAAAACATCATATGACCACAAGATACTTACAACATCACTTCTGATTCAGCCATTGAGTCCTAGTGGGTTTCTAAGTGAGACCTTCGTGTGATTGCAACTTATGATTTTACAGCCAGCCTCTCTATTGACTCTGTAGGAAGCTGGTTGCAAAGTGCCTGAACGTTGATGATGTGACTGCAGGGACACTACAACTGTTGTAAATGTGAGGAGTTACTTTTTCAGTGCCATTGTAACTTTGAATGGTTGCTAAACAGGGGAGTCATTAAGCAAAGTCTACCTACCTACAGTCCCATTTTTTTTCCACTATGCAATTTGACTTTTATTATTAGGGCTTGCAAATCCTTCGCATTTTCAGCTATCAGAGTAGTATTATAGCACCAGCTATTGATTTTTCTGCCTCCAATTTTAAAACCACACTCATTTCCCTCCAATCAAGCTTCCTTTATATTTTCAGCATAGAGCTTTAAATCTTAATTAGTCCAGTAAAAATATGGCGGTCATTAAAAATATTGCAAAACAAATGATTTAAGTGAACAGGTCGTCTGCCATTAAAAATGTGCAGAAAGTTAAAATTTATAAGTCAACGTGTTTTTTTCCATTTCCACTGCTATTGAACATTTGATGATAGATGTATATTTAAATACAATTCTCACCTCCCAACTGAGACTCTTAGTTAACTTTTTGGGCATTCTATCCTTCAAATGTTTAACTGCATCATTTATCCATTTTATTATTATTCCAATAATTTTAAAAACCTGTCTAGAACTTAGCTTGTAAATTTCCTTTCTAATATAAGTGTTAACTTCTGTGAATGATAGCCATTATCCTAATGATCTCCCTTTCTTATATGAAGTCATTTCCAACATAGCAATACTAGAATATTATGTCCCCATTCCAGAAATAATAAATTTAAGTAAATATAATATGCATTGTAAACAAACTTTGGGACATTTGATGTGCTTCCAAGTATCAGGAAAAAAAAGCTTGGGGTGAGTTCTAATTCTAGGATCTCTTATTCAGCTCAATCAACCCACTATTGTGAGTTGTGGTCACTCCAGTTGTCCATTTCTACCTGCACTGGCAATTACTGGATTCCCAGGTTTGTCAATATCTTATACATTCATCATGTCATTTCTTCTTTGGTTAGAGCTACTGTATTTCTCAGATTCTTAAACATATTTCTTCTTCTTAAGCAAATAGGGTTTTTAAAATACTTCACAGAATAATGGTGTGCAATACTCAGAATTGTATTTTTGTTTGTTGGTTGGTCCTTTAATAATACCAGATGGGCAAGTGAAAGAGGGAAACTGTAAATGTTAGGATATTGCTCCTCAGTACCCTCAATATTTGTTCAAGAAGTAATCACTTTGTGGAAAGTTTTGTACTTTTTGCCATTTTTATTAACCAGAAATATCTAAGAAATCTGGAAGAGTCCACAAGTAATTCTATCTTAGAAAAGAAATATGTGACTGATTTAATTTGTACACATTCCTATCTGAGGATAGCTGTGATGGAATTGGATAAATGTAGAAGTCTTCTTATTTCAGAAGTGATGTTAGTGTTCTGTGGGCATTTAAATTTGTCATTTGGAAAGGATTCAGATGTCTATTTTACAGGATGTTTGTCCATGCCCACATCATAGTACATTTACTTTTGTAGTGTTGACATATGCTAGACATAACATATATAAATATTGGATTAAACAAAGGGAAAGCTTATATTTTCTTTAGGAAAATATTTTAAAGAGAGGAACATGAAACAGAATTAGAGGAGATGGATTTAGTCTTAAGTGACAAAAGAAATTTGAATTTTGGAACTCACTGCAGCTGGATTTAGTTGATGTATTAAATATTTTACTGTGATTTAAGTGTTGATCTGGAAGCTCATTATGAGTAATTGCAACAACTAAAGCATTAATTCTGCCAAAACCTACAGGGAGATGCTTCAGAACCAAATATAGTTTCTAACTACTAGAAATTAAAATCTGACTCCATATCACAACAATTTATTTGTCTCATATGTAATTGAAGAAGATTTTCTAAAGCATTTGGTACCGAGCACTATCCAATAGAACTGTGGACTATTTGGGGGCAGTATGGGGAATAATCAGTATATCTATCTTTAGCTTCCTAACTATAAAAAAATAGCAATATTCAAAATATTAAGGAATTGTCAGGAGTCATGAGGAAAAGAAAATACATATTTTATTCGCCCTGGAGGGTCATGTCCAGTTTAATACTGAATTTAGCATCAATCCTGAATATATTGTTCCACATCTGTTTCTTATAAAAGAAAATGCTTTTTTAATTAAAAATAATTAAAAGGCAAAGGGAGGGCTCTCAAGGTGCCAACCAACCCCACAGTTGCATGCTCCTCTGGGCCTCCTACACAAAGATGCACATGTTTTCACTCCTTTCTGAAAGGCCAGGAGCATGTGGGCCTGTCTCATCTTTGTGGGAGAATATTCCATAGGGCAGGAACAACAGCAGCCATAATTCTTTAATTGATGGTGTCTGCAACATATATTCCTTGCTTGACTGGATGGCATGGGCTGATGTAATGGGATAAAGATGGTTCCATAAGTAGCCTTGCCCCTGCCATGTGAAGTTTTAAAGGTCATAACCAACACCTTGAATTGGACCCGGAACCAAACTGACACCCAATGTAGACCATGGGGCTAAGGATTACATGCACCCTTTGGGCACCCAAAATTGCCCATGGCTGCATTCTGCACTAGCTGAAGCTTTCAAATACTTTTCAGTGGTAGTAGGCCCATGTAGATTGTGTTGCAATAGTCGAAACTGGAAATGACCAGGGTATGAACACCAAGTAGAGAGCCTCCCTATCCAGGAAAAGGCATAACTGGGGTTAGGATAACAGACACAAAATATTAAATTGAGCAAAAGCCCTTGTAATCACAGCTACCCACTGTTCTTCGAGCAGGAGCTATAAGTCCAGGAGGACTCACAGATTACAGACTGGATCTATCTGGGGTAGTGCAACCCCATCCAAGACCAAAAATGATAAGTTCCTGGATACAAAAGGGGTCACCAACAGCCACTCTGTCTCACCATGGTTTAGCTAAAGTTCCCTATCCAGACCTCCACAGCCTCCAGGCACCACGAAAGAATGTGCACAGCATCACTCACTTCACCAGGGTCAAAGGTATAAAACTTATAAATAAATTAGTGAAATTATTATTATGGCATCAGATTGGGCAGAACTTGTTAAAAAAGAAGTAGTAGTAAAGAAGATTTACTAAGGAAGAACTAGCAAATGGGAATACCAAAATGGAAAAGTGCTAACGAAATGGAAAGTAAAAGGGTAGGTAATAAGTTGTCTCTTGAAAGTTTCTTAATATTGCATTTTACACTGTACTTCAAACACTCCCAAGTCCTTCCAACAGCACTTTCTGAGCCAGATTCTGATGTCATATGGTCCAAGTGTAGATAAATGTCAAGCCCAATTGTACCATATCAGCTTGTTAATTGTGTTCATTCAGCTTAAACTATCTTTTTTTTTAAAAGAGAGAGAGAAATCTTAATGAGTCTCTGAATTATTAACTTAAACCCATTATTGGCTAGTTTGAAGATAAAAGGTAAATTCTTCTTTTTGTTCTCCATATCTATTTAAGGTTTTCTTAATTGAGTAAATATTGTCATGGATGATAGCCTCCTTGGAAGCAGCAAAATTGCTTTTCTGAACTCAGTTCAGTAATTCCATTTACCTAAAACTGGCTTTGTTGGATGTGAAAAAGATACAGTGGCATAGTCAGAATATCTAAGATATGCCAATACCTTGTTCCTGCAGTACAAGGTTGAAAGTGTGGAATTTATTATCAGAAAATATAGCAATGCCTACCAAACTATATGGCTGTCAGAAATGTATGATAAGCCTTTTAATAGGCAACAAAAACATAAAAGCCCCCTTAAGTTCACCTCAACGTCTGATGAGTATGTGGACATACCCTGACAGTTTTCTTTGCAACATTATATAAGTTGTTGCCATTGTCTTCTTTGGGGTATTTATTTATTTATTTATTTTTATATACCGCCCTTCTCCCGGAGGACTCAGGGCGGTGTACAGAGAAATAAAGTAAGAATACAATAAAATAAAAATTTTAAAACCCAAATCCATTAGGCCAGGCCGGCTTGTTGGAACGGATAAGTTTTTAGCTCACGCCGGAAGGAGCAAAGGTCGGGGGCCATCTGGATTTCAGCTGGTAAGCGGTTCCAGAGGATTGGCGCACCCATCGAGAATGCTCTCCCCCTGGGGGTCCCCAGCCGACATTCTCTCACCGGTGGCACCCTGAGGAGGCCCTCTCTGTGGGAGCGCACAGGATGGAGGGATGTTGACGCTGGCAGTAGGTGCTCCCGTAGGTAGTCCGGACCCATGTCATGTAGGGCTTTGTATGTCATCATTAGCACCTTGAATTTCACCCGGAAGGCAATTGGAAGCCAGTGCAGCTCACGGAGCAGAGGTGTAATATGGGAGTATCGGGAGGCCCCCAAAAGCACTCGTGCAGCTGCACTCTGCACCAGCTGAAGCTTCCGAGTGGTTCTCAAGGGAAGCCCCATGTAAAGAGCATTGCAGTAGTCAAGGCGAGAGGTCACAAGTGCATGGGTGACTGTACGCAAGGCATCCAGGTCGAGATAGGGTCGCAGCTGGCGCACCAGACGAACCTGAGCGAAGGCCCCTCTAAGTCACAGCTCCTATATGATCTTCTAAGGAGAGCTGTGAATCTAAGAGGACACCCAGATTGCGAGCCTTATCTACGGGGGGTACTAACTCGCCCCCGATATTAAGAGATGGAATACACTGAATATCCTGACATGCCGGTATGTACAGCCATTCAGTCTTGTCTTATTTTTTTACTTGAGTTTAGCTTTCAGGCCTGGTATTCCCCTATTAATTCAGGACATAATTTCTGCAATAATTTACTATTCACTTTAACTGACATTTACTTGTGGCTTTTGGCAAGTCTTTCCATCTTAATGCCGGTTATCCTCTTCTCTAACTTACCACCAGTGGTAGGATTCAAATATGTGAACAACTGGTTCTCTGTGTAGATGCCACTTCCGGAAGTCAATTCTGGGCCTGGGCAACAAAAAATTAGCTACTGGTTCTGCTGAAGTGGTGCGAACCGGCTGAATCCCACCACTGCTTACCACCAATTCCAGACTTGTGGATTTCTCAAGGGAGCTTGCTCTTCATATAATGTCTTTTGTTGCTAAGTCTGCTGTAAAACCAGCTTGAATATCTGGCATCTCAGTTTCCATGTAGGGTTGTAGTCTGTTTTGAATGAAGCCAACAGTTGCTTGGGCGGCATGTGAAATTAAGGATACTATGCAATAGTGCAAACTATTGCACCAGAATGGTGCTCTAGCTTCATCATCTGGTATTAGCAGTGCTTGTAAATTGGAAATCTTTTCAAAGGTATTTTGTGCATTGGCATCTCTATTTTATGGATTTTCAGTATATTGCTTCTATCTTTGCTCTTTTTTAATCATTTGTCCATTAACCTCTGTTAGTCTAAGACTTTCTTTATTTTTCCATGTGTTTTTATTACACACACACACACACACACACACACACACACATATATATATGATGCCTAACATATATATATGTTAGCAATCTAAAAATTTACACAAATATGAGCTATCACTGTTGTGACTACTGCCTGTCGATGGCCTTCGGTTAGGCTGAAACAGGAAATAAAGATTTGTCCCATGTTTGGGGCCTAGCAAGGTAATCTAAATAGTTAACAAGAAATTAACATATATATATATATATATAACAAATTTGGATTGCTAAGAAAGAATTAATTTGTTTAATATAAACGACTGTCACAGTTGAGACTGCTGCCTGTGGACAGCCCTAGTTTGGGCTAATACAGGCAAAAGATTTCGCCCATAATATGACTTCTTCTAACAATTTTATGAAATTCTTTGTTCCTTTCTCAGATCTTTGTTATTCTTGGATGTGGCTTTTCTCTTCTTCCTGCAATTTTCACTATTTCTTCTGACACCCAGTTTGCTTTCTTTTGCTCCTTGGTCTGGAGTTTCTTTTCACATTCACCCTTAATAGTTTCTTTCATTTCATTCTAGTTCCTCTTTAATGACATTCAGGACATCAAAACCATTTACTTGATAAAACAGAAGTCCTTCCTCAGAGTCTTCAGTGATGCCTTTGCTGCTCTCCCTAAAGTGTTAATCTATTTCTGACATCTCCCTGCATTGCTCTTACCTGATAACAGGTGCTTTATTGCCTTAGTTGGCAGCTGGGATGACCTCTACACCTTGGGTGACCCTTCTGGGAATATATACTCTTGGTGTACATTTCCAGCATTGTTTTCTCATCCCTCCCAGGAATACCCCACACACACACACCCCAAGATAAGGCAGTATAGCAGTACTGTAGTGAGAACAGAAAATGTACAGAATGGCCAAATAAAATATCCCAAAATATCCAGGGAAACGACATTTTTAATGGAGCAACCTTTAGTTAAGATGATTTACTGGCTAAGAACAGCAAAAGAGAAATAAAAAATTGGCACAAGCAGCTAAATATGGGACTGAAATAGGAATATATAGGACAGCATTTCATAAAGTAAATAGATTTGAATTATGGGACTATTGTGCAAACATGGCATTGGAGGTTGGTTGTTGAATGTGATAAAGAGCAGTATATGAGGGAAGTAAGCAATAAATAAAACTAAATGGATGCTTGGGGCTTGGTGAATGCTTGGTGAATATTATACATGGGACCAGTAAGATAAGGATATTTATTTAAAGCATTTATGTATGCATGCATAAGGATTGCCTGTGATGACATTAAAACTGTGTTGGTTATAGCCATGAACTTACAAATATTTATATATTCAAATAATGCAACATTGCTGGCTGAGGCTGAAAACCCAAATAATCTGTAGCAACTGTACGATGCAAAAAGGAGTAGAGATCTTATAATTAGTATATCGAGAACTATAATAGTTTTGTTACATGAGGAAAATGAAGTGAAACATGTTACAATACAGGGTGAAAAATTAGAGCAAGTACACAAATTTTTGTATCTAGATAGAATGTTTACTAAAGATAGGAGCAAAGACATTTTAAAATGTGAAAATGCTGAGAAATATATGGGCTGTTTGCAAGAAATAAATGTTTGCCCAAAGAAGCAAAAATGTCTCTGTGTAAAAATGTTCTCCTGGTTCCATTTATAACTTGAACATTTGTCACAGGTTGTCAATTTGAAAACACCGAATTGGTTTCTGAGGAAATCATTTCTCAATATTTACTTTATTATTACTATTATGCATCTTTTTCTTCAATAATATCTCAATATTTTTTAATACATTTTGTCATCTGATAAATTAATTTATTCTGATGTCAATAATATGCTCATCAGGTATTTTTGATAAATAGTATTATTTCAAATTTGCTCATACAATGCCTTTTTCTTTCTAATTTTCAAAAATTTTCAGTTTCAAAATGAAAATGTTCTATAGAACTGCCACAATGGACAATCACTTAAATATGAGCCAGCAGAGCGCTGCAGCTGCCAAAAAAGCCAACACAGTGCTAGGCTGCATTATCAGAGGAATAGAATCAAGATGACGTGAAGTATTAATACCACTTTACAATGCCTTGGTAAGGCCACACTTGGAATACTGCATCCAGTTTTGGTCACCATGATGTAAAAAAGATGTTGAGACTCTAGAGTACAGAGAAGAGCAACAAAGATGATTAGGGGACTGGAGACTAAAACATATAAGGAACGGCTGCTGGAATTGGGTATGTCTAGTTTAATGAAGAAGAGGACTAGGGGTGACATGATAGCAGTCTTCTAATATCTCAGGGGTTGCGACAAAGAGGAGGGACTCAAGCTATTCTCCAAAGCACCCAAAGGCAGGACAAGAAGCAATGGATGGAAACTAATTGAAGAGAGAAACAACCTAGAACTAAGGAGAAACTTCCTGACAGTTAGAACAATTAATCAGTGGAACAACCAGCCTCCAGAATCTGTGAATGCTCCAACACTGGACGTTTTTAAGAAGAGACTGGACAGCCATTTGTCCGAAATGGTATAGGGTTTCCTGCCTGAGCAGGTGGTTGGACTAGATGACCTCCAAGGTTCCTTCCAACTTTATTATTATTATTAATGTTATAATACTGCCAAAAAAAATCATGTGGGAACAGATCTGGATTTAAAATTGTATCAGTAAACTTTTGGGTGGCCTATGATGAACTTCTGTTTCACACACACACAAAAATAACAATATAAATATTTCCAGTTTTATCATTTTGAGTCCCTTAAATGATGTGAAATCTACCTGTGATGTACTATTCTACTCCATATTGAATCTTGGTAAGTGGAGTTAATTGACAATTAAAGCTGGATTCTTTAAGATTGTTTTTTTTTCTTTTAGTGACAGAGAATGTGCAAAAATAATCTAAAGTTAAATTGACATTTACTGCTCAGTATCATTAATGGAGTGTTTGCTGTCATCATCAGTATGAAAGAGCAGGTCCCATTTCCTACCTTCTCATTATTAACAATCCACTTAATTGAACAGCACCTTAAAGGACAAGTGGAATGAGTCCAAGCTTTATCGAACATTGGTATAAGTCATATAATAAATGCCCTAAATAAATCTTCTGAAATGTAGACAGGTAATCACTGGTAACTTGCTTGCTCAATGCCCTCTTAGTCCAAGCCCACAGACAAGTAAGCCGATGAAATACCAATTAAAAAAAGAGTAGAAAAAGTGTCTTCCTAGTAGAATGAAGCCCGCAACTATAGCTAAGGTAAATGGGCTGTAGGGTTTGTTTTAATTTCTCCCAGTCAAAATTGCAGTGTGCAGATACTAAAGGTTTTTAAAGCCCTAGATTCCTGGAGCTTCACTTTATCATAGTCAGAAAAAAAATATAACCTCATGTGACTATAATGGCTCGCTTTTTATTAGCAAAGGTCCACTACTACTAATTGATAGTTGGAAGCATGGAACACTGTGGTCAGGTTTCAGAGCTGGGAACATTTTCAGAGGTAACATATTGCAATCTTGGGGAGACTCACAGAAAGCATTCACCTTATGAAATTCCAAGTATTGCAAGATTACTGGAATTAAACCTATGAAAATGATTGACAGATACATTCTTTTCATTTCAATTTATACATATTGGGATGAGTAGTGTCCCAGATAATCTTACGGACCCTGTTCAAACAACGCTTCTGTGCTATGTCCTGGATGGGAGGGAGGGAACTGCCAATGATCTTTTCGGCCATCCTCACCACTCTCTGCACCACCTTTCTGTCTGATGCATGGGTTTGAGAGTTGGACACTAAGAACAGCTGATCAAAGAAAGAATTGACCTTTGGTGCTGGTGTAAATTATTGCATACACCATGGACAGCCAGAATAACCAAGGGAGAGATGCTGAATTGTATAAAACTGGAAACATCACTAGAAGCCACAATCACAAGACTACATCTGATTTACTTTGAACATGTCATGCATTCAAATTCATTGGAGAAGTCAATGATGCTGGAAATGGTTAGTGGATCAAGAAGAAGTGGCAAGTAAAGAACTTGCTAGCTTGATACCACAGGAGGTCCGTCATACTTTTGAACAATCACTAAGCAACCGGTTGCAAGTCAATAACTACTTATACTTTTTAAAAATGTCATTTACTTTGGGTTTTCTAATGAGACGATAACAGGTTTGGGTATTATAAAAGGTAAAGGTAAAGTTCCCCCACACATGCGTGCTAGTCGTTTCCAGCTCTAGGGGCCGGTGCTCATCTCCGTTTCAAAGCCGTTTGTCCAAGGTGCCCAAAAATGTGTAGCGGTTTTGTTAATGTATTTTCCAAGTTGCTTCTTATGATGTCTCTTATGAGCCAATTGGAACAGTCTGAAAAGTGGCAATGGATTGTCCATCTTGAGGAATGTTAGTTGGCACATGAGGCTGTCCAATCAGAAGTGGTTCGAGGTCATGCCCCACACATACAAGTCCCACATAGATGGATCTGGTTATACAAGAATGTAATTCTGGTTTTATGGCCAAACTATTTTCTGATTACCTTTAGGTTGATTAGAACACCAAGCTGTGGTTAGATGAACAAGCACTAGGGTTTGCATTTAGAAAGGAAATATCAGAGGCAGAAATGCTATTTACAGCTTGGAGGGTATATAAAATACAAGAAAGAAAGAAAAGAAAAGTTAATAAAAAAAACTCCCCCCTCCCACCAGCCATCTATTTCCCCCATGAATTATTATTTGCAATATTGCTTATTCCCTGTGCAGAAAAATCCTATCTCTTTCACAGAGATTAAAGAAACTCAATCTCACAATAAAAACGGCACAATTTAGGAAGGAACTACAGCTGAAGCAACTGCTTCAGTCTGCCAAATAATAGGGGTGACCCTGTATGGGGAAAAAAACCCCACAACAGTTTGATCTTCATAACATGCTGGGGCACATCATTATCATGTTAAGCCAATTTAGAGTTGCCCACAACTGCCTGTAGCTGTTGATGCAAATGCTGTGAGGGGATTGATGGGTAAGCATAGATTGCAGATAGTTTCAAATGGGCCAATGTGCAAACCTCCCAAATCCCAGCTGCATGTTGTGCAGAGGTGTGCATCCTGTCTGGTGATTGGTTGATCCGTCTTTCTGTTCCTTGCTTTGCTGCTTGAATGCCCCCTAGCCAGAATGTTGCATTTGCAGAAATATAAATGGAACACTTAGGCAACTGTCCCTGAACAATAGACACATACATCCCCTGGCTTGCAGTGTTGGAGAAGTCTGCCTGACCCTTTATGCTGTGTTAATACTCCCTGCATTGTGGCTATGAGTGATTTAAAGCTGTCTCAGTGTGGGGGTGGCTTTCTGAGGATTAGCTGATGTTGTAGCTTTGAGGATGGCAACCAATTTGTCATTTATAGCAACATGTTTTGCTCTCTTTCTAAATGCAGACTTGATTTCAACCATAGAATAGCAATAATTGCTTTCCCAAATTAAAAAAAAAAAGAAATGAAGAACAATATTGCCTAATTCTCCTGCCAAGAGGACAACAATGGAAAGACACAGGATAGGATGATAGCCATATTCTTTGAAGCATAAGAAGCATTTTGTTTTCTGATGCAGGCAGTACCCAAACAGATCCAATTCAGGCATCAAGAGTTTACAGCATTTTCACACTGGGTGATTATTTTAAAGGTATCCGTTATAGATCTAATAGGTGTTAATGTGAATGTAAAGATGTTGCTAGGAGACTTGTGGGGAGCTAAATGAAGAAATGCTGCTAATAAAGGCACTGACAGAACAAAGATAAAATGTTTTCAGCTTTTCTGTAAAATTACACATGCAGCATTTAAACATTGATTTAGTTATTTAAACACATCCCCCTTACCTCCTTGGTGAGTCAGTGTTGAGCAGATGAACGGGAACTGGGGACACCCAAGTTCAAATTCCTGTTCAAATATCTGCTCATTGGGTGAGTTAGGGCTACTTGTTAACTTTTAACCCAAGCTACTTTATGGCACTGTTTTATGAGACAACAATGGGACAACCCCACCTATATTTTAGCTGTCTTGGATTTCTACATTTGATATGAATTATTAATGTAATAGTCTGATGTAATGATGACAACAATAACAGCATATATGAAATAACAACAAGACTAATATCAATATAGCACTTCTGCTTCAGCCTTGTAGCCCACAATGGGATAGCCTCTATTCCTTCACTTCAAGAAATAGAAAGTGTTATGTCCGGTGCCGCGACAGATGATTCAGAGACAGGGTTGGGGTTATTCTGCTTTATTTCACTCCACGTGGCCGAACTGGCCTTGCATGCCCAGGTTGCCCTTATATGCCCAGCATCTACTTGACGCTAGCCAACCCACTGGCTCTGATCTCCCGCCTTTCCATGGTCACCCAACCCGGTGTCCAGGAATTCCCACCAGCCAGGTGAGCCAATCAGGTGGCTGGACAGGTACCTACAGAACACCCCTTTCCCCCCAATTGTAACTAATCTATACCCTGTTGCTCCTAACGCCCCCCTGATTCACTTTCTTACATAATCCCTTAGGTATGCCAGAGGCCTGTGTGCCGTGGCAGGGTACCTCCCTGGTGGACTGCCTGGCCTAGTCTCCCTTCCCTGGACTCGCCTCATTGACACTGGCTGCTCCGCCTCCTGCCGGTGACCCGCTGGCTGTGAGATTATGGTAAGTTCTCTTGGCACTGTCTCGGTGACTGGATCTGATGACCCTGGTCCAGTTGTGATAGTCCTTGGTGAACCGGCCTCTGTTGGCCCGGCTATGCCCATGGTGATAGGCCAGGGTGTATGAGCTGGGAGTGGTTCGTAGTGTGTGTTACTCTGCTGCTGCTGAGTCTCTCTGGGTGCCAGTGGGGTATTCTCTGGGGCCCTTTTCCTGAGTTGGTCAATGTGTCTCCTGACCTGACGTTCCCCTTCCCCCTCTATGATGTAAGATAGCAGCCCCAGCTTATCCACGACCACACCCTGTGTCTACTTGTCCCCTTGGTCGTAGTTCCTGGCCCACACTAAATCCCCTATGCTCAATGATCTGGCGGTATAGTCTTGTTCTGTTTCAACAGTTGCCCTATCCGGGTGGAGTCTGTCTAATTTGGTTGTGAGTCTCCTGCCCCACCTCATTTCTGCTGGGCTAATTCCTGTTGCTGTGCACGGTGTTGTGTGTTGTGCCAGCAAGAACTGGGCCAGTCTCTGGTGCCAGTCACCTACAATGATCCTGCATAGTGCATCTCTGGTTGATCTCACGTTCCTCTCTGCCAATCTATTGCTGGAGGGATGGAAGGGTGCCGAAGCTGCATGTCTAATCAAGTTGGCCTTGAGGAAGTCCTGAAATTCAGTAGAGGTGAATTGAGGCCCATTGTCAGATACAATTACGTCAGGTAACCCATGAGTGGCAAAGAGTCCCCTCAGCCCCTGTATAGTCTTGGCTGACATCATGCTCTTGACAGGCACCACCTCTAACCACTGGGAATAGCTGTCAACCACTACTAAGAATGTTTGTCCCTGGAATGGCCCTGTGTAATCTATGTGTATTTGGGACCAGGGGTTGTGTGTTGCCTCCCACCTGTGTATGGGTGCATGAGCCTGTTCGGGCCTAGACCTCTGGCATTGGTAGCACCCTGCTACCTGCTCCTCTATGGCTTTGTCTAATCCTGGCCACCATAGGTAACTCCTAGACAGGGCTTTCATGCGCACTATCCCCTGGTGCCCTTCGTGTAGTTCGCTAACAACCTTATCTCTTAACTTCTCTGGCACTATCACCCTGTTTCCCCATAAGAGGCATCCTAAGTGTGATGACATCTCGTCCCTTCTCCTGAAATAAGCCTGGAATTGTGGTCCCGGATTTTCCCTTTGCCACCCCCCTTGGATCCATGTTGCTACTCTGCTTAGTACTGGGTCCCTGTTGGTGGCGTTGGCGATGTCTTTGGCTGCTAGCAGGCATCCAGGGAGTTCTTGTATTGTGAGAATTTGCCCAGCTGGTGCTGGGTCTGCGTCTATGTCTGGTAAGGGTAACCTGCTTAATGCATCCGCATGGCCCATTTCTTTCCCAGGTCTATAATTGATAGAGAATGTGTATGCTGATAGGAATATTGACCATCTCAACATTCTTGGGGACATTATTTGTGGGGTTTGTCTGTCAGTGGTGAACAGCTCCAAAAGCGATTTGTGGTCTGTGAATATAGTGAAATTCCTACCATATAGGTAATCGTGGAATTTCCTTACTCCTGCCATGACTGCTAGCGCCTCCTTATCAATTTGGGCGTAGTTGCATTCTGCCTTGGTCAAGGTTCTGAAGTAATACACTATGGGTCTTTGTTCCCCATCACTATCCAGGTGGCTGATCACTGCCCCCACCCCATATGGAGATGCATCGCAAGCTAAGCATATGGGCTTCCCCTCAATGAAATGGGTGACTGTGGACCTACTAGATAATATTTCCTTCAGTGTTTCAAAACTTCTTCTGTGTTGTTCCTGCCACTGCCAAGTGGCTTTTTTGTCTAGCAGCCTGTGCAGGGGTTCTGCTATGACAGCTTTGTGAGGTAGGAACGCATGATAGAAATTTATGAGACCCAAAAATGCTTGTAACTCCACCTTATTTTTGGGTGCTGGGGCTGATTTGATTGCTTTTATTTTTTCCTCTGTTGGATGTATGCCCTGAGCATCAATCCTGTATCCTAAAAACTCAGTGGATGCTACTCCAATGGAGCATTTTTCCTTTTTTAATTTGAGCCCTGCTGCTCTGAATCTCCCCAGTACCCTTTCTAACCGCTCAGCTAATACTTCCTCAGTTTCCCCTGCTATCAGCACATCATCAAAGTAAGGGCACACTCCAGGTATACCTTTCAAGGTCCTCTCCATGACCTCTTGGAAGATGCCTGGGGCTGCAGCTATGCCAAATTTTAATGTGTTGACTCGGAACGCCCCCTTGTGGGTGACTATCATTTGTGCATCGGCCGCTTCCCTGGTAACTGTTAATTGCAAGTACGCTTGCGCCAAATCCAGTTTAGCAAACATGGTGCCATTCTGGATGGTCGCGAGGACCTGTTTCACTGTCGGGACCGGGTAAGCATGCTGATTTAAAGCCCGGTTCAGGGTCGCTTTATAGTCGGCACATATCCTCACGTCACCCTTGGGTTTGAGGGGGGTGACAATAGGCATTTCCCAGGGTCCTCCTTCCACCAGTTCCAGTACTCCCTGGCCCACTAACTTGTCTAACTCAGTTTCTATTTTTTGTTTAAGGGCGAATGGAACTCTCCTAGCCTTAATTCTTATGGGGAGTACTGTGGGGTCTAAGTTAAAGTTAATGGGTGGGCCCCTGTATTTCCCTAACATTCCATTGAAGACGTCTGCATAACTATTGCAGACGGACTCTAGGTTTCGGTGCTGTACCATGTTAATTCCCCCAACCCAGATACCTAATGGCCCGAACCAGTTGAGACCAATTAAGCTGGCCCTCTGTCCCTCTGTTACTAGTAGCTCTAATGGCCCCTTAAACTTCTTAAAGCATATTTCAATGGTGACTATTCCCCTCACCTTAATGGGTGTCCTTTGGAAATCTGCTAATTGTATGTGTGTGTGTTTAATGTGGACCCGACGCCTGCTTCTTGCCTCGATCCTTGTCAACATTTCCCCCGAAATTATGGATACTGCTACCCCCGAATCTACCTCCATTCTGCAGGGAATGCCCTGCAGACAGACCTCAATTTTTAATTTGGGGCTTAGCACTTGGTTGATGGCTTCAACCTTTCCCCGGTTAGGGGTTTGTGCCTGTGGCCGGCGGGTCTCTTTGCCACTATCGCAGGGGGTTACCTTACATGTGGCCCAGGCGTCAATGTCATGGAGGTTTTTGCGTGGTTTGCTTCTGCAGATTATTTGGCCGGTTTTCCCGCAGTTCCTGCATTTCGCGTTTCTGAACCTGCAGCCTGCGCGGGAGTGATTTCCCCCACAGCTTCCACATTTGGACTCTGAGTCTCTTTGTCTGTTCGGGCCTTCCCTTAGTGATTTGGTTTGCTGGGATGATGGTGGCCTTCTGTACCGGTCAGTGTTGTCGGATCGGGTTGTTCTCGTGGTGGCTCTTCCGACTTGTCGGGTGATTTCGTCAATGTTGGTCTCCCATTGATAGTCCTCCACCCCACCGTCCACAAGGCACTCTTGGTGGATGGATCCGGCCGCGCCGTTGCTGTTGTGGGGGGGGCTTGCGTTGTCCGGTGGCTTCGTACGTTAGTAGTTCGTCCAGGACTTCTTGCAGGGTTCCTGTGGCCTTTGTTATAATTCTATTCTACAGTTGTTCATCTCGCAGCCCTAGGACCACCTTGTCTCTGATCTGCACTTCCAAGTTATCGTACTTGCATCGGAGTGTGGCTTCCCTCACAGTGGCCACGAACTCCATTATGGACTCTCCCTGTTTCTGGTTCCGACATTCAAAAATCCTCCTCCAAAAAAGCTCTGATCATTTGGGGGTGAAATGCTCCTGTAGCTTCCCCAAGAGGTCTGCATACGACACGCTGGCGACTGCCGCTGGCTGGCATAACCCCACGGCGACCCAGTATACTGGCGTTCCGCTGATCGTCAGTAATGCTGCTACCTTTTTTCGGTTGTCAGTTATGCCGTTTACCAGCATGTACCCTTCGACTTGGCTGATGTACTCTTCCCAGACTTCTGGGTGTCTTGGGTCGAATTCTTTTACTGAGCCGACCTGCGCCATTCTCGCTCTTCTGTCCACGATTCTGATGCCATTGGACTAAGCTCTAGTTGTGCTTCTGATGGCTCTTTGAACTTCCCGCTTCCCGCGCTTTCCGCTCTCGCGTCCTTTTCTCCGCAGCTCTGCTGCGATCCCACCTTCATCACCACCGTTATGTCCGGTGCCACGACAGATGACTCAGAGACAGGGTTGGGGTTATTCTGCTTTATTTCACTCCACATGGCCGAACTGGCCTTGCATGCCCAGGTTGCCCTTATATGCCCGGCATCTACCTGACGCTAGCCAACCCACTGGCTCTGATCTCCCGCCTTGCCATGGTCACCCAACCCAGTGTCCAGGAATTCCCGCCGGCCATGTGAGCCAATCAGGTGGCCGGACAGGTACCTAAAGAACAGAAAGAGTAAGAATCTTGTTTTATCTTTTGAAACTGTACTTTCCTATAGTTAGTAGGAAATGAAAGCACTGGGATACAATGACCAGATCCTTGGACAAGAATTGGAAACAGCCAAAATCAGATACCCCCCAAAACCTGAGACTCTTCTTTCATTTAGTATAATCTAAGTTAATTTGGGGATTAAAATCGGGATGGGTGGGGCATGCCTCCTATCTTAGAACATGAATAAAATAAGATAATTCAAAATTGCCTTTTGCAATCATCATGTTCAAGGAGGTTTACAAGTCAAGAACTCCAAAAGGCAGGTAAATTATACCCCTGCTACAGAGGGGATCCATTAAGCAGCTTCTCAAACCTGGAATTGATGCAATCCTTACAAACAGGATAGCATTGCTTGATGTGGTTTCCCCCCCCCCCCAGTTGGACTGGGATGGTCCTTCTATGGCATAAATCTGTATTCTGCACCAGGAGCTGTCATATTTGAATGAACCATAAATTAGGCATCCCGAGTGATAAAATTCTCTATTTGGAAGCATAGAAGTGTTGGTGTTAAGATCTTGGCTTAATTCCCATTTGAGTAATTTTATTCTGCTTCCTCTTGCAGTTTCAACAGGATAGCATATTTTTCACTGCCTGCCATAATGTCAGAAATTGTTTAAAGAAAAACCAGCCAGGGAAATTCTATGACAACAAAATAACTGAAGAAATGATGAGAAGCTAAAACAAAGAAAAATATTTTAAAACTTACTTAGAAACCACTGTAGCATGGTGGTTAGATTGCTGTATTTCAACTGGGCAGAGAATTTCCATATAGGTGAAATCTGCATCATCAGCTACATTTCAGCTTACCGTAACTTAACTCATAGACATAGCCATCTGTGCCTAGCCATTTTGATTGTAATGTCCCAATGGAATCTCTATCCTTTCCTACTTGTAATGGGTTGCACACTTTTGCTCTCCTTACTGCAGATGCCTATAATCACAGAATTCTTGTTAGGACTAAATTGGGAATGGGGTGAGCCTGGTATATTTACTTTATAGAAGAACAACAATTAATAATTACATTTCAGAGGATGATATATATTTTAGCACTTTTAAAAGCGCCATTATACAAACAAGTGTATATGTGTGTTTATATATGTGCATGAAGTTCTATGGCACATATAAAAACATTTTGATATTTAAGTGTTTCATCTTCAAATACTTTTAAAGGCAGGTAACATATGATTTATGAATATGAATTGCTAATATTTCCTATTGCATAAATTCCATTATATGCTTGGGTTGTTAGAAGATTTATTTTCTGAGCATGAACTATCTTCTTTGAAGGCTGTTTGTAGATGCAGGGCATTTACCATTTGTCTGGATCTGGTCTGAGCAGGAACGTTTAAAATGCAACATTTGAATCTAGTTTGAGCTGTCATGCATGCAGTGTTTGTGATTGTTGTTGTTAGTTGCGAAGTCGTGTCCAACCCATTGCAACCCCATGGACCATGTTCCTCCAGGCCTTCCTGTCCTCTGCCATCTTCTGGAGTCTATTTAAGCTCACGCCTACTGCTTCAGTGACTCCATCCAGCCACCTCATTCTCTGTCGTCCCTTTCTTCTCTTGCCCTCAACCTTTCCCAGCCTTAGGCTCTTTTCCTGTGAGTCCTTCCTTCTCATTAGGTGGCCAAAGTATTTGAGTTTCAACTTCAGGATCTGGCCTTCGAAAGAGCAGTCAGGGTTGATCTCCTCTAGGGCTGACCAGTTTGATCTTGCAGTCCAAGGGACTCGCAGGAGTCTTCTCCAGCATCATAGTTCAAAGGCCTCAATTCTTTTGTGCTCAGCCTTTCTTATGGTCCAACTTCCACAGCCATACATTGCAACTGGGAAGACCATAGTCTTGACTATATACACTTTTGTTGGCAGGGTGATGTCTCTGCTTTTTAGTGTGCTGTCTAGATTTGCCATGGCTTTCCTCCCCAGGAGCAAGCGTCTTTTTAATTTCTTGGCTGCAGTCCCCGTCTGTGGTGATCTTGGAGCCCAGGAAAATAAAATCTGTCACTACCTCCATTTCTTCCCCATCTATTTGCCAGGAATTGAGAAGGCCGGATGCCATGATCTTGGTTTTTTAATGTTAAGTTTCAAACCAACTTTTGCAATCTCCTTCTTTACCAGCAACAAGAGGCTCTTTAGTTCTTCTTCACTTTCTGCCATTAGAGTGTTTGTGATAGATGTGTACTTAATTTAATTTAATTTTTAATAATTTGATTTCTATACCGCCCTTCTCCCGAAGGACTCAGGGTGGTGAACAGGGCAATACACAATAAAAATCAAATACAAAAATTAAAAAGCCATTAAACATTATGCCCATAAAATCAATACATATTAAAGTTAAAACTAGTTATAAAAACCCAACCCCATCCCGTCAGACCAGGCCAGCTTGTTTGAAGAAAAATGTTTTGAGATCGTGCCGGAAGGAGCGGAGGTCGGGGGCCATCCGGAGCTCAACCGGTAAGCGGTTCCAAAGGTCTGGCGCGCCCACAGAGAACGCTCTCCCCCTGGGGGTCACCAATCGGCATTCTTTGATCGACGGCACCCTGAGGAGGCCCTCTCTGTGGGAGCGCACTGGACGGAGGGAAGTTGACGCCGGCCGCAGGTGTTGCCGTAGGTAATCTGGACCCATGCCATGAAGGGCTTTGTAAGTCATAACTAACACCTTGAACCTCACCCAGAGAGCAACCGGTAGCCAATGCAGCTCGCGGAGCAAAGGTGTAACATGGGAGTATCGGGAAACTCCCAAGACAACTCACGCGGCTGCATTCTGCACCAGTTGGAGTCTCCGGGTGGACCTCAAGGGCAGCCCCATGTAGAGAGCATTACAGTAGTCTAGACGAGAGGTAACGAGCGCATGAGTGACTGTGCGCAAGGCATCCCAGTCTAGATAGGGCCGCAACTGGTGCACCAGGCGAACCTGGGCAAAGGCCCCCCTAGTCACAGCTCCAATATGCTCTTCCAAAGAGAGCTGTGAGTCTAGAAGGACCCCCAAGTTGCGGGCCCTATCTATGGGGGGTAATAACTCACCCCCCATGGCCAATGGTGGAATAATCGGAATTTCCTGGGATGCCGGCACGAACAACCACTTATACCCTCTGGCATATCATTTTCAGAGCTGAGCTATGCCACTATTGTCACATATTATCCAAAGAATGTGTTTATAGCCCAAAATTAAATACAGAATTTCAGCACTTACATTCTCAGCAAGGCACAATTTGGATTTTGATCACATGTAGATATTTACTCTCTTATTAATTTAATTTTTTATCTTGCTTTTTACCAGGAATTCAAGGTAGTGTATTTAGCACTCCAACTTTTCCCACTTCATGGCAACAAACTTAAATTGATACTGCCTGTCCCAAATCTATCCATTGTCCTTTTGTGGCTGAAGATTGATTTGAATCGGGTTCTTCTTGATTGTAGTTCAGCAAATTCTCATGTCTTCTGCTTCATATTGTCTGCCTGATTGTTTCTCCTTTTCCTATTCATTTCAAATAATCTACAAATAGACAAATAAAAAGAGAAAGAGAAACTAATGCAGTTCAAACCTTCAGCCTTTTTTAAAATAATAATAATAATAATAATTCTGTAGCTTCATAAAGTCAAATAGCTGGTTTCTCTGAATCTAGAAGTGCCTGAAATGCATGAAAGGTAACTTTGCAGTAATCTGTGTGTCTATTTTCAAGTGTGATTTGGAGGAATGTGGCAAAGATGTTCATCCAGAAGCAAAGTATTCCTTTATAATTTATAAACACTTTTTACAGTATTAAAAATTCTGCTCTGGACTTTGTAATATTAGACAAATACTTACAGGAGACCTAGGGGCAGAATATGTATAAATATATTAATATATTAGTGCAATTTATTGTAGTTGCAGATAAGAAGCTTGAGAAAGTCCAGGTAATGATTTTCTATTAGTATTAATATTATTCAATTTTTCTTCTTGGGAATTTATTTTATGAAAGTCAATACACTTTCTACTTTTAGAAATGGTCCCCTAAATTGTTAGAAATTATTTTTGACTATAAAAATAAATGAGGAAGTACTGATGAAGAAGCTCATTAAATCTAAATAGAAGAATTTGAATAAAGCTTGCATTGTAACTTTATTTTTCTGTATCACTGGAGTGGCAGCATTTTCCCAAATGTTGGCAGGTTTCCATAGGAGAAACATCTGTGGTTCTCTAGTTTCTATACCAGTTATTAAATCAGAGTTGCTTCAGATTAGATTGATCTATTCTGGTCCATGTCAGTTTTGGATATTTCTCTGCTCTCTTTTATTTCCACGTTTTCTATATCAGTCTACCATTTTAAAAATCAAATATGCTGTTATGTAAACATATATTTTCCACAAAAATACATGCTGTACATATTTTATTGTAATACATAACCTTATGTGCACTTTGGTAATTAAAAAAATAAATTGCTACATTTGGAGAAATGTGAAATTCAACAGGTCTGCAGTTTAACAAGGGAAGTACAAATTAGATAGGTCTGCTTTAAACCAAACAGAATCCCAATGTAACAACTACAGATGTGATCTGGATATATGATATGATCTGGAAATGTTATAAAATTTGTGAAAGTTTCTGGTTTGAATTTCCAAAATGGAGAGAATTTATTCATGAAAAATTGTCCATGAAAGAAATACATGTGGCCCAAGGACAGATATTGCCAGTATCCTAATTTTTTCTGCTGCTGCTTTGCAGTAAATCAGTATCCTATATGGACTTTCGAGATACTTTCAGAATATGAGTTGCTTGTTCATGTAGTGACAAAAAACAAACTTGATTTGACATTAATTGCATGAATCCCATTAATATGCACAATTAAAATAACAAGATGACCACAGTTTATTTTTATTCATACTTATTAATTGTATAGTTTTGAATCTTCACAGGTATGTTTTAGTATAAATATTATAAAATTTTATAGATTGTAGTTTCATGCATGTACAGGTAGTCCTCGAGTTACAAGTGTAATGGAGCCTGCACATTCCACTGGTAACTCGAAAACTCATGGGAGTGAATCTAGTACCTTGAACAAGATCATTAAGTGCACATGAGGTATCTCAAGGTGGGAAAGGCCATGGGGGAACCTAGTAATTGAACAGGCCCCCAAGGCCTCCCTGACCCACTAAGAAATCTCATGCTTCCCTCTCCCTCTGTGCCGTGCTGGACTCACTTACCTTGCAAAAATTCTCTCTGCTGCAGTTTCTTTCCCTTTGTGGGAGAGGAAAGTCAGCTTGGAAATGCTTTTCGCATTGACAATGGAAGCTACTGGGTGCTGTAATATTGCATGAGTTCAAGAAAGATCATGGCCCCCAGAACTTCCATTCTTGGGGGGAGTGTTTGCTTCATTTGCTTTGCCAATGGGGCAAAGAGTGGAATCAGAGTTGGCCAGGCACAGGAACCAATACCCGGGTGCGCTTCTCGGTTGCATGCACCGGCCTTAGTTTGAGGGCAGGAACAAAGCCTTCAACTAAGCAGAGACACATCACGGGTGAGTCACATTGCACCTATGTGCAAGCTGCTGCTGCTGGTGGCAGCCACCCGAGCCACCACAATCTCTGCTTCCCAGCTAGTCACCCAGCCCACCCAACCTACTCCTTGCCTGCCCGGCAGGTAGCCCAAATCCTGACTGCTTTTCTCCTTGTTGCCCTCCTAACTCAAGCAGTGGCATAAGTTTGAGTTTCTCTGCTCCATCCTTAAGAAAGAAACTGGAGGACTTCCAGGTGGCGCTTCAGCGGCGAGGATGGTCGGATTCGACTGCCGGCCCTTCGATCCTGTTGAAGTGGCGGAATAGCCGACGATCAGCTGTTCCGCCGCTCGAAAACCCTTCTCCTGGGGCCAAGAGGGGAGGGGGAGCTTCCAGGTAGGGGTAGAGCTCCCCTAGAGCCCCAGAACATTTGTTCTGGGGCATGAAGGGTGAGAGCCCCCCCAAAGCCTGGGAATGCTCCATACGAAGGACTCTTCTGCTTTAGCAGAACAAGACGCTGTATCCACTCCTGCCAGATCTGATTGACATCTTGAGTGACGGTAGCAGCAGAGCTGATGCAGCAGCAAGATAAATATTAAGTACAAAGCTTTAACTCTGAAACTCAAACTTTCTTCCTGCTCGTTTTGAAAGAAGGGGAAGATGGCGCCTGACTGATTTTTTTTTCTTTTTAACAAGAAGCGAAAGTGTTTTTCTTTAAAGTAAAGTGTTTGAACTGAGTTGGAATATATAAAATGGACTTTTAAACCTTAAAAGAGCTACTTATAATTTGGAGGTGCTAAAAATTATTTTTAAAATTTGGTTATTTCACAGTTTAACTACAAAGTAATAAATGGACTAGAAAGTGAAAGTGTGTATTGAAAGTCATTAATTGCAAAGATGGCTCCCAAACCGCATAGACCTGTTTTTAAAAGTGCGGAGGCATTGTTTGTTCAGCAATCGGGAACGCAGTCTTTGAAGTTACCTCCCAAAGGTGCTGCATCTGTACTGACTTTAAAAGATTTACAATATGCTCTAAACGATGCCTTAAAAATTCAGTCTGAAAAAATATTTGAGAAGGTGGCAGAATTTATTGGAAAGGAGAGCAAGAAAATAAGGGAGGATACTTTGGTGGCACATCAAGTGTTCTCAGGCTGTATTGAGAATCTGGATGAATGTGTGGAAGAAGTGAAACAAAATAATCTGATGCTGGAGGCTAAAATGGGTGAAGTGGAGAATAAAATGGAAAAACGTGAAGATGAAATGATGATGATGCAATATAGAGATATGGAATTCGCCCCGAGGATCAGAGGTTTGAAAGAAAATCCGCAGGAGAATCTGGAAGAGACGTTGGTGGATGCCCTGGCACCTATTTTGGGGTTTCAACTTGAGGATTTTTTTGGGAAGATAGATAAAGTATTTCGTGTTGATTCTTGGATTGCTAAACAAAGGAAATTGCTAAGGGATGTGGTTGTGTATTTTAAGAGAAAGATTAGAAATGAGATCATTCAAATCTCTTATAA
Source organism: Vipera ursinii (assembly GCF_947247035.1). NCBI lineage: Eukaryota > Metazoa > Chordata > Lepidosauria > Squamata > Viperidae > Vipera > Vipera ursinii. The sequence continues at coordinate 26,405,443 of NC_139514.1, forward strand.
TAAAAGACTTAAAGTGGCTAATCAGGAGGTTTTGATTCTGAAAGAGATTCCTCCAAAAATTTTGAGAAAAAGGAAAGATTTTTTATTTCTGACCGATGAATTAAAGAAGCAACAGCTTCGGTTTAGGTGGAAAATACCAGTGGGGATTGTGGTGAATTATTCTGGAGAAAGATATTGTCTTAATACAGTACAGAAGGCACGTGATTTTTATTCTAATGTATTGAAAGCAGGCTTACTGTCATCCTCAGAAGAAAAAAAAAGGAAAGGTAGAAGGAGAGCAACAGTCACAGTTTGGAGGCTGTGCAATCCTTGGCTTTATTTAAAGATCTTAAGATTCAAAGAATGACATGGGCTGCATTTTGATTTAAGGAATAATAATAATAATAGTAGAGATTAATGGAGGACTTTGACAGAAATAAGATTTAGAAATGGAACTTGTTAAAGATCGTAGGATAATCAAGATCTAATAATGGTGGATATTTGGGGATGGTATTTACAGTAGATCTTAAAAATTAGTATGTATGTATTGTTAGTCTAAATGTTGAAGATGTGGCTGTGATGATGCAATGTATTATTATGTATGGTTGAATTGTAAAAGATTACAATTTTAAAAGTTAAAGTAATTTAGTGGAATATGTAAGATCTTTAAGAAAAAGATATTTATAACTAATAACTATAGTACAATTTTTGGTACTGTTATATTGGAAGAAGGCTGATTTGTTTATTATAGAAGAATGGATTTTGAAAGTTTTGAATTAGATAGAAATGGTAGAATTTGGAATATGTGAAGAATATTTGTAATGGAGATATATTATGATGTTTAAGGAGAGTTAAAGCGCGACTGGATTTAAAGTGTAATTATAGTTAGTTAGTATATTTTAGATTAAGATTTTGAAAATAATACCCTGTATTCTGCTTTGGGAAGTCGGGGGGGGGGGGGTTGGGGGAGGTAGGGGTATTGGGTGGGTTAGGGTATGGGTTAGGGGTAGGGGGTATGGGGTTTGTGTTAAAAAATGTACTTTAAAACTTTTTAATAAAAAGAAAGAAAGAAAGAAACTGGAGGCACAGAGCAGGATTGCTCTCAATAAGCCTGGCGCATATGAGCGAACAGCACACCCACATCTTCTTGACAGCAATCCTGCTGTGCACCTCCGGTTTCTTTCTTTTGGACAGAGCAGAGAAACTCAAGCAGCTGCCAGTCAAACACTTTTTATCTGAACAGAGACCTTGGGGAGATGGGGAACTCTTTCTGTGTGCAAATGCAATGCTTGAAAACGCAGCAAATTTGCTTCATTTTGAACTGCCCCATTTGTGCACAGAGGGAGAATCCAGTTTCCCCAAGGTCTCCGTTCTGATAAAAAGTTTATGAACTTCTGGTTAGGCATCGCGGCATGATGTGCACAGGAAGATGGGGCTCTGTCTTCTATGTTCAATTTTGTCCCACTGGGGACCCTAAAAAGGGTCAAAAATTGCCCCGGAGAGGCAACGAAGAAGGAGGGGACCTTTATTGATCAAAGAGGGGCAGCGTCCTCTTTGTTTGATCCGAGGAAGCCCTCCAAACTGGTGGGGATTGGCTACACTTCTGTGGCCACTCAGAAGCTGCTGACAACTGAAGAAAATAAGCATTAATAAGCAACTTTTGAGCAACATGAATGGAACTGGGTGAGACTTTATCATCTCTTTATGATTTTAAGACTTTTTCCTGGAAAAAAACACCCAAAGCAAAGAATCCTCCCCAATGAGAGGGGAAAGGGGAATGTCTGCCCCATTCCCTCAGAAAAAAGCAGTGAACTAATTGCTTGGGGGAAAACAGAAAATCAGAAGATTAATTTGGAACAAATACAGATATGTAGGTTTGAAATTTGGGGACTAAAAGTATTTTTGAGACTTTTTTAGAAAAGAGACTTGAAAAGTTTGTAATATAAGTTTGGATTTAAAAAGCTGGAAGACAGCATTAATGACATCTAGTGGAGAACTATGGCACTACAATTTATTATTAAAGGAACTTGGCTTGAAGCCCAGACTCAGATAAGAGTTTGGTTGTCCTTGGAAAGTTTCACTTTTGAAGACTGCAGCTGGGAAAAGGGGAAAAAAACCCTCTTGGGCTGCTTCTGTGTTGTTCCTGGAAACTTTCACTTTTGCAGACTGCAGATGGGAAAAGGGCAAAAAAAGTCCTGGGCTGCTTATCTGCGTTGGGGACCCAACTGGACTATAAAGACTACATACAAAAACAAAATGAATGTTCCATACTTAGCTTTAAATAGAAAAAAATCATCTTTAACACCTGTCTCCAAAGCTCCCAGCTTGATATACCAACAAGAAAATGTTAATGAATCTCAGAAAGAAATTCTTTCTATGTTGAAATCAATCCAACAGACAATTGTTGTATTTCATGATGAAACTAAAAATAATGCAAATGAAATAAAAGAACAATTTTCTAATCTAAACTTACAAATCCATACAATGACTACAAAGAAGGAACTAGTAACCCAGAAAACAGAAAGAAAATTAGAAGAAAAGGATCCAAAGATGGAGGACCTAAAGGAAGGAATTAACAGACAGATACAGACAAATGAAAAATTAGAAGATGCAATGGTAATACTGGAAATGGAAAAAAGATATCTTACTTGTCAAGATCTCAGAACATATTTGAGGATAAGGAAGAAGAGCTGATTGAATGGGTGATAAAGCTGTTAGGAGAAATGCTGAATATTGACAAACAAGAAATGAAAAAAAAACTGAAGGAGAAAGATCAAGGCTGTTTAATGAATATATATGGGTTGAGTGTTCTTCCAAAAATACTTCAATAAAATTCTTTTCCTCATTCCAAACAATATATACAAAAACAGAGGAAGAATTACTTGATGATTCAAATGTATTGACTTAGAAAGTTATTTGGCAAAGGAAGAAAGCTAGAGTAAGACTGAAGAAAATAGAGGTTTTGACCTATTAGATGGGATATTATACTATTAAAAAGATGTTTGAATATGGTTTAGAAGATAGGTAACTGTTAGAAATAAAAGTATTATTACAATTAGGATAGGATTTGTAATTAGAATATTATATTTTGTTATGAGATGGGAAATATGAAAATTCTAAAATGGTTTCAGTAAGGGAAGCCTTTGGTTATCTAAATATAATTTATTATGAGAAAATTATAAGTGATAGAGATACTTTGAACATTGAGGAAAAAATAAAAAAAATTAAAAGTGGGGAAAACAGGATATTAATTGAACAAATGGATTTTAAGTGCAAATGCAATTGAGATATGTTTTGGCTAGAAAAGATATTATAAACTGACACTATCGATACTATGTACAATACCAGAAAAATGTGATGAAGATGTCTGTATTTAATTGTATATACTGTATATTAACAGTAACAAGAACTGTATTTGCCCAGTGTGGAAAAATGCATACCACCGGAAGAAGAGAGGACCAAGGAACCACTGGATAGTGTAGTAGACTGAGAAAGTTAATATGTACCACTGAGTTACCAATGGACCCAGACAACATGTTGTTTATGAAGTACTTATGATTGTAAAATTAGAAAATTAATAAAATACTTTTTTTGAAAAAAAAGTTTATGAGAGCTTATCTGGCATTTGAAAATGAAGCAATTTGCTTCATTTTGAACCGCCCCATTTGCTCAGAGAGGGAGAATCCAGTTTCCCCAAGGTCTCCCTTCTGATAAAAAGTTTATGACTGGCAGTGCCTTGGATTTCTCGGCTCCATCTGAGTGGAGGAAAGTAGAAGCGTAGCAGCAGCAGGATTGCTCTCAATAAGGCTGGTGCATACAAGCAAGCAGTGCACCCGGTTTTTTTTATAGGTTTTATTAATTTGTAAAAATTTACAGTCTTTAAAACTTAGTAAACAGCAAGTTGTCTGGATTTACATATTTAACATTAACTTCTTCAATATAAATCTATTCAGTACTGCAGAATCCAGTATTTTTCCTTTCTTCCCCATATTTTTCCCTTTTCCCCTCATTAAACAATTGCAATTCTTAATACTATTGATATATACAAAATTAGGTATAAACATCTTCATCATATTTTACTAACATTATAGAAGTAACAATAATATCAATTCATAAGTCAATATCCTGTTTTTTGTGCTCTTATTAAAGTTTGATTTCCCATCAATATTTAAAGTATCTTTGTCAGTTATGATTTTCTCAATATTAATTACATTTATATAGCTTTAAAAATATTTATACTGATCCTCTTATTTTCAAATTTTCCATATCAAAAGAGAAAAAAATGCTATTTTAATTCTAAATCATATCTTCCATTATAAACATCTAGTTATATCTAAGGGTCATCCGTTCTTTTAAACAAGAATATTAAACAGATAGTGTCCCCTCTGATAGATCAAATCTCCTGTTTTTTAAGTCTAACTCTCCCTTTCTTTCTTTGCCAAGCAGCTCTCCAGGCCAAGGCAATTAAATCACCCAAGAATTTTCCTTCTATTTTTGTGCATAAAAATGCTTGGCATAAGAAAGACAGTTTAGGTACAGTATTTTTTGGGGGGGAACTCTACCCATCCACATTCCCTAGACCAGGGCTGGGAACCTTGGCTCTTTTATGACTTGTGGACTTCAACTCCCAGAATTCCTGAGCCAGCCAAGAGCCAAGGTTGCCTACCCCTACCCTAGACATTTCCCCTGCCCGCTCTTATGTTCCATTTTCTCGAATCTTCTTCCTGGTCATCAGGTGTATTTTGGAGAAAGGAGTAAAGGGTCTTTTGTATTTTCATTGTTACAGGTAGGTCTTAGAGTATTTTATTTGTGTATGACAGTCCAGAGGTGTGGCCAGTCTTTCCCCTGCTGGTTTAGAGGGCTTTCCTTGGTTCGAATGGAGAGACTGCCATCTTCATCATCTTTTTGGGGTAACTGTAGGCTCTTTTCAAGGCCCCCAGCAGGGCAAAAATCGGGCATGGAAGGCAGAGCTCTGCTTTCCTGCATCCCAACTTACTGCAACACAAAACTGGAAGTTCCAGCGCACCCAGGTTTTATTGTTTGAGGGCAATCCACTTTCTTACACTTGGACAGAGCCAAGAAACCCAAGATGCTGCCACCGCTTTAGTGATGATGATGAGGAGAAGGGCAGTGAGGATTTGTGCCAGCTGGCCAGGCAGGCAAAGAGTAGGTTGGGAAGGGTAGGTGGCTGACTGAGGAGGGGGATTGTGGCCACTCAGGGAGTTGCTGCTGCTGCTGGCTTGGATGTGGGTGCCAGGGACCTGGCCCTGTGATGCCTCCCCACTCAGTTGAAGGCTTTGTTCCTTGCCCTCAAACTAAGACTGGCACACGCAAGTGAGCCAATCAGCCGGACCATGGATGATTCCATGCTTTGCCCCATAGGTGTGCAAACAACACAAACACTCCCTCCCCTGAGAATGGAAGCTTCTGGAGGCTATGATCTCTTTTGCAGAGATGGGTGTTTGAACTCGCTCAATATTACGTCACCCGGGAGCTTCCATTGTTGGCAGGAAAAGCATTTCCAAGCTGACTCTCCCTCACTCAAAGGGAAAGAAACCACAGCAGAGAGAAGACAGATTTTTTCAAGGTGAGTCCTGCACAGCAGGAAGGGAGAGGGAAGCAGTTGTGAGGAGTAGGGTGAATGTTGCAGACTCTCTGCAGTCACTCATAAAGGGGAATGAGTGCCGTGGTGCTGCAATATTTGTAATTTTGGGACTTGTTCGTAAACACTAGGGGGTGCTGATCGCATAAATTCAAACAAGCGGTAAGTGAACGCTTGTAACTTGGGGATTACCTGTACTGTATAGTTTTTAGTTTTATAGATCTTAACCGTATATCATTTTTTGCAAGATTATTAATTTATAATGCTATGTTATGTTATTAATGCTAATATTGTAGCTTGCTTCCACTGTAATAGAAATACCCAACATAACCTAAGCTAAGCTAAGCTAAGCTAAGCTAAGCTAACCTAACCTAACCTAACCTAACCTAACCTAACCTAACCTTATATATTATATTGGTCAAGGGGATGGGGTGGGGGAAAAGTGATCATAAATAAAAATCAGGAACTAGGCATTGTGATTTTGCTGGGGTTTTAAAGGAGAGTTAGAGCTGAGAGGCAAAGACAATGGAAAAAGGGAAACATATCAAATCCAGATAGAGTTCCAACACAAACATACAGGACCAGTGGCATGTCTGATACATAAAATCAGTGTAGAATAGCCTTTCTCAGCTGGGGCTCCATAGACCCCTAGGGTTCTGGAAATGGTTACTAGAGGTTTGCAAAAGATCATGATTAAAAATTTGATTTTTGAACTAGGAACACCATGCAATGCTGGCACTCACAGTAGTTGGAATTTTTATGTACCATAACACATCTGCTGGCCTAACATTTTTCTATAGTTGTAAATGTTGTAAAACATGGATTGTAAAGGTTGAAAGTGAACTATATTATGAATTTTTCATGTTTTTTATTTTAATGGATGGCTTATTTCAAACATTTCATCTAGGATAAAAAGTTCAACAAAGGCTAGTCTAGAATTGGGCAAAATATTAAAGCCCTGAAAGATTCCGGCTTTGCAATTTTGTTGTATTACGGCAAGGAACATGTGTAAATACATGGATTCATTGTTCTAATTCCCATGACTTCTTATATATGCCTGAAGAGCTCTAGGGAAAGGCAGTCTACAATGTCTTAAATAAATATATAAAAATCTCTGGTGAAAATATAATCAAGGTACATATTTTGAATTATATTATATTTTGATGCTCTGATGGAACACATCTAGAGCAGGCATTCTATATTCTAATTGAGAATCATGCAGCATGAGTGAAAAGAATATGGCATGACACTCCAAAAATGAAAGGGGGGGGAAATTTGGCCTCATGCTAATACTGTCATAAAAAGAATGCTGTTGTAGTTGATCAAAAGTTCTCCTCAGGGACAGAATCCTAAGTTTTTGTTCTTGTTGTTGAAATATATTGGGCAAGATCCTGATAATAAAATTGCTACATTCACACTGTCTCTTCCTATTGCCATATAAAAATTATTGGCATGAACCTCTCATCAACAATTGTCTTGTAGGCAACAACATTGGATTCCCTGTATCAAGGAGAAGCAGTCAGTGTGAGTTTAAGAATGGATTCTTCTAGTGCCAGTTCCCTTTTAGAAAGAACAATTTGCTGGTTTTCAGAGGGCAGCTGGCAATAAAATGCAAAGCAATCTTTCAAAAATAACTTCAGAAAACATGAGCTGGAATGAATTAAGAACAGACAATGGGAACACCAACCAAGAGTAGAATGTTGTCATGGATCTAAATATTTTTGTATTGTGTTAAAAAAAAACATTGTCCCTCTTCAACCCCACAATAAAATAGGCATGATACAAGAGAAAGAGGAATGGGGGAGCTGAAGATAAGGAAGTCCATTCAGGAATCAATTCTTAAATTTACTTAATCTATTTTTGAGTGTTTCTGCTGAAAAAAGAATTAGCTCATTTAAAACACAGTAAGAATTAATGTGATACCAATTTTATCAAAAGTTTATTTTTATATCAAAGTTAATAAAAATGTATATGTGCTGAGCCATAAACAGCTTGCCTGGGAAAATTGTAATCCCTAAAATCTTTTATTATAACCAGCAGAACTTGATTTCTAAGCTATTATTCCTTTATATGTTTCATATACAGAGAACATTTTGCGCACACAGAGAGAATAACGTGTGCAGAGAGTAAAGATTTTTCATTAGTAAACTACTAAAAAAAATCTAGGCAATTTTCTGTCATATTACAACCACACTAACTTTAACTGATAATGCTGTTAAAATGTGCAAAAACGTGTGGATTGTGTTCTAGAGTGAATTTAATTTAGAGTAGGTGGCTCTTTTAATAGCAGTATTGTCCAGCTGAGAATGCTAGATCCAGTTAATTAAGTTGTACTTTTAAAATACTACAGGGAAGAGTTATCTTAATAGTCTGAAACATACTAAGGAGTAGAAATTATCAAGTTGGAGAATGACACTACATATTATGATAATGCTGTTTCCAGTAATTATGGAGTAATCATTTAGCGATTTTGGTAACAGTTTGAACCGAATTACTCTAGAAAAGCTATTACTATTCTACATAACTTGCTCTTAAAGTTACCTCAATCATGGCAGTCAGCACCACACCCTCCAATAGTATCAGGATGTTTTATGCTTTCTATAAGGTTCTTGAATCTACTAACTTTAATGAAAATAAAGCAAAAAGTTTAAAACTGGTGCTGCTGTGCCCGCTGCACCAATGTATCACTGTTGAGTGACCAAGCTAACCTATTTGTTAGCTTTACACCCAGAAACTTGATGTTGCTAACCACCTCCACAGATGAATCATTAATAGAGGTGTGTGGCTGTGCCTGCCTTTTCTGAAATCAACCAATTATTTAGTCTTTAGTTTTTCCTATGTTTAAAACAAGGCTGTTTTTGTTACACCAGTTCACCAAACCCTCTACTTCCTTGTGGTAAGCCCCCTCATTGTCATCTTGAATAAGGCCCACTAGTATTGTATCATCCACATACTTCACAATATGATTGATGGCAAACCTAGCACAACAGTCATGGGTCAATAGTTAACAGTATTATTATAGTTTACACTGCTTAAGGATCCAGATTCCTGGAATCCAGGATCGTCAACTGATTTGATGTTCATGCCACCATTTCATGTGTTGAGGACTTGAGCCTGAAAAATGTACCAATCCTAGACTTAGCCTTTAGTCTTTAGCCATTGTGACATCTTGTGTGTGTGTGTATACTTCCCTTGCCCCCACCTTGCTATTATTACAAATTAAATTGGCCAATTCTGATTATTTTTATGCAAAAGGTAGAACAAATTCTCTATGCTCTCCAGCACTTGAATTTTAGTAAGCCTAACTCATGTCTTTCCTTTTTCCACACTCTTGCAGTTTGCTGTTCATTTATATAAGCTAAAATTCAATCAGCGAAGTTTTCACTATATCATCATGCTTGGAGAAGCTTTACTTGAGATTTTTATGGCTTCCATTCAGCTATTAAAAACACAGGAACCCTGCCAGAAAAATAATGTCTACCAGTGCAGTTCTATAATTGCTTACTCAAACAGAAGTCCTATTAGGTTCAGCAGAATGTACTCCCAGGCCATCCAGGAGTCTTATGCCTTTCACACAGGGAAGCTCAGTTTCTTTTGGCTGAAGGCGTCACTTGGCCTTGAGTGGCATGCCAGGAGCCGCGTTCCCAAAGGTTGTGGATGCAACCCAAACAAAAAGAAATTTTCATTTCTTCTCATTTCCATTTTAGCTTAATACTGGCAGACAAAGTATTTAAAACAGAAAGTACTTAATACAAATTTTAAAATTTCCTTTTCTGTCCCACTAAAAATGAGCCCCCTGGAGACCTTTGACCTTTGGCCTCTGCTTTAACAGTTGCATGTCAGGTTGACTTTCCAGCATATACGTTAGACTGTATTGCTAAATGCTAAAAGCGATACTTGAGAGAAAAAGGTACCGTATTTTCTGGCGTATAAGATGACTTTTTAACCCATGAAAATCTTCTCAAAAGTCAGGGGTCGTCTTATATGCTGGGTGCTGAAACTTTAGGGACAGGGCTGGCTGGAAAACCTGGAGCGGATCTCCCATTTGGTCTGAGCAGGGAAAGTGGGACCAATTGGAGAAGAAGCTGGAGTCTGTGATTTTTTACAGGCTGGGGTCTGGGCGTCTTTCCTTCAAAAGTTGAAGAGCAGCTGCAGTCTATCCCAACTTGAAAGGCAGGTGGGGAATGCAGCAGCCAGAGCAGCTGCTTAGCTCTAAGGACACATTTGACTCAGGAACTGGGCAGGCTGGCTGGCAAACCTGGAGCGGATCTCCCATTTGGTCTGCTCAGGGAAAGCTTTAGAGTGAATTAGGAAAAGTTTAATCCACTTGCACTGTTTTATGTTTACATGTTTGATGACAAACAGCCTTATGTTTATAAGTGACAGTTTTCCTACTAAGTACCTGCATGTCATAAGCATTTGAATTAAAATTACCATATTAAAATCAAATCTGATGTTTTTTAATTTTTATTTGGTGTGCGTTGGAAGAGGGGTAGTCTTATACGGCGAGTATAGCCCAAACCCTATAATTTAACAGGAAATGTAGGGGGTCGTCTTATACGCCCAGTCGTCTTATACGCCGGAAAATACGGCATCCCTGGGTTATGAAAAATATACATGTAGAAAGGACAACTGCTATCATGTTGAATAAAGAAATGTACAGAGAGAGTGTGTTATATTCTTTCAGATAGGAGCCATGTGGCTGTTAATGCCGAGAAACAAAAATAGACCATTAAGTGTCTGAAATAACCTGAGGATTGATGGTTCTTGTTTGTTTTGATTTACATGATAGATTGCAATAATCTGAGACTGGGAAAGTGATTTACTGAGATTAGACTCAGAACAACCTCAGAGACAGTTTCTCACATTTTACTGCTAAATACAAGTATTCCAAGAAGCCTGATGGAAGAAAGTGTCTCTAGAAAAGAACATTGCAGGAACATTCTTGTAAATCTTTAGAATGTAGATGGAATTTAAGGACATCTGGGGGGAAAAATGAGAAGACAGCTCCTCTGCGCTTGGAGCCAATGACTATAATGGAATGAAGAGCTGGTGAGTGGATTGACTCTAATTCCTCTTCAGACAGGTAGTGGACTGGAATTGCCCACAAGAAGTGCCCCAGATGTTGCTTATCATGAGGAGACTGAAAAATAGTGGTCTCCTGCAAGTTTATAGTGCTGGGGGATGAGGGATCATCATCTTTGCCCAAACCTCGGTTTGGTGCCTTTAAAAAGGACACAGAATTGTTAATAATCTTTGGAAATTGCTTGTTAAGTGCTGTTTGGATATTAATGGCAAGTTGTATTACACTGGATGAGTTTCCTTCAATCATTAGTGAAATAACTTTTATACAAATTTCAGGACTTAAATTAATTTTTAAAAATAAACACCAGAAAGATTATTAGAAAGTTGATTTTGGAAATTTTAAAATGGACTGTTGATAGGGAGTGAGAGATACAGCCCATGGCCACTTCTGTGGTATGTCACAGGGCTTTATAAACTCTCCATTCCTTTTTAACATCTAGATGAACCTGTTGGGTGAAATCATCCATCAGCATGGTTTGAGGTATTATCAATACTCAGCCTTATATTTCCACCCCTGGTGATCCAAGTGTTGCTGTTGCTGCCCTCTCACAGTGCCTGGAGGCAGTGAGGGCCTGGATGGGGGAATCACAGGCTCCAGCTTAAACTGGCAACACCAAATACCTTTGGATGCACAGAGCTTCAAGATCCAGGATTTTGACACCCTTAGCTCTTGATGGGGTGGCACTACCCCAGACAGATCTGGTCTGCAACTTGGGGATTTTCCTGGACTCGCAACTCCTGCTCAAACAGCAGGTGGCAGTCATGGCTAGGAAGACTTCTGCACAAATTTGGTTGTGTATCAGTTGTGGCTTTTCCAGGATCAAGAGTCCCTGCACTCAGTCATTCAAGCTCTAATCATCTCATGCTTGGATTATTGCAATGCACTCTACATGGGGCTACCTTTGAAGAGCATTTGTAAGCAACTGATGCAGAGTGTGGCAGTGTGGGCAATCTTTGGGGTTCCTAGAGTGACCCATGTTACACCATATTCTGAGACCTGCATTGGCTGCTAATTTGCTTCTGGGTGCAACTCAATGTGTTGGTTATTACCTATAAAGCCCTGCATGGTATGGGTCCATGTTACTTGAGGATTTGTCTCCCCCTTATGGGACAGGCCTGGCCCCCCAGTGCTGGCAGAGGAGGTAGGCTGCAGATCCTGTCAGTCAAGGAATTCTGGTTGGTGGGGTCCAGGAAAAGAGCTTTCTCTGCCATGGCCCCAACCCTTTGGAACATCTTGACCCCTGAGATTGGCTCCCACCCTGTTGAGTTTTGGCAAGGTTCTGAAGACCTGGCCCTGCCAGTTGGCTTGGGGCCCTAATGGAAGTGGTTGATCAACTAATAGCAGTTCCCATCTTCTGCTCCCTCCCCATTTTAAGTTATAACATGTATTTTATTGCAGTTTTAATATGATTTTACACACACACACATTCATTTTAATCTTGTAAGCTAACCACAGTTGCCTTGTGGTGGTAAACAAATTTAATAAATAAATGCAATAATGATAGTAATTGGCATGAATTCCTCACAATATCCTCAGATTCCACTAGTTCCCCAAAGCATCATCAGGATTTGAAACTATAGCTAAGTCCATGTACAATCCACATGACTCTGCAATAGTTCTAATAGATATCTCTACTATCCTTTGTACTTTGCTATATTGGCTGCAGTTTGATGGATGATGTTTTGCTCTGCTTGAGATAGCAACACACTGGGGACCCAGTGCAGTGGTACAGAAAATAATTCCTACACTTAGAAAAGGCAATTACAAAATGGGCTGAAGTGGTAAGTGGTAAAAAGCCACTCACAAAACACCCAGAAATAAAACTATGGTGCTTTCTCCCAATAAATACTGTAAATATAAGTTCCCTCATAGTTTATTTCATTATTTATTAGATTTACAAACTATCGGATTTCTAAGATGCCTGACAGCTAATCAATAATAAATAATGTATTATAAATAAATTTAAAGCAGGCATGTCAAACTGCCGGCCTCTGGGCCGGATCTGTCACACTGAAACTGCACCCACCCCATTGCCAGCAATGGGGAAAAAAGTTGTGATACGTCGCGCGACATCACGTGACATTGTGAGTTTGACATGCCTGATTTAAACCATCAATTGTAAAAATATAAAAACATTTTGGAATAAAACGCATAGAGAAGATATTAATTTCCAAATGATCTCTGTCTTCACATTAGAAAAAAAATCATAGAGGGGGATAGTTTCACTATTGGGGGATGCTGTTCTAAGGAATTGTACCCATAATTAAAAAAAAAACATTGCCTCCTCTTTTCTTATGAAATCATGGTTTTACCATTACTTTCTCTTGAGAGGAACTTCAGATGAGTCAATTCTGTTTGATGGAAGTGTTCCTGCCGGGACCTAGGCACCCAAGCCATAGGGAGTTTTATGCTATACTTAACCTTAGCCAAAAGGCTAAGAAATGATAAAGAGTTTTATAGATTAAAGTCAGTTTTGAACTGCACCCAGAAATCTCTTTCATTTTACAGTAGATAATGCTTTCTGTCCCACTGTATGGCTTAAAGCTAGTAATAAAACACTTATGAGAAGCTATTTAGCAAAGTCATAAAATTAAATGTCTTACGAACACAAGACAAGAGCTGTACTCAGAGCCAAAGAACCCAAATCAAGTTAATCAAATCAAAGGATTATATGGCCAAATACACAGTTCAACTCAAGGAAGGAAAACTCAAGAGATTAGGTGTATGACAAGATTGGGGGATTAACAACAGGGCTGAGAAGTTAGTTCTCTGCAGCATTGTCAAATTGAATGGGAACTGCTTATATTTTATTGTATACTGCATACAATCCTGGTGGAAAATGTGATTTTGAAGAATGACATGCAGAAATCATCATTTATAAGCTCCACAATGGCAGCACAATTGAAGTGACCTATGAGCTTGTGAGAAGTCTCTCATTCTACAAAGTCATACTCAACATGTTAAGCCAGAAGCAAACCATAATACAAGTTGGTGTGCTATGTGAATTGGGCTAGTATAGTCAATGCTGAATGACTACATAAGAAAAACCTGGCTGAGCTGCTGCCTCCCTAATAATATTTATATGGCTTTTGCTCTGATGATTGGAAATTTCAGGGATTATAGTTGTAACACATCTGGACGGTGGCAAGTAGAGGAAAGTCAAGAGGAGGCATATTTCTATGCTTTCTAAGCTTTCCTCTTAGACTAAATAATAATTGAATTTAATGAAGTAGAGCCAGTCATTGAGAGTGATAAGACCGTATTAAGCTTTTTTGGATCTGAAATCTTAGAAAAGGGTTTTAGTAAATATGCTCCAGCCCTTATTATTTTTAAGCCTACATTGAAACTGGCACCCCAATCTACTTTTTTTCTTTCTTGTATGAAGGTTGAATGACAACTAATGCATTTTATAAGTTGCCAACAGATGGCAGTATTGATGTGCTAGATGCTCTGATGTGTTCTTTAGCATCTCTCTCTCTCTTTTTTGTACTTCAGTTGGCAGGAAGTTGCTGGGAGAAAAGATCCTGTTGCTATTGTTAGTGAAATGGAAGCCTGCAGTGAATAATACATTTTAAGCAATGTGCCATGATTGAATTTTTGCTGTGATTGAATTTTTGCTTCAGTTAAAGCTTCTCCAATTGAAATTCACTGATAAATGCAATTAGTTTATAATGATAGCTAGGTTGATGTGAGACCTACATTTTGCAGGAGCAAAAATATATATATAACTAACTTGAAAAATCAAGAACAAAAGGGATGACAGGAACCAATGAGTTTCACATGAGAAAGGTTAACAAACTTATTAAGAACAATTGGCAAATTACTCCAAGAGAAACTGCTCTCAAGCTTGGCATTTCACAAAAAGTGCGTGGATCATATTTGTTGATTTCCCCCCAATATCAGCACATCTTCTTTGTGAAAGTTGGGTTCCTCTCATGTTAATAACAGCAATGAAAGCTTCAAGAATTAAAAATTTGTCAGCAATTGTTGTATGCTATGGGAATTAAGGCGAGGAATTTCTTCACAGCATTGTGACAGCTTACAAAACTCAGACTCATCTTTATGACCCAGAAACAAATAATTCATGGAATTTCAACAAAAACTTTATTTGTGGGGAAATAATTGAAACCTAAACTTCTTCAAGAAACTCATAAGTACAGGTTTTGAGACACAGATGGTATTATTCACATGGATTTCCTTGAAAATAGGTGCTACTATCAACTCAGAGCACTACATGCAACATCCAAAACTTAGAAAAAACAACTAAGAAGCATTTGGAAACAGGAAAGACATTTTGCTGTCACATGACAATGATAGACTTCATCTCAGCCCTCAAGAAATCACTGCAAAGTTGGATCTTACAGTCTTAATTTCTCTGTCATTTAGTCCAGACTTTGAGCCAGGCAACTTCCACCTTATGCAGCTCCCATTATATATAGGAACAAACTTCCTCACTTGCACTGATGTTTATAAGCAAACCATCAAGGTCAGAGAGCACCAAGGACTTTACAATTTAACCCTGAGCTACAGATATTCTCTTTTACTGGAACTCCCACCTTTTCCCTGATTGAAGCAATATTTCTGTGGGTATTTGCCTGAAGAGGTAGAAAGGACTGTCAGAACCTGGTTGAAGAGACAAAATAGAAATTTTTGTGATACCCTTTTCTTGTTTCATTTATTAAAATATCCTTCTTATGACCAAAGTCATGGAGGTTGGAGAGACTGTTTTTATCCAACTCTTATATATCTGGATTGTTTACACCCTGGATGCCTATTTGTCTCCATCTTGCAAAGTTTGTAATGGGAAGAATATATGAGTGGGAGTACTGGAATGTCAGCACAAAACCCAAGTCATTTGCAGCATTAGAATTGTCTTCATTTCTTCCTCTACTGTAGCAGTTTCTTCAAGCTTGACTTTGCAGCATCTCCCTCCACAGACACATTTTTGCTTCATTCTTGTTCCATTCCTTTGCCAAGTCCTTGTGCTTTCAGTCTAAGTCTGAGCATCCTTCACATTCAGCCCATCTGTGGTGTGACTTGAGTATGCTAACATAAAGAGAAGAGTGCAATTCTTATGCCAAGCTAGTTCCACCGGCTGGCTCTTAAATGATTGAATCCTGCCATGAGCAAGATATTTCTAGCAGGACAGTCATTATTGGTTGCAGTATAGAAGAGTGCACACATAAATCCATTGCTTTATGTTCTAGTGATTACTTCATGATTTCTGCTACCATAAGGGGAAGAGATAGAGTAGGATGACTACATTCAATCTATAGTACTATTTAAAATGCTGTACTACAAAGAAGAGTGTAACGTTCTGAATATTCCCATGCAGTTCCATAGAAATTTAATATAAGTCTGTTCTTATTCTAACCAAGGACAAACAGCAAACTCATCTGTCCTTTGGGAAACAGGATAAATTTGTTTCCACAGTCTGAACACCTAAAGTATTGCTCTTATTCTGCCTAGTCCATGCAAATGAAAGAAAAAGAATTGATCTTCAAGTCCAAACAATAGAAATTCCATAGCTTTAGATATTGATGTGATATGAAAGGGCTAACAAAACCTCTGACATTGATTTGTCAGCTATTCTGTGGCCGAAAGGAGAGAGATGTTTCTAAGAAGTCTAACTAACTTTAGCCATATTCTATGAAGAGTCAAGGCCTTCAGAAATTGACAGGACATAAGTGGAGAAATAGAAGATGGATGATTTTTCTTGCTATCATATCGTAAATAAAAATGTTAAACTTACTCAGCTACCACCATATTTCCAAGGCTGCTTGGATGTATAATAAAAAATGTTCTGTTAAACGTCACAATTAAAATTGCAACCAGCTGACCTGAAAATTCCAAATTCTCTTGTTCTGTGGTGGAATCTCCAGAGATCTTACCTCCCCCAGAATCTCTGAAACCATTATCTGGCCACTCCCAAGAAAATGCAGTCAGTTTGGGGAGACTCTTGTAAATAGGCATGCAGCAAGAAACATATAAGCTTGATCATCTCATGATGTCATTCTGGTTCCTTATGCCTGAAATGTCTCCTCTTGCATTTCCAGATAATTACCTCTTCAAACTACCTCTGTTTCTATCAGAGTATGATCTACTCAGGGCCATTTAAAGATTTCCACATTTAAATACTAAAATTATA
This sequence comes from Vipera ursinii, assembly GCF_947247035.1. Taxonomy (NCBI): domain Eukaryota; kingdom Metazoa; phylum Chordata; class Lepidosauria; order Squamata; family Viperidae; genus Vipera; species Vipera ursinii. The sequence goes on from NC_139514.1 coordinate 26,422,258, forward strand.
TAGTGACCTTCAAAATCTAAAATCCCTTGTTAAACTATAAAATTAGAAGATGTTGTCACTAAAATTGCCATGGTTTTGATAGGCTTTGAATGTTCCCTTATGGAAATCTGTTTAATCCATTTCATCTCAAAACCTTTTTCTTATTTGGAAGAATTTGGAAAAAAATAACATTGTATTTCATTGACTTAAATTTGAATAGAATTTGCTTTCTCTCTCATAATAATAATCTTTCATACAAAACTGATTAGAATTTTAAAGAAATCTCAAGTATAGTTTTATTGAAGTAGCAACCATATTACATCTCATGTCTAAATTACAAATATCCATAAAGTCCATGAATCTGGAGTTGTCTATAGCCTTTAAATAATAACCCAGTGGAAGAAAAATATTTAAAAGATAATATAGTTAAAATATCATTTTCAAAACTGTTGCAAAACTAAATAATGGCAACTTAAATACCAACAAAATATGAAAAAAAAACTAATTAAAATAAATTTCAAGAAAAATAAAACACACAACTGGATATTACCATAACAATATTGATAAGGACAGGTCAATAACTGAGACAGTTACTTTCACTTTCTCTATTCCTGAGACTGCACATCTACCATGACCAGTGTGAATTTGGTTGTGTTGTTAATATCGCACAGGATTGGTCAAATCCAAGTGGTTTTTGCAAGATGCAGAGAAAGCTTTGATATTGTAAGGGGCAATTTTCTATTGAGCGTTGTTTCCACATGTGAGTGTTGAAATCATCTTTCCTATAAGGGACACTTGATGAAGACTGCTGCCAAAATGAGAAGCAAAAATAACATCCTGCACAAATTGTGTGGCACTAGCTAGGGTTTGGCAGTGGACATTTGTGAGTGTCTGCACTTAGTTTGGTTTTCTCAGTAGCAGAGTATTGTGGCCCAGAGTGGCTTAATAGTCTGTACACAAGAAGGATTGATGCACAATTGTTTGAGTGGATCATTAGTGGAATGATTCAATCTACTGCCACAGACTGGTTGCCTGTTTTGTATCATATACCATCTCTGGAAGTACGATGAAAAAAGACCCTTCTTCAAGAATATCTGAAGATTATTGATAATTTCCCAGGTGCCAGTACTGAGCAACACAGCCTGCTTGGAATGAACAGGTTGAGATCTAGACACCTGGGCATCTCTACTGCTAAAGCACTTGTAACAAAGATAGTATTAAGAAGAGGTTCAGGGTAGCCCCTCACTTACCACTGGACTGTAAAAGGAAGGGGGAAAAAACAAAATCGGGCTTGCAAGGTTTTGCTATTGTAGCCTAATGAACAATAACATATAGTTCTAGTCTTCCCATGGAGTTGATTTTAGCTCTGATTTACCTCGTGTGCTAACAGGCATTAATGAAAAGAAATTCTGTGCACTGGATAAACCTGTGGACCTCCAAATCTGTAGATCATTTCTGAGTGGATTGGTGTGGAACATTCTACACTTGAAGAAGTGGCCTTCAATTGTTTAAGATAATTAATAGCCTTTTCAGGATCATTAAATTTCATCAAACTGGTTTCTAAGGTAAGCCAAATATTGCTGGATAAAGAAAGTCTTTTTTTTTCTTGTTGCCTGACTATAAGATGAACCTGGTGGAATGTTACGTATTTCTGTGCAACTGTGAAAGGTAGATCTGGAAACAACATTAGTTTCTTTCCTTTATATTTCAAATTTGTTGCCATTTTAGCTGCTTGAGATTTTGTCTTAATCAGCTCTCTGGAAAAATTCAATGACAATAGGATCAATAGATTGCAAGGAATCAGGTCTAGATGGCACACAATCGACTGCCTCTATAGATTCAGCACAATCTATATGAAACAGGTCTAGGAGAGTTTTTTTTAATGGTTTCTTTTAAATATGATTGTGTTGTTGATCAGATAATTCAAGCAAACAGTCTTCTACTTTCTTGACCTTGGATATGTTCCAAGGCTTTCTGGCAGGACACCAGCATTTTACTATCTGTTATGTCACGAGCTGTTAAAGCATCAGTAATTCCTTTGATCTAAGCTTGTTGTTCTTTTAGCTGCTTCTTGATCTCATCATCTCTATCTTTTCAATCTTATCTCCAAATCTAAAAAAGTCTATTCAGTGAATTCAACAGAACAAGGAACTCAATATTGTTTATTTCACGGAGGATGAATGGAAGCTTGGAATTTCTTGGTAAACCTAGTTTTCTCTGTAACTTCCACTTGATTTGGAGTCTCAGCCAATTCTCTTCATGTGCCAAGATGGAGAAGATAGCTTCTGACTTGAAGCTTCATTCCCTGTATCTGTTATACCTTCTTCAGAAGCCAAGAATGGGAAAAGACTGAATGTTAGGTATATTTAATTACCTTACCAACTCTCTTCAGAGTCCACAGACTTTGTTTCTGCAGAGGTGATGTGGGGAATAAATTGAGCCTTTGCATGGCATTATTTTCATGGAAGTTCAGTTGATCATATCATCAAATAAAATGTGATTGGACATCTGGAAATTTTACTGCTTTAAAAGAGAAGAAGAGGAAACTTTTGGACTTGGCACCTGATAATATACTGGTGTAATATACTGGTGTAAGAATATATTGTTTCCAAAGCAGATGTTCCTGATTTTGAAAAATATCTTCTTTTATATTAATATGAATAAGAGGGAAAACCATCTTCAGGACCTTTGTGAAGTACTGGATATGATGTGTTTGTGTTTATGTGTACATGGCTGCTCCACTACCCATCATTACCACAACAAGGATAATATAATTCTTTTGTAATATCTTTTATAACTCTTTATTCTCTTTTCATTCCTTTCAATCCAGTTACCACGAACCACAAACCTCATATCCATCTAATTTGGTTTCCTCCTTTCTATTTTTAATACTGTTAAGTTATTATTTCCTTTTACCTGATTTTCCTTTTAAAATATTTTTATCAAAACTTTTAGACAAAAAGATAAAAGCTAACAGAACTAATAAAAAGTAAAGAAGAAAAAATAATGAGATAAAGCAAAAAAAATCAAGAAAAAGAAAAAGTGAAGAAAAACAGAAAAGAAAGAAAAAAGTTATAAAGTAGTTTCCGATATTCTTTACAGCAGTTGGAAGAAAAAAACATATTTTAACCTGTCTCAAAAAAGTAACAAGAAAAGAAAAAATGATGAAAAATTGAAAGAGATACAAAGAAGTTGCTTCCACCATTCTTCACAGCAGTTATATATAAGTACTATTATATTTTTATTTCTGTAAAGTGACATCATATTACTCTTCTTTCTACAATCTATCTTGTCTAACCACCAAACCATAAATCACAAGTTCATTCTTTTCATATTTTATGCAAAAAGATGCGTAAGGTGCTTCCAACCACCACTAAATGTGGAAAATGTCTTTAATCAAAGAAGTCAATTTTCTTATTTCAGTAAAATTTGTCAGCTTTATTAACCATTCCTCCATAATAGGTAATGTTGAATTTTTCCATCTCTATGCACATAATAATCTGCCACAGGAGATATCATATATTGAAAAAAATCTCTGGCTTTTTTTCCTGTTCATCTATTAATCCAAAAAGGAAAAGCTTTGGCTTCACTTGATTATTAATTTTTATTTTTTCTGTACCAATTTGAATTCATTTTTTTTTGCTTTTTACATGTCCACTGACATGATAAAATGTCCCTTCATGTTGTTCACATTTCCAGCACAAATTTGAAGTGCCTTTATACCTTCTAGAATCTAGATAATTTCTCTCGTGTCATGTACCAATGCTACATCATTTTATAAAAATTCTCTTTTATATCATAACACAATATAAATTTCAACCACATATTTAAACACATATTTTCCTCCATTTATACATTATAAACAAAATTCTTAGCCCACTCTTACCCCAATTTCCTTGATGTTTTTCTTTCTTTCTTTTTTCCTGTTGCTGTTTCTCTGGAAGAAGTAAGGAAAAATTGTGTACACATTGTCACATTTATGAGTTAAGGGCAGTTTTTGAGAGAACATCGAAATGGGGTGGCTTAATTTACAGGCACTTTATTTTCAATACTACCGATATGCATTTTTCTTCTCAATTCATTTTTGGTGTGTGGTTTCTGACAATATATATATTGTCTAGAACAGGGGTGTCAAACTGCCGGCCCGTTGGCCGGAGCGTCACGGAGAAACTGTGCCCATCCCATTTTCGGCAATGGGAAAAAGTTCCGATACATTGCGCGACGTCACGTGATGTCGCGAGTTTGACATGCCTGGTCTAGGGGTTAAAACAACTGCTTAAGATGCAGTCGGCCCAGGTTCGAATCTCAGAAGGGTATGGCTGACTGATGAGAACAAATAAGTTTGAAATGCATATCAGTCTCCCTTTAATTCTTTGTTAGCAATCCAAAAAAATTACACACACACACACACACACACACACACACACACATATATATATTCCTTGATAAGATTAAAAATATGAATCCCAGGCATGTTAGAATTATATACAGTATATGCTGGTATTTCCCATGAATGCAATGACTTGAGGAAATGTTGGTTTCTACTGGAATTGGTAATCGTAGTTTAGTGAGATGGAGATATTAGGTATGTCTGTCTTCATCTGCAGGTCTTCCTTTTGTGTGAGATTCACTTTAAATTAAGCAGATCTGAATTTAAATTCAAGGATAAATTCAGGAAGTGTATTAAAAGTATAGAAAAACTAGATACATCTTATGTGCTTGCTAAATATGGAATAGGTACAGAGTCTTACTAGTATTACTCATCAAGCTTCATTATTTCATATCACTTCTATTAAAAATATGAATCAGAATATTTACCTAACTTTCTGATTTGGATTTTATCAGCTATTCTTTTATATGTGTAGGGGCTCATAATTTCACTTTCAATTTCAGTAACAAATTGTCATCAAGCCTAACAGGAAACTGAGCCCATAAAAATATGGCACAGTTAGTTACTATCATCTCTTTGTCTTGAGTGGTAAATGTATTTCAGTAATCAATACACAGAATAATAGATAAATTGTTTCAGCAACAAGGAAATTCCTTGTCTGAAAAGGACATGTGGTTTAGATGCGAAGATACTTTCTGGTAGAGTGTTTTGTGAGACTTGGATGGCTGAATATAATATTTTATGTCTGTTATGCTTATCTATTAATCTCAATTTCTATCCTTGCCACCCAATGAAATCTCTTAGTCACACTTCTACAAGATTACATTATTTTAAATATTTAAATAGAAACGTAGTATTTTGCAAAATAAAGTGCCAGTTCCTAATGTTTTTATATATCTAAGCCTACATCTGTATGCTACAGGAATGCCTTAGTACAGAGCAAGCCGGGAGTTAAATTTGTCTTCTGGAAAATAGTTATCTTTTGAATGACCACATGTACCATGTGTGGGTATACTCACTATATGTTCCCAAATTTTTAATCAAAGTTTTAAAATAAATAAATAAAAAATAAACTCAGGTTAACTTCTGCTGTTCAAAACTACTGGTTGTGGTGATGTGAGTAAAATTGAGCGCACATATTTATTGGTGATGTGGTCCTTGTTGGTGTGTGTGTGTGTGTGTTTCCTATTTTCTAGGAATTCAAGGTGACAAATATTATATACACCCTCCAGAGTCACTATGTGAGATGGGTGTATAAACAAATTATATTCTGACCCTCAATTTTCTATCTATATAATAGCTTTGTCTGGGAGATACTGAGTAGCTAAAAGTCAGTCAGGGAACTTTCATGGTGAAGACTAGATTTAAATATGCATTTAGTCTGATTCTAGTCCAATGCTTTCACTATTCATGACAGATTCCATGCAATAGTCAAACCCACATTTTTCTAACTTATAGGGAGACATATTATTCATTGTGTCACTAGTACAGATTAGGCAAGACCTGGTTTAAAAACAGTAGCTGTGAGAGGGACCTTGGAGTTCTAGTGGACGATCACTTGACTATGAACCAGCAGTGTGCAGCCGCCGCCAAAAAAGCTAATACAATCCTGGGCTGTATAAACAGAGGCATAGAATCAAGATCACACAAAGTACTAGTACCGCTTTATAAAACCCTAGTAAAACCACACCTGGAATACTGCAGCCAATTTTGGTCACCACATCACACAAAAAAATGTGAAGAGTTTGGAAAAAATTCAGAGAAAAGCAACTAAGATGATCAAAGGCCTGGAGACTAAAGCATATGAAGAACGACTGCAGGACTTGGGTTTGGCTAATCTAAAGAAAAGAAGAAGTAGGGGAGACATGATAACAGTATTCCAGTATTTGAGGGGCTGCCACAAGGAAGAGGGGGTTCACGTTATTCACCAAAGCAGCAGAGGGCAGGACAAGAAACAATGGTTGGAAACTGATCAAAGAGAGAAGCAACCTGGATTAAGGAGAAACTTCCTGACAGTGAGGACAATTAACTAGTGGAACAGCTTGCCTTCAGAAATTGTGGGCGCTCCATCACTGGACATTTTTAAGAGGCTAGACAGTCCCTTGTCTGAGATTGTATAGGTTCTCCTGCTTGAGCAGGGGGCTGGACTAGAAGACCTCCAAAGTCCCTTCCAGATTTATTCTATTCTGTTCTGTTCTGCTCTGTTCTATTCTTCTATCAGGGGCAAAAAACTACTTTAGTGAGGCAATCAATGGGGAAAAAATTCATGGTCATGTTGAGGAAAAGAGAGGTAAACGGGGTAGAGTATCTGATTTGCCTTTCTTGCAGTATTGGTTACAATCTAAAACAAAAGCAGAAAGGCAATGCAAAAGAAACCTTTGACTAGTAAGCATAAATACCATAATCGTACATCAGGGCTTTTCAACCTTTTCACCCATTGTACCACTTTTAGGATATGGCAACATCCAAGTATAATCAGTAGCCTAGCAAGGTGTCAAAAACTTGATGACCAAAAAAAAGGAAAAAAGTGAAGTACAGATAGTCCTCGATTTACAACAGTTCGCTTAGTGACTGTTTTAAGTTACAATGGCACTGAAAAAAGTGCCCCCCAAGCCACAGCCGAGCAAGACACCTGCCTGCTTGCCCGGCAGCACTCTTCCTCCTGTCCGAGGTTTTCATTGTTGTGAGCATTTCTCTTGAGGATTGGCAGCAGGGGTGGGGTGGGGGGTGTTTAGTTTTTATTCTCCCCATCTGCTGGGTGGTTGCAGCAAGGTTTGGTCACTTCACATGACTCTGGAACACTGTGACCATCATAAATATGTTGCCAAACATCTGAATGTAAATCACAAGACCCTGGAGATGCTGCAACATTCCAGCTGATCGGCACTTCTTCTGGTCTCAGAAGCGCCAGGAGCAATGCCGAGCTCCAGCTGGAGCCTGGCGCTGATTCTGGCGTTTCCACTGAGCCTGGACAGCCCCAAAGAAGCGCTAATCCTGGCGCTTCCGCTGAGCCCTGACAGCCCTGCAGCTCCAGCCATCTCTCACTCAGGCTTGTGCGGTGCTGCCACCGGTTCAGCTCATTCCCCTCCACCACTACCACTTTTCTAGGATGGTCTTGTACCACCTGCCAGGTGTCAATGTACCACAGGTGGTACTTGTACCACTGGTTGAAAAGCCTTGCCGTACATTACTATTTTAATAGTTACCATAATAGTATAAGGAAACTAAGTTTGCAATGTATCAACAAATACAGAGGAATTGATTGTTAGAGGAAATGAGAAGGGAATTACAAGTAGTTTCACTTGGCTAATGAATAACACAAGACACAATAATAATACCATAGTAAAAACTGTGGGTGTGAATTAAATAACCTGGACACGTTAGTTATGAAATACTTCAGTCTCCCAGAATGACAAAATAGTTTCCTGGTCTCTGTTGATAAGAACAATATGCCTTCCTCCCAACCCTTAGAATGTATTTTGACTATGATACTAGCAATAGTAATAGCGATAGCACTTAGACTTATATACCACTTCATAATCTTTTTACAGCACTCTCTCTAAGTGGTTTACAGAGTTAGCATATGGCCCCCAACTATCTGAAAAGAATGGAAGGCTAAGTATTTTTAGGGTCTTTGCCAGGTGGCAGAAGCACTAGCTAGAATATCAGATATACATAATATTGATTGATGGAGGAGTTTGATTCTGGGCAATTGGAAAACAAGAGTTTATATTTTATATTTGTTTTATTGTTGGAAGATGGCTTGATGACATCTTTGCTTCTACATCTGTACGTTACTTCATTTTTTCCTTTACACTTGCCAGCCCTCTTTTTAGGTCTCATTAACTTTCATTAACAATTTGATAATAGTAAATAAAACTAAAACTAATCTTTTACTGTGCTATACGTTTCCTGTCTAAACAGCCTTTTATAAAGAAATGTAATTATCATTTCTTCAGTTTTTCATGTTTGTTTGTAAAAATGTTTAAATTCTCTTATTAGGGAGAAAATGTTGGTTTAGGTAGGAAATGGAAAATTGTGGCTGATGTTTAAATCATCTCTGTGTATATTTTATCTCAGAGGGACCTAAAAACCTGTTCTTGTTAACAAAGCTTGTATTCTGTATTCTATTCTGTATTCTGAGAAGCTTACATACAAAATAGGCTAACAAGCAGTGAAGAACAGTTTTATGGGAAGGAAAAGGAACTGAAAAAACTGGGTGACCATCAGGTAGTAAGGAACTATAGGTTTTTTATACCTCTTTGTTGCCATCTAGTAAATCTAATTCTTCACTTACAAATGTGTTTATGACTGATTAAATGACAGACACGTCAATAATTATCGCTGAGTCATTTCTCAGACTCAAGAAACATTCCAAAAAGAAAATTCTTACTTTCATTTGTAACCAATGAAAGAAGATCAAAGAAGATTTATGGACATTTTGTAAAATATGGATTTATATTTGGATATATGGATTGAATAATAGAGGTTGTAGGCTGAATATACCAATGGAACTTTATTTACTGCTCCCACATCATACCTTCAAAATACAATAGTAAGATTATTAGTCTCTGCTCCTTTTCCTACATATAACAGTTTCTCCTCACAAACAGATACCGAGAACATTTCACTCCTAGCTTAGGTACTGTTTAAATGAGAAGATAGTAAAACTAGTGTCTTCCATAAATTTAGGACTACAAATCCTATACTCCTTATTTACTTATTGTTTTAAAAGAATGACAAAAAGAGGGGGGGAAATCCCAAAGAAATTTATGATAAAAGATATAGACATTGTGAAACTTGGATTGTAATTCTATTTTTATTATTTCTCAAAATATTTATCTTTTATGGTTTTATTGCTTTAATGTTGTAAGCCTCCAAGAGTCACTTTAAAGTGAGATGGGCAGCAAACAAATGTAATAAATAATAATAAAGGGGAAAAAACACAATTAAAAGTGCTTTTTTAAAAAATAAAATAAAATATATAACAAGTAATAAAGTATAATACAGTATATAATTTCAGCAGTAAATATTGCAGTTCTATACATAGGCCTCTAATGAAATTATTATTCAGTTATTTATATATATTTCTAGTACATTAGTATAACTATTGTGTTTTTAAATTGGCTGTATTTTGTAGTCCCATATTTCATTTTATTTGTATATACAAAGGATACATCTTTAGGCAACCAGTTGGCAAGATGGTGGCAAGTGTAATCAGGTCCTCAATCCATTCAGTGAAAGGGACCATATATTTAGCTTTCCAGTGCTGCAAGACCAGTATCTGTAGTAAGGGAACAGAGAATCTATTTATGTTATCCGGTTGCTCAAATTCCAAATGCTAGATATGCAGTTCAACGGAATACAGGCAGTCTTTGACTTACACCACTTCTTTTAGTGACCGTTTGAAGTTACAATGGCACTGAAAAAAGTGACTTATGACCATTTTTCACACTTATAACTGTTGCAGCATCCCCATGGTCACGTGATTTACATTCAGATGCTGGACCCACTGACTACCATTTATGACAGCTGCAATGTCCCAGAGTCATGTGATCCCGCCTACTGACAAGCAAAGTCAATGGGAAAACCAGATTCACTGTGTTACTAATTTAAGAACTGTAGTGATTCACTTAACAAATGTGGCAAGAAAAGTCGTAAAATACGGCAAAACTCACTTAACAAGTTTCTCACTTAGAAATATAAATTTTGTGGTCAATTGTAGTTGTAAGTTGAGTACTACCTGTATTATCCTCTGAAAATTTTAGCTTTTGTTGTACCATGATATTTCTTTCTCCCCAAACTTAGTAAGTGCAGGGCATTGTAAAAGCATGTGTTTTAAATAAGCATTGTCCTTATAAAATGCAATTTCCTTTTCTATGCAGTCCCAGTCCTTTATCATTGTCCATCCTTATTGGGATGGATGGAAAATTTCTGCTGCTTTTATATATTTCCCAACCATTAAAAGATGACCTATAGAAGGCAAATTAGCAAACTCTCAATAAAAGAAAACTATCTCATAGCTTTAATAGGATCATCAAGGCTAGGCTTTTCAAATCTGCTTGCCTCTAGATTGGTTGGGACTACAGCTCCCAGAATGCCCAGCAAAGATGAATTGGGAAAGATGATAAAGATGTTCAGCATTCCAATCTCTTATTCAACCTTGAAGATGTTATATCCTGTATTACATATACATGTTGTCTTTATGTACTAAAATGGGAATGGTAGCATTGCCACTTGAACATTTGAATGGAGGTGGAATAGGAATCTGTTATGTGTAAGTAATTTATGTTATTTGTTGTACCTTGCCTGGATACTTTATGTTGCAGCTTCTGTAATGGAACATATAATGGTATTTTTGGTAGCTATAACAGCTGACTTGCAGATACAGGTGGGAATAGGCTAAGCAAAGATGTCCCAAAATGTTGCCTACTTCTGTTAGAGGCAATCCTTCAATAATTCTTATCCAAAGCCATTTCAGATATATTGGTACCAACCAGCAAAATTGAAAAAGAGGAAGCTTAGCCAGATAAAATAGGATCCAAATATTTGAAGATTTGAATTCTTTTCAATAGCAGCCCCATGCAGATCCCTTTAGAATAACATAATCTGGATAGTATTAGGTTATGCAACATTTTTTTAAATCTCAAACAAGGTTCTACAGCAGAGGTCCTCAACCTTTTGGACACCAGGGACCGGTTCTGTGGAGAAAGGTTTTTCCGTGGACTGGAGAGTGTGTGGTTTTGTGTGCTGCCTGCATCCCACAAATGGGGCTTTGCTTGTTTGTGTGGCCCGGTTGTCGCCATGCCGCGGCCTGGTACTGGTCCATGGACCAGGGGTTCGAGACCCCTCTTTTAGAGCATTCAGGAACACAAACATAGCACTTGTTTCAACTCCTTAAAGCAGCTGCATCTTTTCCCTTCCTTTCCCTGTGGAGGGAAATTGAAATACTGTGAAAAGATGCAGCTGCTATGAGGTGATGAGACATAAGTTACATTTCAGTCAGGCTGGATTCCAAAGCACTGCAGAATTTTATCTACTATGTCATATACATTTTGGGTAGGCTTTCTTCTCAAGGAAAGTGATGCCACTAAAATATCTATAGAATCATTGCAGCAGTGGCCATGTCAAGTGACAAATCACCTGAAGACATTTTGATTAGTAAGATCCTTAAGTATGGGTTGAGAAGAGGAATTAAGTGAATCTATACAGTAATTTGCTTGAAAACGGCAGTCAAAGAGAACTCATCAACAGTTCCTCCTTAGATTAAAATAGCATGCTAAGTGAGGTTCCATGTGGCCTGGAAATCTTCAGCTTTTCCACTCATTTAAATAAATAATAATAAAGCTTTATTGTCAAAGTACAACATGTGCACATTGAGACCAGCTGAGCCCCCCCCCCACGCTCCCTCCCCCAACACACAGTGACAACAAACCCTCCATCCCACCACACTATGTGAACCAACTACACCACACACCGGCCTCCCAAGTCAATTCTGCATAAGATTATGTCCCATTTAAAAGCCTAACAGCCCATGGATAAAAGCTATTTTTCAGCCTGTTGGTACAGCTGGCTATATTCCTATATCTCCTACCAGATGGTAGGAGAGTAAAGAGATACCGTCCAGGGTGTGAGTCATCCCTGAGAATCTTCCTCACTCTTCCAAGGCAACGAGCCCTGGCGATGTCATCCAGTGGTGTCAGGGAACAGCCCACAATGTCTTGTGCTGTGCTCACTACACTCTGTAATACTTTCCTATCCGCGGCTGTCAGACCAGCATACCAAACCACAATACCATACGAGAGGATGCTCTCTATAGTAGACCGGTAAAAGAGGGTCATTAGCTGTTGTTCTACCCTGTTCTTCCGCAAGACCCTAAGAAAGTGAAGCCTCTGTTGGGCCTTTCTAGCCACCTGAGTTGTGTTAACTTTCCAGGTCAGATCTTCACAGAGGTAGACTCCCAGAAATTTAAAGGAGGAAACTCTCTCTACACAGTTCTCTCCGATGTAAAGTGGGGCAGGTTCCTCCTTTTTTCTCCGGAAGTCTAACACCATCTCTTTCGTCTTGCCAATGTTTAGGTGCAAGTTGTTGTTACTACACCATATGGATAGTTTTTGTACCTCCACCCTATATGCTGTCTCATCCCCACCTGTAATAAGACCACCACAGTTGTATCATCTGTGAACTTGATTATCGCAGTGGATGGGTCAGATGATACACAATCATAAGTGTATAAAGAGTACAGGTAGGGGCTAAGCACACAGCCCTGTGGCGTGCTGGTGCAAAGCTTCAGGGGGGGTGGACAAAGCAGAGCCGACCCTCACTGTTTGTAACCAATCCCTAAGAAAGACTTGAATCCAATCGCAGATGGCGTGGGAGAATTTCAAGTCAGTCAGCTTCTCGATGAGAATGCTCAGCAAAATGGTGTTGAAAGCCGAGCTGTAGTCAACAAAAAGCATCCTGACGTAACTTCCAGGCTTCTCGAGATGACTTGCTACAGAGTGTAAAACAGTAGCTATGGCATCGTCTGTCGACCTATTTCCCCTGTAGGCAAATTGATGTTTATCAAAGTCCAGTGGGAGACATGTCCTAAGATGTTGGAGAACCAATCTTTCGAAGCATTTCATGACTACAGACGTTAATGCAATAGGTCTGTAGTCATTCAGGCACTCAACTGCAGTTTTCTTGGGGACTGGGACAATGGTAGCTGCTTTCAAGCACGATGGTACACATGCCGTTTGCAAGGAGATGTTAAAAATCCTTGTCAGGACCCCTGCTAATTGATCGGCACAATTCCTGACCACTATCCCCAGCACCCCATCTGGGCCTGCGGCTTTGCTGGGATTCACAGCCTTCAATACAGCTCTCACTTGGTGTTCACACAGGGTGAGTGGCTGAGAGTCAGAAGGCCACCCAGCAAAGGCTACGGGGTCTGGTCTTTTAACCTCATAGCGGGTGAAGAAGATATTCAGCTCCTCAGCCAATGAGGCATTGGTGTTTGCCATGCTCCTCGTGCTGCCCTTATAGTTGGTTAAGTGCTGCAGTCCCTGCCATACTTGCCTCGGATCGTTGTTCGCTAAATGGTTCTCCACCTTTTGTTTGTATTGTTGTTTTGCCATCCTAATGCCTCTTCTGAGATTTGCCCTGGCCTCTCTGTATCTGATTTAGATGAGAAGGAGAGATGCATATCATATTTGCAGATGACACAAAACTGAAATAGTTTTGAAGACAAAATGAATTTCTAAATTTTCTTGGTAGCTTCAATCAATCAATTCAATTTATTGTGGTTGTAAATCAGTATGGATGAGTGATAGGTTAGAGAATAGGCTGAAAATAACAGAATGGGATTTAATCAGAAAAAAAACTTCAGATGCAGCTTAATTTAAAATGGTTTGATAGCTGCTACAAAGGTAATGGCATTTTAGGCTGCATTAATATTTCTAAATCACAAGAAGTAATACTTTACTGTATTCCGTACTAGTCATACTCCACTTTGATTAGTGTCCAGTTCTGGACATCAGACTTTAAGAAAATTTCAGAGATTGTGTGACAAGCATAAGATAGATTAATAAGGATGATCAGGGGACTAGATGGAACTTCCTATGAATCAAGAAAACACAGTTGTGACAGCAGATGATAGTACTTTTCAAACATCTGAAGGGGTGTCATACAAAAGAAGCTGAGATATGTTTTCTACAACAGAATAATGTTGCTATAAAAGGCAGATATAGATTGACTGTTAGGAACAATTTTCTAGCAATTTGATAGTGGAACCAATTACTGAGAGATGTGATGAATTCCTTTAATGGTAGAACAGACTTCTCCAGCACTGCACACCTGGAGACATATGTGTCTGTTGCTTGGGAATGGTTGCATAGGTGTTCTATTTATATTTCTACAAATTTAACTCTCTGGCTAGGGGACATTCAACAGCAAAAGAAACAGGACGTTGGATCAATCAATCAGCATGCAGGATGTGCACCTCCACCCAATACGCAGCTGGGATTTGGGAGATGTGTGTGTCAGTGAGTCTGCAGCCATTTTCTACCTACACTTAACCATCAACCCCTTTGCAGTGTAGGTATGTGGCACAACTACAGGGAGTTGGGAGCCTTAAGATGTGTTCAAGTGAAGATCTGACAAACATCTGTAGTTAAACCATATTCAAATAAGCCACAATTTGCTGGATTGATATATTATTCTAAAATAAGAACAAACAAACAATGCTTCACCTTCCCCTATGAGATTACACAGCCTTAAAATTTGGCTCTCACATACTGTTATCACAATGAAGAGTGTCAAATGTCTGTGAGGAATTCTGGTTGATGAGATCCATATCATACAGAGCACCTTCACAGGAAGAAAACATCTGATGTCAAAATTTATTCTCAACACATCTGATAGAATTTACATGACAAAAAGTGAAGAGATAAAGCTCTGTAGCCATGTTGACTTTAAACCTGTTTACATACCCTAAGCCATGACGTGTTTCTTTTAGTATGTTGGTTAACATGTGAACCCATCCAGGAGCTTTGTTCACACTTGGTTCATGCTTAACTGAAGCCAGAATTATGGTTTATAAGTAAAAAAAAAATAAGAGAGCCAGTTTGGTATAATGGCTAAGGTGCTGACCTAGAAAACAGGAGAATCTGAGTTTGGGCCAGTCACTCTCTCTCAACCCAATTTACCTCACAGGTTGTTGTGGGGAAAAAGAAGTAACATCATTATTTATTTATTAAGATTTGAAGGCAAATGTTATTCAGCAGGTGTATGGACATGCACACAGCCCTGGCTGGCAATTCCATAAATGAAATATATTTTTTGCTGGGATTTTTTTGCAGCTCTGAAGAATATGCTGAGAAAAAAAATGCAGCTATTTAAAGAGCTGCAGGGAAATTGTAGGTAAGCGTCTTGGCATATTCCCCCCTCTCTCCCTATTATGTCTTGCCTAGTTTTAGTTTCAGGTTGCATCGCTATAGTAGACACCCTATTCAATCACAAGATTTTAAATAGTATCTGTAAGCAAGCAGAATGCAACTATGCATGACTTGCACTTCCTTTTCTCTTTTGCATTTCTGACCACACCTGGAACAAGGATTTATGGATTTCTTTTCACTGTATTAAACTCCACAAGGTACCCCCTTCCATGAATCTCTCTGAAGGGGAAATATGTGCAAGAGTGATGGCCCCCAACGTTACCTAAAGAAGAAACCTGGCATCGTAATCTGAGATCTTTTCATCTCCCACCTTTTCTTCATTAACATCCAAAGTAATCTTCAGAGATTCTGCTAAGACTTTGCAACGACTTGGAACCCGAGACACGCCCCTAGCGGGCTGGTGCGCGATGTCACAAAGGAGAATGCGGGTCCACCTTTCAAGCCTGCGCGTCATGTCAGAAGTTCATCATTGCCAAGGATCCTGGGTGGCAATCCGAGGTCACTTTTTTTTTAGGAGGGCGTTATACAAATCAATGGTTCCAACTTCAGCAGTTTTTTGTTTTTTGCTTGCGGATTCAGATAACCTGAGGAGAAAGAGCCCTCTCCTCCCTTCTTTTCGCATATAGTTGACCGGGCCGCCAGTGAGCCGCCTCAGCAGCATTGGGGCAACAGCAGCAACAACAACAACAGCAGAAGCGGCAAGAGGTGCCGGTTCGGGCAGGGAAGGCGCTTGAACTTTGAAGCCAAAAGGTGCAGAGAATTAGCGGCTCACCGGCCCCGGAGGCGCGCGGGAAAAACCCGTGTCTCCCGCTGCGTCAAGAGGGCAAGCAGCCCAGCCCCCCCGTACTGAACCCCACCCCGGGGTGGCCGAGCCAGACTGGCGGGGACGGCGGCGAGCGCGCGTGCTGTGGCCAGAGGAAGGCGGCGGCTGTTCTTCCTCACAGATTGCAGTACCAGCTCGGGGAGCCGCCAGGCTGCGCTCTCGAGCCGGCTCGCGGTCTGGCTGCGGCCCCGGGCTGCCGGGCTCCGGAGCGCCAGAGGCTCCCGGGGAGCAGGCAGTGCGAGCGGTTGGTCCCGGGACAGCAGCAGCAGCAGCTGCTGCAGCAGGAGGAGCCGGAGCGGCTCGCTGCTGCAGCGGGAGCCGCCCCGGCTCGGAGCTCTGCCTGTCCGGCTTGCGGAGATAATAATACCTGGCGCCCCTCAAGTGCCGGTGGCTTCGGTAGGATTTCGGCGGCCAGAACGACGCGCCGCCGCGGCTGCCCACACAGCTCCTCTCCGCGCCCGGCATGACTTGCAAGGGTTCATCGAGCTGGGCACTTTGGGTGGCCCCGTTTGCTACGCTGCTGTCTCTGCGAGGTAAGGGAAACCTGGGGTGTGTGTGTGTGTGTGGAGGCCAGAGGGTGCTGGGCGGGCGTCGGAGAAGTGGCAGAAACCTGGGAGACACAAGACGCCTATCTTTGTCGTCGGCAGTTTTGTTCCCTGCTCTGGATTCGAACTCTCAACTTTAGCGCCAAGAAACGCGCTAGGCTGGAGCTCTGGGTCTAGCTGTTCAGCAGCTAACCGCAGAATAGAAGATGACACTTCTCCGAATACTTTGCTCCCTTTTCTGACCGAGGAAGTCGTTGTAAAGTTAAAGGAAGGGGGTCTGTGTGGGTTGTTTTGTCTTATCCAAATATTACTAGACGCTGTCCGCCTTGATTATTCCACAGGATAACCAAATTTTGTATTTTAACACTATTCTGCCCAAGAAAAAAAAAAGAGCTATGTGCACCAGAGAGTTATGGTACAAGCATTTTCTGTCTGGGCAGGAGGGGGGAAAATAAGTCCAGTCTGATTATGTGACCTTTTAAGGAACAATCTGTCCAAAAGTGATGTTAAGAGAACTAGAAATGCTTCACTGTATTTGTCAGTGTATTTTCCCCCCTAAATGATGGGGTATAAAAGTTTCTAGCAGGTGTAGAGAACATTTATTGTTTTCATTTTTAGAACTTGGATAGAATTTTTTTAAAACCAACATGGTATTTGTATTTAACTTTATAAAACAGTCATTTTAATGCCCTGAGATTTTTTTTCTCAGTTAAATGGCATATATTCTTAAACGTGCCATTATTATGTTTGTTAAGCATTTTGTTCACATTATTTTCTTATTCCTAACTTTCATTTCCATTGGACTAATTTAAAGTAAAACTTTGCAAAACTTTCCATTCTGGCCTTGTAGAGTTTCTCTTGAAAGCATACAAGATGTATAATGCTAGAAAACTTTTATCAGAAAAACAAGTGCTAATAACTATTTAGCAAAACTCTAGCAGTCAAATCTTTTATGTGCTACAGAAGACTGGTGAGGACCATGAGGAGTTACAATATTCCCACATTCCTAAAGTTAAAGCCAGATTTTATTTGACAACTTTATCTTTGTGTACGGCTTTTGGGCTCATTCTTTACATTTTGCTATGACTAAATCTGGTGGACACATTTAAAAAAATATATTTAATGGAATAAATTATTCCTGCACAGTCCCTGCTCATTTTTTTAAAAAAAATTACAGATATTAGTACGGGTATCTAGTGGCCCAGATGCATCCTGGAAGTTTTGTTTTTCTGTTGTGTCCTTATGATATTTTCATTTCAGCTTTCCTGCACAACTGAGACAGTTTTATATAGTAGTATCTTTCCCCTCGTTTCTGACACTGTTCAAGGGCATCTTCAATGTGTATAAAATATATTAAGCTTTGTTACTTTTAACCTTGCAGGGAAGTCACATGACTGGTGGTGACTGGGAACAGAAGCAGTAGAATTGGGATAGGAATCAGCAGCTCAAGAATGGGTGGTCAGCTGAGGGATAGCTTATAATCAGTTAATTCAGTATTGACTGTTCTATTATTATTCAGAGACAATGGATTTGAAGTCACTGAGATAAAAAATGTATTGCTTTATTTTAGTATTCTCATATGTCCATAGGACATGCAGTACAGTTTCAGTTTGGATAAGCAATACGATTTAGATACATGGAATGCTTTTGTAGAAGAATAAAAAGCTGAACTCCAAGGACTTTTGCAACCATTCAAATCAATGGGATTTGAGTGTAAGTAATCATGCGGTGGCTCAGTGTGTTAGGACGCTGAGCTTGTCGATCAGAAGGTCGGCAGTTTGGCAGGTCGAATCCCGAGTGCTGCATAGCAGAGCGAGTGCCTGTTACTCGTCCCAGCTTCTGCCAACCTAGCAATTCGAAAGCACATAAAAATGCAAGTAGAAAAATAGGGACCACTACGGTGGGAAGGTAACAGCGTTCCGTGTGCCTTTGGCGTCTAGTCATGCCGGCCACATGACCACGGAGACGTCCTCGGACAAGCGCTGGCTCTTCGGCTTTGAAACGGAGATGAGCACCGGCCCCTAGAGTTGGAAACGACTAGCACGCATGTGCAGGAGAACCTTTACCTTTACCTTACTAATCATGTTTAGGATCAAAGCTCAGTTTACAAAAACTTAGAAGTGCCCGGAAGCCACATCAAATGTCTAAATGAAGATAATTATGTCTATTAATTCCTTATAGTTCATCTTGATAATTCTTAAAGGTCACGGAGGGTGTTTAGAGAAAATACATCTTTTATTCTGATTTTCCTATTTTTGATAATGTGATTTAGTTATCCTAGCATGTGCTGTATTCATTCGGGTTGTTGACATTAGTGAAGCTTGAGGCTTGAACGAATGAGGGCCCTGAAGTTAGGATCCAGATGCAGGACTCTACCAGCTGCGAGGCAATTTGTTTTGTACATTTGCCAGTGCACCTTTTTTGTGTGTGCCTGTAACGTTCTCTGTATTTCTGCTAGGATTTTCTTAAGTAATTTGCAAAATTAGAGATCAATTTTGTAGCCAGTATTCCTAGCCTGTATATGGAGCATGTCTACTTTTTTTCCTTCTCATTAGGAAGCCACTGCTTCTTGAAGCATCATTTGCTCCCTCAAAGTCAGGCAGGTATCATTTAGTTCAAGATTTGTTTTCAGTTAGAGTATAGCTTAAGAGAGTTGATGTAGCACATCTAGATCAGTCCAGTCCAAAATATGTAAAGTATGCTTTTTGAAACTGAGATTTGCCTTTGGAGAAGGAGGCTTGTCCCACAGCAGTGTTGGCTTGAATGCAGAGTTTAGTTTTCATTAAACCAGAGCATCCAGTTCTCTGACCATTAACATGAAAATAAGCCAGGTTAGAATTAGTTGTACAGATAGTCCTCGTCTTACGACCACAATTGAGCCCAAAATTTATGTTGCTAAGTGAGACAGTTAAGTGAATTTTGCCCCATTTTACGACCTTTCTTGCCACAGATGTTAAGTGAATCACTGCAGTTGTTAAGTTAGTAACACGGTTGTTAAGTGAATCTGGCTTCCCCATTGACTTTACTTGACAGAAGGTCACAAAAGGTGATCACATGACTCCAGGACACTGCAACCATAAAAAATATGAGTCAGTTGCCAAGCGTCTGAATTTGTGATCATGACCAGGCGGATGCTGCAGTGGTCATGTGTGAAAACAGTCAGTCACTTTTTTCAGTGCCTTTGTAACTTTGAACAGTAATTAAATGAATTGTAGTAAGTTGAGGACTACCTGTACTGAGGAATTCTGTCAAGAATATTGTGCCAGAATTTTTGTGTGATAGAAGGAATACTTAAGCCGTGTCACTCCATAAAACATATCACACTATTAACCATTTCAGCCAGGGAATGATTATTTGTGTTTTATAACTGTTTTATAACAGTTAGGAATATTGTGTAAATATTAGTTAGAAACATGTGAACACTGATCCTCCCTTCCACCAGAAACATTTTTCTTTAGGTTTTCTTACGGCTGTGTTGAACTTTCTGGTAGAAATAAAAGGAAGTGTGCTTTGACTACTTTACTATTGACATGTATCTTTTAAAAAAGGAGGTTGGTAATGACACATGGGAAGTTAAGTCCACATTCCATGATACTCACAAACCTAATGCAACATAAACGTTTGTTAATATTGCACTGTAAAGGGATATGTAACTAAAATGGCAAACAATTGTATGCAAGACGCTGAAATGGTAGAATAGCAAGAGCAATGATTGTTCAAGGAAGCAAATGTGATCTTCAATTTTTTTCTAAATGCTATTGGATTTTGGATTTCAACATTGAGATTACAGAAAATGGTAAATGCTCAATTTACCCTAGCTCAAAAACCCATACTTAAAGTGAAAAGAAAAGATGACATGGGGTTGATTAGACTGAAATAAAGTTGTATTATTCATCAAAGATAACTGCTGTCCAGGACCTTGACACGTGATAGTCATGGAAAAATGATTACCTCAGATAGTTATAACTGTTACTCAGTTTGTCAAAATGACAAGATAATTAGCACATTGTGGGATAGATGCACTGTGGAAGGAGTTTTAGGCGGCATCCATGTAAGTGTAAGCAACTCCTTCACTTTATTCTCCTTTGGTCATACCATTCCTCAAGTAATATGTTTTGGGCATCATATTGGATCAGGTTCTGAGAAGGAAATTCGAATTATAGGGGTCTAGAAGAAAGATTGAAAGAGTAGAGTAGCTTTGAAAATATTGAAGAGGGATATGTCATTTTTTAAAGGTCTGAAAATTTGTCCTATAAAAGAAAATGAAGACCCATTCTTTCTCATTCCAAAGTGTAGGGCAGGGGTGTCAAACTCAATTTCTTTGAGGGCCGCATCAGCATTGCGGTTGCCCTCTGGGAGCCAGGTGGGTGTGGCCAGGGTGGGCGTGGCCTACTGAGTGGGCGTGGCTAGAGTGTGTATGGCCTACTGGGTGGGCGTGGCCAGCTCTACATTGTTTGCATCAAGGGTGCCTATGGGGGCCTGGGCAGGAGTGGGACAGATCTGAGGGTCTCTGGCAGAAGGAGGGTCTCTGGGCCAGGGCCAAGGCAGTGGGGGCCGTTCCCTCACTATTTCCAGGATGGCTTCGCGGGCCGCATGAAACCACTTTGCGGGCCAGTTCTGGCCCCCGGGCCTTGTGTTTGACATGTCTGGTGTAGGGCATTGGATAATGGTGTGAATTAGAGGAAGACAGATTCAATATTATTGGGGAAAAAACCCTTCCTCACAGAGAAATTCAATAGTAGAACTGATGACCCAGAGAGGTGATTGTCCCTCTGTATTTGATTTGTTCAAGTGAAGGCTTTAGAGCTTTTTATGTTTCAGTTTGGGTTCTGCAATGAGCAGAGGTTTGAACTCAGTGGCCTAAACTGTTCACTCACTCTGTGAGTGTGATATGCTGCCTATTTGTTCTATGAGATTGAGGAAATGGATCAGGCTGAGCCTTGAGCAGTGTGGGACATACATTAATTTTCTTCCTTCTTGTAGAATGAAAAGTACAGCAAGCTGCTTCTTCCCCAATGTTACACCATGTACAGACTACTACTATGGCTCAGAGCTCCTTTGCTGTAGGATAGGAGCTGAATGACAAAAGAGAAGCATTAGTAAAATCAGGTATCCACATATGGAGTAAAGTGAGGGGAAGACACTTTGCATTATGACACATCTGCTTATTTCATTTTGTATCTTTGACACAAATATGTAATCTGCAGTTTTTACATCATGACCTCAAGATGTGCATAGTGTCATGTTGATATCATTGTGGCTTTTAAATACATGCTTATGTTTGTAAGTATATTAGGCCACATAAAATGCTAGAATTTAGAAAGTGGATTAGTTTCTACTTGGACAGGTGAGATTGTATTCACTTAGTTCAGATGGCAATTCATTCATAAGCTCGTCTGAATGGCTAAAACTTTAAAAATGTCAGTGCAATACAAATAATTATTCCAGAGGGGGGAACAAAAATAAAGCACGTAATACATGTACCTATGGTAGAAAGGTAAAAATTAGTTTAACATAAATGTTAATATTTATGTTAAACATATTAATATTAATAAAATATTAATAGTTCAAACATCATCTTGGCCCAATGCCGAAGGGAAGAACTGGATCTTCAAGATAATTCTAAAAGCCAGTATTTCCAAAATCCAGCCATCTGGATTTTGGAAAGAGCTACCGCCATGGGACAGACACTGAAATAGAGAAGGCACACTTTCAAGGTCCCACTAAATCACACTATTTAACATGTGGGATCTGGGACCAATCCTTATTAGGAAGGCAGGGAAAATTATTGCTGGGTACCTTCAAATATTCTAGTCGTGTGCTTCACATGAAGAATTTTATTGGATATATCTAATAGCTTATATTCACCCAGATGCCTATTAGAAAACCAGTTTAGCTTGTGCAGAAGTGGTTTTGCCTAGGGCAGTAGTTCCCAACCCCCAGTCCGTGGACTAGCACTAGTCCTTGACATGCCAGAAACTGGGCTATGCAAACAAGCGAAGCCCTATCTGCGGGATACAGGCAGCACGCAAAACCATGCCCCCTCCGGTCTGCGGAAAAACCTCTCTTCACAGAACCAGTCCCTGGTGCCTGAAAATTGGGGGCCACTGGCCTTGGGGCCTGGTTCTCTCTTGTCTTCCATAGTATCTGACTGGATGTTTTGATCTTGCAGGGTTGGTATGCTCCAGGTTTCTTCAATTAACCAACGTCATGTTTTGGGACCCCAGAATGTACCTGTAGCAGAGTCTTCCCTTTGGAGTGAGGTTTCTCCTGAGATCTGGAGAGCCCTGTGCTGCTCTTGTTTGTAAGAGCTGTTTAGACCTGGCTCTTCACCCAGGCCATTGGTGGGGGAGAATGACCCCTTCATTCATTTCTATGGGGCCTGTCAACTTGCCATTTTTAATTTTTTGTCTCCACCTTTCTTTTAATTGGTTTTATTGTAATTTCTTTGTTTTGATGTTTTAAGCTCCCCAGAGTCTTTGGGACTTGTAAGTGTATAATAAATAAATCTCAAGGTGTGTGTGTAACTCCTTGCACTCTGAATCAGCTGTAGCTTCAAAATTTTAATTTAATATAATTTAAATTAAATTTAAATATTTCCATCAATATTATATGCCACCAAATTATTAGTGATAACATATTGTGGTTTATAGCAAAACCATAATAATAACAAAATCAAGCTAAAACTATAATAAATCTAAACAGCATAATATTATAATTATTATCACAGCCAGTTTGGTGTAGTGGTTAAGACATCAGGTTAGAAATAGGGAGAGGAAGTTCTAGTCTTGCCTTAGGCACAAACCCAGTAGCCTAACCCTGGGTTAGTCACTCTCTCTTAGCCCTAGGAAGCAGTTAGTTTCAAACCATTTTTGAAATCTTGCCAAGAAAACCACAGGAGCTCTCTTGGCAGTCACCAAGAATCAACAATAACTCAAAGGCACAACAAACATACAAAATATATTTAATAATAGCATTTAGTTTTATATTGTGCATAATCATTTCCAAAAGACCTTTCTGTCTTTATTACCTTCTGGAAGGCTACCGTATTTTCCGGCGTATAAGATGACCCGGCGTATAAGACGACCCCCTACTTTTAAGAAGATTTTGAAGGTTTTGTCTTATACGCCGGAAAATACTTACCCGCCGGCCCTCCCGCTGCTACCGCGCTTCTGCCGGCCCCCAAGGCGCAGCGTTTCCTGGGCGGCAGGCAGCGCCGGAGGGCAGCTGCCACCCGCCACGGCCGGCGCCCCTCCTGCTTCCCCCCCCAGGCCTTGAACTTCTCCCATTCGGCACAGGGCGGGGCAGCTCCGCCCGCAGCCTCTTTTTTAGAACTCACGTGCCGCTTCCCTCTCACTGTCGGCCGAGGCGCGCTCGGCCCGGGCTCCCGGTCCCTCTTCCCGCCCTGCGCCGAATGGGAGATAAAATGGGGGGGAAGGGAAGAATAATGTATTTCTGCAGCAAGTTCATATATAAAAATCTTGCAGTTGCTTTCTTTATAACAGTCAATATTGTATGTTCTTGTAGCCACCCTCATATTGGAGCACTGTGTTCTCCTATTGTGTTAAATTATTGTCATATTTTCTGTTTCACAATTAAGATATTTCAACTATTCTTGCTGCTAGATGCAGGAACAGAATTGCTTCTTGGTGACAGGAGGAACCTTGCAAATCAGAAAGAGCGTAAGCTTCTCTTCAGCATTTGAATCGCTCCTCTAATGGAATGGCAGTGGAATAAAATTATTCTGTGGTGCAGAGGGTACCACTTCTGTTGGTTTGAGCATCACAGCAGGCTTTGTGTGACTTGTGCATTGCAAACCAGATGGGGCCAAGGCTACAGTTGGGAAGCTCCCGGTCCCTCTTCCCGGCCGGCTTCCCGCCCTGCCCCTCATGGAGCTGGCCTGGGCGTGCAGCCTCTCGGTGTGGCTGCTTTTCCTGGGCAGCCTGGCGGTGCAGCTCCTGCGCTCCGACCTGTTGCTGAGCCGGCGGCTGCTGCTGCGCGTGCACGTGGGGCTGTTGGCCGTCCTGCAGGCGCTGGGCCAGGCCGTCCTGCTGCTGCCCCTCAGCACCGTGCTCACGGCGGCTGCCTGCTGGCTCGTCTCGGTTGCGCTGATGCGCCCGAGCGGCTGCTTCTCCCGTCCTCGGCGGCTCGCACTCCCGCCGGGAAACTTGCCAAACCGGGAGAGCGACTGCCGCGCCCACGCCCCGGCTGGGACGTCGCGCCTGCCTGCCTCTTCTGGGGACTCCTCCTCCTCCTTCCCCCCTCCCGCCGCCATCTCGCCTCACGAAACGGCCTCTTAGTCCGGCGCGCAGCTCCGATCCCAGCCACCAGACTGGCTCGTCTCCGACAGCACCATCCGGCGGAAACGCATCCCCGCGGGGGGAGAGAGCGGTGCTGGTGACGGCCGTGGCGGCGGCAAGGGACTCGAGAAAACTTCCTGTCGCTGGGGAAGGATGACGAACAGGAAGTTTTCTTGAGTCCCTTGCCGCGGCCACGGCCGCCACCTCTTCGCAGAAACACTACTCCCGCTTGGCTGGAGCCCTGGGCTGAATGGAGGCAGGCGATGGCGACCCGTGGTTAAGCGGCCGACGGCGAACGGGTGATGGAAGGCAAACTCGTCAGCTTCTGGGGCGGCTACTGCAGCTGCTGCCGTTGCTCGCTCAAGGACTGGCCGTGCTAGCGCCTCCAATGCTTGGCTGTCAGGTCCCCGATGAGAGGACGGGCAGGCGGTCCCCAGAGGCACCCCGCTCGACCGTAGGAAGGGAGAGCCTTTGCTCCCACCGAGGCACCGCCTGACTCGCGCTGACCACAAGAATTGCTTGCTCGGAGTGCGGAACTGAGAGCAGCAGCGCAGCAGGCGAGAGAGCTCAGAGACAATAAGGCGAGGCGCCCCTTTGGCGGGAAAGGAGCAAAGCTGGGCCAGTCACAGAGCAGGCGGAGCAGGGAAACAGGGAGGGAAACAGGGCAGCGGCTGCTCGAGACGACGGGCGCGGGCTAGTCCCGCTCCTCTCATTAGGGACCTGTCAGCCAGCATTGGAGGCGCTAGCACGGCCACTCCTTGAGCGAGCAACGGCAGCAGCTGCAGTAGCCGCCCCAGAAGCTGACGAGAGTTTGCCCTCTATCACCCGTTCGCCGTTCGCCGTCGGCCGCTTAACCACGGGTCGCCATCGCCTGCCTCCATTCACCCAGCGATCCCGCCGCCCAGCAGAAAAAAGATCCGAAGGTGGTTTTTTTTCCGGCGTATAAGACGGCCCGGCGTATAAGACGACCCCCCAACTTTTGAGGTGATTTTCAGGGGTTCAAAAGTCGTCTTATACGCCGGAAAATACGGTACATTGAAGGAACAGACTTGCTTCTGAAGTGTGTTTCAGGGCAGAAAAACTGTATTTTGTAATTGTAGGTCTCACTTCAGAAAATTGGGGAACCCATAAGTAGCTTATCTGAGGAAGATTTTCTTGGTGGTGGTGGGTTTGGGTGGTAGTTGAAAGTACCTGAATGGCTAGCAATGTAGGGCTTATAAGTCAAAACTAGTCCTTTATATTTCCACCCAGAAACAAGCAAGTAACCAGTACAGAAGTGTAAATGGTGTCAGTTAATATACAACCAGTGCACTTAGGATTGATTAGTATCTAATTACGTGATGGCTCTCAGTTACGGTAGGCAGGTCCTTGTGTTCCATGAAGGGCTGATGTGAAACATCAACCAGAGCTAGGCAAATATCTTATTGGCCATAGCATCCACCTGTTTATCTAGCAAGATCTGTGAGTTTAGCAGGACCAAAATGAAGGGCATTAATACCCATTCAAGAAGTTACTAAAACCCATAATGAATGAACAGTAACTAGAATTGAATTACAGTCTGTTTCATCCCATCTAATCTCTAGATATAGGGGACCAGATTTAGAAGGCAACTCTCTAGGTACATGGGGTTGTAGAGGAGTGGCAGCAGCAGATACTGCTGAGTATCATTGGCATATTGAAGGTACCATAATTTGAACTATTGGATGACCTCTTCCACTGGCTTCATATAAATCTATATACTATTAAAACTCTGGTTCTTGTAATATTTAACTGGACAAAATGGTGCACATAGGACAACAATTTTTGAGCCAAGGTATCTCAAATAGACTAATTTACTGTAAAGAAAGTGTCCAAAATCTGGGATGCATGATTCCTGTGAAATTGAAATTTGGCAAATTTTTATAAACATCGTAAAACAGTATGACATAATTTAAAATTTATTTATTTATTTAAAACATTTACCATATATAGCAGCCCACGTTGTAGTAAAGTTTCATTGGTTCCCAATCAAAGGTTAAAATACATAAAAGCCATATTAAAACTATTAAAATCAAATGCATAAAAACAAAAATCTGGCACCAAGTCAAGTTTCTGATGTGCAGTCACCTCATTTTATCCTAGCACTTGGAGAAAAAGCCCGTACTTCAGGAAAAAAACTTTATGGAATGATAGGAAGGTAGAGGCCTGCCAAACCTCATAGAGAAGAGTGTTTCATAGGACTGGGTACCACAGAAAAGGCATTCTTCCTAGCTGTCATAAAACATTTACTGTACTGATGTTCAACTGATGTTCAAACATTTACTGTACTGATGTTCAAGACATAATCCATCTATGTGGGGGTCACCAATCAGTCATTCTGAGACAGAGACACGATCTCTATCTGACTGCCTGTATAAGTTAGAGCAGAGATTATTTGGGAGTCATGAACTTTGAAGCTTTGCCAAACTGGGCAAGATATGTAGACAGGTCACACAACAGCAGAAGATGAGAGGATCCTAGCACTATCCCAGAGATCAGATCAACAAGCCTGGAAAAGGAGTCAACTGAACAGTATGATGGCCACTATACAGTACCTGCAATTCTGATTTATGAGTATTTGTATAATCTGCTTTAAATGGACATCGCAACAGGTGGCAGGATCTATGATATTGGTTGATCTTAGAAATGTTGAACAGGATCAGATCTGCTTAAAACCTGGTTAGGAGACCACCAGGAAATCTCAGGGCTATAGTTTGAACTGAAAAATTAAGTACAACTCTAAGGAAAACAGTGGTAAAATGATTGTCATTTTTATAGAAATATCCATGTCATCACTGATAACTAGGAAAACATTATCACCATTTTAAAAGGGGAGGGGAATCTTTGTTTTATCAAAGCTTTTTTGACCACCATTCTTTACAGTGCAGCAGAATAGAATTTCCTTTCGTCATTTAGTGCCTATGTTAGTGGAAAAATAATTGCATAATATCGGGGTGGTGGTGGTTTTCTGAGATTTTGTCTAAGATTATAAACCATTGCATTCAGAATGACATTGGGCTATGTTTATCTGATCCCGCTTTTTGTACTACCTTTGTTTGCTGTTTATTTGAGTAGCAATAATTTGGACAAATGGACATAGTTGGAATAGGGTATAGGAATCCACTCAGTTTTTAACAAATGTATAATATTATATGCCTTTTTTGGTATTCTTTTTTCTTTTTCAAAGATGCATTTATGGAAAAAAACAAAGCAAACATGAACAAACTCTTTTTAATACATTTTAAAAATTATTTTAGTTTCTCAGTTTTGAAACTAAATGAATAGAATGCTACCAGAATATAGTTTCTAGATAACTCAGGCATTGCCTTAAAAGAAGATGACGGTATTATGGATAAGATTTTTTATTCCATCTTGATAACTACTGCTTATTTTGCAAAAAGTATGTGAGCAGGCACATGTTAAAACTATATTAAAACTAATCTTACTGCCAGATGATCATCAGCATCTACTCTGTCAATATCTGGTTCCTAATGTTGGCACTTGTAGAGCTAGGATTTAAAATACCTACTTATTTGAACAGGCCGGCCTGGTTTAAGGGTTTGTGGTATTTTTAATTATTTATTGTTAGGGCTTAATTGATTTAATCTTATTTTAACTTTTGTATGTAGTGCTTTTTATTGCCCTGTACACAGCCCTGAGTCCTTCGGGAGAAGGGCGGTATAGAAATTCAATAAATAAATAAATAAAAAATAAATAAATAAATAAAGGGATTCCCTCCCCTTTTTTATTCCCCCTCAGAATTAGATACAGAATTTTCTGCTTAACTTTGATTATCATACAGCTGATCAAGTCTGTTGCCCTTCTGAAGAAACCTGACTTTTCTTCATTTAGTGGCAAGAGACTTAATTGCATTGTATCCTTAATCCTTTAGTTGTATGGAGTAAGAAACTTCAAAACATTCAGATTTGGGATGCTGTTTCCAAGGTCTCTTGAAGGAGAGCTAAAATAGTTTGCATCCATATTGTACAGCAGAAAGTAGAGGCACTCAGCAGTTCTGATCTGTGCTGGAATGTATAGATGGCATATTCTTGGCTCCTTGGATCAAGTCTTAGTCACTAGAGAACATTTTATATTTTACGGCAAAATAAACAGTATTCCCCATGGTACCTCTTAAGGGATATTTAGCTACTCCTTTTCTGGTGACTCATCTATTTGGCAGGATCCTTCTATTATACTTTAAAAAATACAGTATGCAAGAGTGCTTGTAAACAGTTTGTTTCAAGGAGAATTGCATACACAACATATTTGGAGTTGTTCAGAGCAATATGTTAGCTTTCCTTTGTTTTTAAGGTTTATTCAACCTTCTGAATAGTTGTCCTGCTTTAATTTTCTGCTGGCATTATTACATGAGAGCAATTTATGTGGTTACTCGAATTTGAGTTTTCAAAGAACTCAGAATGTTTGCTCGAATATAAGCCGGTAAGTAAGAATTCTACCTCAGGAATGAAGCTTGGCATAGCTCAGAAATGTGTCGAGCAATAACAGTTACAAATGTCTGTCAGACTTGCCATTCAGAACAAAAACTTCATGCTGTTTTCATTTTAAGCTGTGTGGTAAAAAGTATTTCTCTCTAAAATATAGCCATCGTATCTACTATTGCATGCTACAGAACTTGTTCCTTTGACAGAATTCTCTAGCATTGTTTTAGGAGAAAACTGTAGTGAGTGATTATGTGAAAGACGGAAATTTTAGCCTCGCTTATATCAGGGATACCAGATTTTGGAAGGCAAAGCAGCTCTAGCTCTTTAGTTTTGTTTGGGTGATTACTTTTGTCTGGTTTGACCTCACTGGGCATATTTTTCATGCTGAATAGTTGGAATTATAAAAGCATAAAGCATATAACATAAAATCACGTATCCCACTGGATATGTTTATATACTTTGCAGCAACCTTCCTGAGTAGATCTGAAAGTCACCGGGTTTGTGGGAAGCTATGTCATAGGTAGAAGGTGATTCTGTGTTGTTGTAGAATGACCAGTTATTGAAATTAATCTGATTCATTAGATTCTGAAGATGTCAATATGCAGTGATGTGCAGTAATAAACCTTGATTGAATGTCAATCAGATGATGGGACTTTCATATGATAAAGTTAACAGGATGCAGCTAATTCTGACCAAGGTAGGTCTTGGCAGTCAGATCATAATATCACTATCTATACTGTAGTTAATGTGATTGTGGTTTCAATTCAAAATATTATATAGACTTTGAAGTTTTAAGTGATTAGGGTATTTGAATAAATTCATATGCCAGTAGAGATGAATAATTTCTGTCATCTTGAGAATC
The DNA here is from genome assembly GCF_947247035.1 of Vipera ursinii. Classification (NCBI taxonomy): domain Eukaryota; kingdom Metazoa; phylum Chordata; class Lepidosauria; order Squamata; family Viperidae; genus Vipera; species Vipera ursinii. The sequence goes on from NC_139514.1 coordinate 26,452,554, forward strand.
AAACCAGGTTTTATGTGGCATGTCAAAAATCATGCCTTAAAATTGGGCAAGAACACTCTTCCCTTCAGTATTTCATTTCATTTCAAATTTATTGTGAAAAGTACTTTATAAATAAATTTGAACTTTATTTTTCAGCTTTTATACCCAAAGAAGCTCTATTTTCCTCTACATTAAGAGGAGGACACAATGAAAGCAACTATTTTTCAGTGATATTGCTTGCTGTCTAGATAAAGTGGCAGTGAAAAGGTGGCATATAACTTTAATAAAGTGAAAACATTAGATTTTTTTTTAAAAAATCTGGAAATAGAAGGTTACTAGAATTTGTGCTGGGAGGAGAGTTTGAAGGTGTGCATGTGTTATTTTATTTTGTACATGTCAGAGCCTTGGAGTAAGGTAGTTTATACAATTTTTTAAAGATGTAGATATATACATTTTACGGCTTCAAATAAAAAAAGGGAAAAATCTTATATTTTTGTGGTTATAAGAACCTGCAAGCAGTACATTCTGTTACTTAATTCAACCTCTTCCCCCCAAACCCTACAAATTAATTGAAAATGTTGATCTAGGTATGCTGCATGGATATCTAAGATCACAAACCTGCACTGTATATGTGTTTAGGATGATCTTTACAGGCTATTTACTGAATTGCCACTAAAGAAATTAAAATTTGCAGGCAGCAGAAAGAGGTCTTCTCTGTGGTAGTCCCTATCTAGTGGATTTTTTTGCTTTCAGAGCCAGGCATGCATGTTTCTTTCCAAGGCTACTTTTTTGAAATATAGGAAGCTTGAATTAATGTTTTAGATATTTGATGCATTTTCAGAAATGAAGAGCATGCCTGAGGCTAGCATTTTGCTTTACAGTGTGCCAGTTTTCCATTTTTAAAATACCTTTTAATTTAAAAGGTGAGGTGGGAAAAAAGGCTTGAAAGGAATAATGTAAAACATTTTTTGAAATAGCTACTAATTTTTTAGTGGGAAGAAAAATGAATTAAATAATGGACATTGAGAAGGAATACTGTAAATGTGTAGAGTAGCTTAGTTATCAGAAAGAGATAATGGGGCCTTTTTTATTCTTTGTCTCGCTATTCCTTCAAATGTTTTATTTCATTTCCTTTACTGCTGTGAAAAAGAACAGCAGTGTTTGTATTTGGGGGAAATTGTGGAATAGCAAAAATCTTTTCTGTAAACTTCTTTGATTGCATATTATTTTAGCAGTTCTCTTAAATGGGATGCTACACAGTTTTTTTCCCTGTGGTAGTTTATAGTGAGTTTTGTCTTGAATAGTTGGAAGCAGTAAAGTATGTTTCTATGCAAATGCTTCTGCATACGTCAACATTATTTCCTGCAGTATGCCAATGAGATTGCATAGAAGAGAAAAATTAAACGTGCCAAAAGCTTTGCAGTAAAGCTGTTGTGTGTGTTATATTTCTTCAAATTGTCATTACTATACACATTTGATGTAATCAGTCTTCGTGTTGCCTGGATCCCTAGCTTTGTTAGATCAACATTTCCATAAAGGGAGGCAGTGCAGAATTGCAGTGTTTTCCTTTTTTGGAATAGGCCAGGCACCGAGTCGTTTGTCTCTTCTGTGCTTTTAAATAATCTTTATTTTCCGCTGCTATTTTGATGATTTGAGAAGAATGAGTGGTTACAAAATATGCAGGTTTCTTAAAACACAACTAGAGGTGTAGTGCCAGAAATTTCTTATTAAAATATGCCTGTTGCACACTATTACCGGATGCTCTCCCAGGATTGGGGCAGATGTGGATCTCAGATACTGTTTCATAACTATCAGCATCCAAGATACAACATGGTGGCCACAACAGAAGGCCCAGAAATTTTCCCTTTCTATTCTCTTGCAATTCAGGTTATAAAATTTCCTATTATAGGGAAATACTAAAATGGGGATGTGAAAGTTCATTTAAAAGACTCATTCAGCTTTAATGTTGAGTAGTGTTTTACACATCCACATTTTGGTGCCTTCAAGTTAGCATTGATTCCTGGTGATTGCCTGGAGTAGTTCTTGCAGTTTTCTTGACAAGTTTTCAGAGGTGGTTTGTTATTGCCTGCTTCCTAGGGCTAAAAGTGGCCCAAAGTCACCTAACTAGCTTTGTGTCTAGGATGGGACTCTTGGTTTCTAACCTGATGCCTTAACCTAGGGGTCCCCAATCCCTGGTCCATGGACCAGTACTGGGCCACGGGATGGCAGCAACCGGTCCGCACAAACAAGCAAAGCCCCATCTGCAGGATGCAGGTCAGCACTCAAAACCATGCACCTTCCGGTCTGTGGAAAAACCTCTCTCCATGGAACCAGTGCCCACTGCCCAAAAGGTTGGGGACCTCTGCCTTAATTGCTACCACAAACTAGCCCTGTTAGATATAATTACTGACACTTTATATGTGTTCCAATCACCTTCTGCTGTCACTCTAAAATGATGCACCAAGACACGGGTGTCAAACTCGCCACGTCATGTGATGTGTCGGGATGTATTGTGACTTTTTTGCGTTGCCAGAGCTGGGGTGGGCGGGGCTTCCACATGATGCAACTGGCCTGCGGGCCAGCAGTTGACACCCCTGCCCTAAGATTTCCCTCAGGATGCAAAGTTTCCAGTGTCAAAGCCAGTGATCAAAATACATATTTAAAAGTTTAGCAGTGTATTGACATGGGAAAATAGGGTTCTGTTATGTGCTACTCAAGGACTTGTCATTAGGAGGAGTGAAATAACTGAGCTGATTGGTTCCAGATTGCAAACATAATATGATAATAAGGTAGATTTCAACTAGAAGATCATCAGCTGCAAATTTATCAGTGATCTTAATCCTATATTATTTCCAGGTGATAGCCAGAATAGATTGGTAATAAGAAAGGATCAACATTTTTCTCCTATTTTTTGTTCATTTACTGTATGCATAAACTACTTTTTTTGTATTTATACTCTCTCTTGCCAAAGTAAGAGTTGCATCCAGGGAAAATGTAGAGAGCAAATATTTAAAAAGTGCCGCCCTTCATCAGAGGTTAAAATACTTTTCCACTGATTGAAACATATTGACGTTTTGATTATTCCCTGCCTGTATCTAAGAGAAAGTTAATATTTTTGCAAAGTTTTTCTTCCCTATATCCACCAAAATATGAAAACTCATTTAAGTCAGATATAAAATGATAAAAACTTGAACTGTGTAAACTGTATTATTGTACAATAAAGGCTGTATAACAGTAATGTTTCAATGCTAGTTTGTCTATATAATTTTGAATAAATTTGAAACCATAGCTTTAATTATTGTATCAAGTAGAATAGAATAGAATAGAGAAGAGAAGAAGAGAAGAGAAGAGAAGAGAAGAGAGCAGAGCTGGAAGAGACCTTGGAGGTCTTCTAGTTCAGCCCCTTGCTCAAGCAGGAGAACCTATACCATCTCAGACAAGTGACTGTCCAGTCTCTTCTTAAAAATCGCCAATGTTGCAGTGCCCACGATTTCTGAAGGCAAGCTGTTCCACTGGTTAACTGTCCTCATTGTTAGGAAGTTTCTCCTTAATTCCAGGTTGCTTCTATCTTTGATCAGTTTCCAAGCATTGTTTCTTGTCTTGCCCTCTGGTGCTTTGGAGAATAATTTGATCCCCTCTTCTTTGTGGCAGCCCCTCAAATACTGGAATACTGCTATCATGTCTCCCCTGTTTCTTCTTTAGACACTACCCAAACCCAAGTCCTGCAGCCATTCTTCCTATGTTTTAGTCTCCAGGCCTTTGATCATCTTAGTTGCTCTTTTCTATACTTTTCCAAAGTCTCAACATCTTTTTTGTAGTTTGGTGACCAAAATTGGCTGCAGTATTCCAGGTGTGGTCTTACTAGGGTTTTATAAAGTGGTACTAGTACTTTGCATGATCTTGATTCTATGCGTCTGTTTATACAGCCCAGGATTGTATTAGCTTTTTTGGCTGCTCCTGCACACTGCTGGCTCACAGTCAAGTGATCGTCCACTAGGACACCCAAGGTCCCTCTCACAGTTGCTGGTTTTGAGCCAGGTCTTGCCTAATCTGTACTTAAACCTTTGATTTTTCTTGGTTTAAGTAGAGATATCTTTTATGTCTTGCCAAATAGGTTTAATAAACTATAAATCTTAGATTGCCTATAAAAGTGTAGTGCAGTATTTGCTAACATTCAGTATTCTGCTTAGGTTATGATACTAGAGAAAGGATTTGTTAATATTTGGTCTATTTGTGTTTAAACATTTGTATAATAATGCTGTTCTGGGTAGCTGGGCATATATTAAAAGGGAATAACACTCAGAAATTTTATTTAGAAGAATGGAATAGAATAGAATAGAATAATAGAATAGAATAGAAACTTTATTGTCACTTTAAATATACATTAAAATGAAATTTTGTTGCATTTAGTTCTAAAAAATATAACACATATATGACACAGAGAAAGTCTTGTTCGAATATATACATATACATGCTGAAAAATAGATTGACAGTGTTTTTCCAAATAATCTTTATGCTCAGTGCATAAAAGCAAACATTTGAATACATTTTTCCAGGAAAAAAGTCTTAGTTCATACCCCTTAATTTTGGGGCATCTTAATCTTTTAGTAACTTATTAACTGGAGGAAGCCATAGATCTTTTTCAAAATTCTGTGCACAGGAACAAAACGAAGGGATTATTTCAATATTTAATTTTTGGATTGTTTAGGAGCTATGGACGGCCCCTGACCTTTGGTCCTTCCGCCGTGACCTGAAGACCTGGTTGTTCCAACAAGCGGGCCTGGACTGACTACGGTTTTTAATTAGGCTTTTTACCGGGTTAAATTGTCTTGTAATTTTGCATTTATTGTTTAATTCTTTTTTAAAAAAAATATGCTATGTTTTTTTAATTTTTATTGTTGTGAGCCGCCCTGAGTCCTCAGGGAGAAGGGCGGCATATAAATTTAAATAAACAAACAAACTTCATGAGTTTCATTTTATAGACACTGCAATAAATCTACTTAAACTAAATGTTTTTTTCAGACCAAACCACTTTCAGGCAGCTGTTCTTTACTTCATAGCTTCCAAATGTAGTGGGACTATGGTTTCCCGTACTTCCAATCACCATGGGGGGAAAAAAAGGTCAGAAAAGTTTCTTTTAAAAAAAGATATAAAATGCCTCACAAGTTTATTTCTAGGATATTTTAAAAGAAAAATTAAAATTACTTCTGTTCATGATCATTGATACTTCATTTGGCTATCAGATATGTTTTTGAAAATCATTTATGTCTTTTGGATTTGCCTATGTACTGAAGAAAGTAGTGGTCTTTAATATAAAAAAAATATCATTTGAAATGGATATTGGAACCTTCAGTATTTTCATATTTAAATTATGTTAAATTTACTTCATAGAAGTATATAGAACTTTAGGTCAATGCTAAAATCATTTTTAAAATTTACTTTTATTTATCTTAATTGGATAGCTGTCTATCTTATAGAAAAGTGACTTTTATCAAATGCTATTTATTCAGCTAGTGATGTTCAATTTCCTCATGTGTTTTTAGAAAATTTAGTTTTAAAGGTTGCAGTGTGAAGCAGAACCTTAAGGGGAAAAAGATTATTTCTTTAATTTGCAGTAGTTTATATCAAAAACTGTTTCCCACACTGCATTTCTTTTCTAGCATAATGTATGGATTGTTTTTCAACAGAAGAATAAGATTGGGATGATTTTAAAATAATTTGGTAAAAGAATGATGTGGCATCCTATATATATACAGTAGTGATATTGCTTCATATATTAGCTTTCATAGTTTCAGTGTGTATGTATGTATGTGTATTTGAAATGAGGGGAAAACTGTGCAACTTATAATTAGTTTGTTCCTCATATGTTATCCTGTGGAATTTATTCAGTCATGACCATGCATAGTTTCGTGCATAAAATAATTATATATTTTTAAACTACTACCCCATTGTTTACTAAAGCTGGATCCTGAATAATCTCCATATCTTTCTCCCTCTCTTTGTTCTATGTACTAGGTTTTGTAAAACTACTACTGAACCTCCAGATATGTTTTACTAGTATTTAGAGATACTTTAGGATTAAAGTTTCTATAGAGACAGAAATGTTTATGAGAGGCTTTTTTATGGCTTTGGAAAAGCTTACAGTATAAATGTTTTAACTAAAGTGGTCATGAGGGAAAGATTATCTGTCAAGGGCATTAATAGAAGGTCTGCAGTTGGTGTGTTATACGCATAATGTTGTGATAGAGGAGGAAATGTTTATCCTTAACTACTTCAATTTTTTACCTTCTGTTCATCATTATCTTTATAGTTAAGTTGTTGATCATAGTTCAGTTGCTATAGAATTAATTAATTTTGGTAACTTTTAAATAGCGTCCCTGTGTAGCCTATACCAAAGCAAAAGAAAAGTAACGTGCTCTTTAAACCAGTTTGGCAAATGAACTGGGAAGAAGTGTAGTTTTAGATCCTGAGATTCTTCAAGGTTTCTTGAATGAGTTTTGAAGAAGACTAAAGAAGTGTGAATCCTAAAACATCCAGCTTGTTATACAATAATGGGGCAGTTATCAGGTCTGTAAATTTTCATTAAGCTTTCACTAATTGTGATATCTCATGATACACTCCCTTCTAGCACTGAAGATGTTATCTAGTTGGGTAGCAATATGTCTGCAAGAAAACAACCAAACTCAGAGAGTACCAATATATCTATCTATATCTATCTATATCTATATCTATATCTATATCTATATCTATATCTATATCTATATCTATATCTATATCTATATCTATATCTATATCTATATCTATATATCTATATATCTCTATCTCTATCTCTATCTCTATCTCTATCTCTATCTCTATATCTATATCTATATCTATATCTATATCATCTATATATCTATATCTATCTCATCTATATATCTATATCTATATCTATCTATCTATCTATCTATCTATCTATCTATCTATCTATATATATATATATATCTGTCTATCTTGTGATACACCAATATATATATTGGTGCTCTCTAAGCTTGGTTGTTTTCCTGCAGATGTTTTGTTACCCAACTAGATAACATCTTCAGTGCTAGAAGGGAGTGGGATTTGCTCTCTGTTTATATACAGAAACTTGCTCTGTCAGTGCTGGTGAGGATATTATTTCTCCTTGGTAGTTCTTTGATTAGGCTGTTGCTACTGCTTGACTGTCTGGCATCAATCCTGGTGCTAATCCCTTTCTTTGCTCTTGAAACAGTTGGTGTTCTTCTGCCTTTCTTTATATCCGTAGTAAGCTTTTCCTGTCTCCATGCTGTTGTCCAGGGCGCGAATGGTTTATCTCTTTCTTCTGGATAATAATAATAATAATAATAATAATAATAATAATAATAATAATAATAATAATAATAATAATAATAATAATAATAATAATAATATTTGTATACCGCCCTTCTCCCGAAGGACTCAGGGCAGTGAACAGGGCAAACATATAAAAGTACAAAAATACAAAAGTTAAAAAGAATTAAACAAAATGCCCAAGCTACAACAATAAGTTAAATACCTTTAAAACAACAATAAAATCCCAACCCATCCCCCATCAGGCCAGGCCGGCTTGTTCGAACAAATAAGTCTTCAGATCGCGTCGGAAGGAGCGAAGGTCGGGCACCATCCGGAGCTCAACCGGCAACTGATTCCATAAATCTGGGGCGCCGACAGAGAAAGACCTCCCCCTGGGGGCCACCAGACGACATTCTCTGACCGGTGGCACCCTGAGGAGGCCCTCTCTGTGGGAACGCACAGGGCGGAGGGAAGTTGACGCCGGCAGCAGGTGATCCCTAAGGTACTCCGGATAATGCATGCATTGTCTTCTTGTGTATATATAGCATCTATTTTCTTTTGGATTCTCTAGAATTTTGTCATTTGCTGTGGTTCCTGCTTTACAAAACCATTTATCAAGAAGGCAATTATAGCCTCCATAGAATTTGACTGATTTCCAGACTTAAATTTATCTGTTTACATTTAATTCTGAATGTTTTAAAGCGGTGATGGACATAAACAACTTTTGCAGTGTGTTTGAGCCTTTATTTGGCTAACAACCTGTATAGCCAAGAGAGAGGGGTTTGTCTTCCCTGAGCCATGTTCTTTAACTGCAACTTTAGTTGAAATGGTCCTTTTAGCCTCAGCAGTATCTTGATGTAATTGACAAGAGGTACTGGATGCCTGCTGAGTCAGCCAAGTGTGTGCTTGCCAAGTGACTGCAGTAGAAAGAAGGCTTTTGCTAGCCTCAAATAGAGCAAAGCCAGTATGCTGGGAGATGTCCTATTGTTTAATGCCATCTTAACTTTGTGCCCCTTTCCGACTTGGTATACATTTTACAGTAAGAATAGTTGCTGTTTGTTCCCTTTCTGAACTGATTTTCTGGATTGGGCTGTGCTATGAATCTTTTAATTCATTTTACAGAAATTGAAATAGGCAGAGCATTTTGTTATATTTTGTGTATGTTTTTCACCATAAAATAGATCATCCTGTAATAGCCTAGCTCTAATTTTAATCTGCTGGATTTCTGTGAATGAATGGGTTCCTATTACAATGGTTGAGTTTGTCAAAAATTATCATTGATGGCTATAACTAATTACTGAAGTTTATTTTTTAATTTCACTAAAAAACTTGGCTTAAGCTTTCTAAAGAAATGATCATTTCTGTTAGTCTGTTTTATTTCAGTTCAGTTTTGTTCTTTAACAGTTCTATTTGCAATACAAATAAATCCCTCCTTATTCCTTAAATACTGCTATCATGAGAAGCCTGAACTAAATTTATGAATATAAAAATAATGTTTGGGTAATATTTTGATTACATTGGCTTACAAATTCTTTTTGGCATAATGATTGTTTATTTATTATATATTTACAGTTTGGGAGACTATATTGTCTAACTTTCTTATATTAGAAGATGGTTATTATATCTGTCTCTACAGTTGTATACATTTTGTATACATTTTGTCATATTTCATCCCTCTTCTTTTTTGTCATATTTCATCCCTCTTCTTTTTATAAGAAAAACAGCTACCTTTGGTTGTTAAGAATTGGACCTATTATTTGCAAATGTGACTTTTTTAAAAAAAATCAAGAACATGTTTGATATAGTGGTTAAGGCATCAGGCTAGAACTGGGAGTCCCTGAGTTCTAGTCCCGCCTTATGCACAAAGACAACTGGATGACTTTGGGCCAGTCACTCGCTCAGTTCTAGGAAGGAGACAACAGCAACCACTTCTGAAATCTTGTCATGAAAACTGCAGGGTCTTTCCCAGGCAATCTCTTGAGAACTGAATATAATTGAATGGGGGGAAAAAGTCAAAATTTTTAGTTAGAAAAAAAAAACCCACAATAGATTAAGGCAGATATGTCAAACTTAAGGCCCACGGGCCAGATCCAGCCTGTGATGCATTTAGATCTGGCCCGCAAGCAGACTAATAGGAGGAAGTGATTGAGTATGTAGTGGGGTATGTGTGTGAGCTGAAGCAGCGGCAGTTGCAGAGAAGCCTGGGGGAGAGTCAGCTGAAGCTGCAGTGTTGTTGGGGCTCTGCTGAGGCTCTGGGACTGGTGCGCATGGCTCCAGCTGATTGGGGCTTCCGGCGGCCTCAGGGGTGGCTGGCAGCCACATGCAATCTTCGGGGGAAGAGTCAGCTGGAGCTACGGGGCTGCCGGCTTGGCATGGACCCCAGAATCAGTGCATGCAGCTCCAGCTGATGACCGCTGCATGAAAAAGCCAGCCGGGCATTGAGTGAACACATGGGGAAGGAGAGGAGAGGATATAAAAGGGGGATTGGTGGGAAGGAGGAGGAATGAAGGGGGAGAGAAGGCCATAGGGAGGAGAGGAGAGATGCCGGTGGGGCAAGCCTGAGGGACAGAAGGGGGTAGGATAGGAGAGGTTTCTGTGGGGCAAGCCTGAAGGAGAGAAGAGGAGAAGAACAGGCCCTTTGCGGGCAACCATAATGCTGATGCAGCCCTCAATGAAATTGAGTTTGACAAACCTGGATTAAGGTATATGGGTAACATAGAATGGGAAACTGATAGCCAGGTGTCAGACTTTAGGCATTGTTGCTGAGTATGCAGAAGTATTTCCAGTTGTGTTGTTAAGTGGATGAAATGTCCTACTTCCATTTTCGTTTTTATCATATACGAAAAGATTGTCAGTCACATGGTTCATAATTTCATAGGTATCTTACATGCATGGATCTTCACTTATATCAAAAACTATCTAAAGTAAGAGTATCTCTAATGCTAAAATATTGTCTACAGAATGGGTCAGTTTTAGATTGATGAGAACATTATATTACTTATCTAGGATCCTTACATTACATATGTGTATCAGCAGATATTTTTGAAATACTTATAAACAAAATGTTTTTAACACTTAACGATAATTCACTGTCTTATGAAAAAATGAAACATGGTTTAATATGTTTAAATTTTTAAAGTATATAAAGTATTATATTTTCTTATACTTTTACATTCAACAAAAGTTGTATATGATATAGAAGTTTAATTTCAAGACCTTTGTGCCAGATTTAGTTTCTTTGGTGTGTAATTTCTATATGTACAGATCAATGAATTTAGTTTTTATGGCCTAGTAATTACACAAACTAGAGGTCCCAGACATGGTGGCATTTCACACTTTATAGGGAAGTTGGTACTCCACTATAAAGTGAATGTCCATTTGATCTTAATACGCTGCAATTTAATCAGACATGTATTGGCTTTTTAAAGCAACAACCAAATTAGATGTGTTAATTATAAATATTGCTGCTAGTAACAGCACCTATCGTAAGATGCAGATCAGCCTTGATTTCTATCTGCTAAATGGCAATAAACCTGGGATTGTTTTACTGTATCAATACGTCTGAAACTTACAATGAAGACTACATAGAATTTTTAGTGCAAAAGGATTTCATCTCTTTTTATTCTAAAATAAGCACATGGAACTGATTTGGTTTGCATTTATCATTTACGGGAAATTTAAGCTTCCATTCAATTTAAGCACTTGTTTCCACAAATTTGATATATTTATAGCTTTAAAAGAAAGCAGTAGTGCCCTTCTCTACTGGTGCAAAAGGAGACTTTTTATTTTAAGTGTTCATCTGTGTGCATACACAGAATTACAAGAAAGGATCAACTTTTCCCTCATAATGTGGTGGTCAAATAAGTCACACACATTTGCTTTAGGGAAATAGGAGAAAGGGAAGAGTTCAGTATAATCTTAAGTGCTCAATGTATCATATGTTAGCATAGTGACTAAATACAGACTTTTAGAATCGTATGACTGCAAGAGATTTTGGAGGTCTTCTAGTTGAAGTGCCTGCCCACTGTAGGAACTGTCAGGCCATCTTGGACCAATGGCTGTTCAATCTTTTTCTGAAAATCTCCAGTGATGGAACACTCACAACTTCTGGAGGCAGGCTGTTCCTGTGCTTAATAACCCTCACAGTCAGGAAATTTCTCATTTCAAATTTGGATTACTCTGAGTGAAGTTTCCAGCCACTGGTTCTTGTGTTACTTTTGGATTTTATGGACAATAAATCCGTATCCTATGCCTTGTGATGTTCCTTCGTGTATTGGAAGACTGCTATTATGTTTCCTTTAGTTTTCTTTTCTTTAGACTAAACATAATAACGAATGTTTGTTCGTTATACCTATCCCAGGATAATGTTGCAGGATCCAATCTGGGTCGGTCACTGGGACCAGAGGTTTAGTTTTCTAAACTTTTGGATTTGTGCTGGAGCCCCCATCCTCAGGGAATTTCTCTCTCTCTCTCTCTCTCTCTCTCTCTCTCTCTCTCCCTCCCTCCCTCCCTCCCTCCCTCCCTCCCTCTCCCCCTCTCTCTCTCTCTCTCTCTCTCTCTCTCTCTCTCTCTCTCTCTCTCTATATATATATATATATATATATATATATATATATATATATATATATATATATATATATGTTTTCTGAGGTTTTCGCGGGTGCCTGTATGTGGATCCTTGGTTTTTCGGGTTTTTCCCCGCGTAGAACTAAAGGTGTAGGCGCAACGTTTCGACGGAATCCCATCTGTCATCATCAGGCTGGTGGCTTCTGCTTCCTTCTTCTGGGAGAAGCATGTGGCTGTTTGTTCCTCTTTTTTAAACTGCCAGAGGGGGTGTGTTCTGTGGGTGGAGGTGTGCTCTGATTGGGTGGTGCAGGTGGTGCATGGGATTTCGTATACTCCTTGGTTTTCTAAGCCAATTATGTCCTTGGGGTTTCTTAGGATGGTGGATATTTTTCTGTCTGTGTAGAATGCTGTTTTGATGTTGTGTTTTTGGAGGACCTTGCTGATTCTGTCTGTGGTCCCTTTTAAGTGTGGGAGGAGGGCTTTGCCATTTTCTTGTTCTCTGTCTTGGGTTTTTGTGCGTGTCTCTCTTCGGATTAAGTTGGTAATCGTGTTTCTTTGGAATCCATTGGCTGTTAGTACATTAGTGAGAGTGTGTAGTTCGGTTTTTTGGTGTTGTTCGTCAGCTAGGTGTTTTGTTCTGGAGATGAGTGTCTTGGCTACGGAGTTGATCTGTGCTGGGTGGTGGTGTGAGAGTGCGTTCAGATAGCGGTTTGTGTGTGTTTTTTTATGGTAGATAGTGTGTCCTAGGGAGCCGTTGGATTTCTTGTAGATTAAGACATCAAGGAAGGGAAGTTGATTGTTAGCTTCTGTTTCCATGGTGAATTGTATTTTGGGGTGTAGGCTATTGAGGTGTGTGAGGAAGTCATCCAGTTTTTCTTTGCCGTGTGGCCAGATTACGAAGGTGTCATCTACGTATCTGAGCCAGAGTTTGGGTTTGTGGTTAGATTTTTCTAGAGCGAGGGTTTCAAAGTGTTCCATGTAGAGGTTTGCGATGACAGGTGAAAGGGGTGATCCCATGGGTGCTCCTTCCATTTGTTTGTATCTTTGTCCATTGTAGATGAAGTATGTGTTAGATAAGCAGTGGTTGGTCAGATCTAGGATGTGTTTTGGGGGGTTGTATTTATTTAGGATAGCTGTCAAGGCTTCTTTGATTGGCACTTGGGTGAAGAGGGATACGACATCGAAGCTCACAAGTAGGTCACAGGGCTGTAAGTTTAGTTTACTTATGATCTCTATGAATTGGAATGAATCTTGTACGTGTGAGGTGATGGAATTTGCGTAAGGCTGTAGTTGTTTGGCAAAAAATTTGGCTAGATTTTGTAGAGGTGAGCCTATGGAGCTGACTATGGGTCTGAGTGGGGTTCCTTCTTTGTGTATCTTGGATAGACCATAGAGCTTAGGACATCTGGATGATTTTTCTCTGGGAATGATTGTTTTCTGGATCTCTTCACTGATGGGGGTGGCTTTTATTTTGGATTTTGTGGTTTTTTCCAGGTAGGTGGTGGGATCTGTCTTGAGGAGTTTGTATGTGGAGTCTCGGAGTAGGTTGGATAATTTGGTATGGTAGTCAGATGAGTTCATTACCACCGTGGCGTTGCCTTTGTCTGCTGGCAGAATGATTATGCTGGTGTCATTTTTTAGGTTAAGTAGTGCTGTCTGTTCCTCTTTGGGTAAGTTGCTTTTGGGTGGTTTGCTGGTGCAGAGGATGTTGGTGACTTCGAGTCTGATTTTGTTGGCGTCATCAGGGTTAATTTTGGTCAGGCTGGATTCGACTCCGCATATAATGGTTTCCGTGGGAATGTGTTTGGGAGCGACTGCAAAATTAAATCCTTTAGACAGGACGCTGGTTTCGGCTTTGGTGAGAATCCTATCTGAGATGTTGTGCACAGTTTGTTTCATGTGTTGCTGTGAGAGAGGAGGGGTTTGTTTCTGGCGTTCCTTTAGTCTTCGGAGTTTATTGGTGTGTGTGTCTGTTTTGTAGGCAGTCTCTGTTTCAGCTCTCCAGACAGTGATTTGTTTGACTTTGTCCCAAAGTGTGGGGTGGATCTTGTTGCTGAGTTTGAGGTGAAGTGTGAGGAGGTCTCTGTTGATTCAGTCCAGGAGGAATCTTTTTGTGTGGAGTTCATTTCTGATTAGGGCCAGTTCAGGTCTTATCAGGATGCGTTTGATGGCTGCAGAGTTGGAGTGGAATTTCAATTGGAAGGATGTGGGGATTAAATTTTGATCTCGGCAGTTGTGTAGGAATGTGAGGTCACACAGAATGGAAGCTCTTCGTACTTCGAGTTTTTCAACTTAATCCGAAGAGAGACACCCACAAAAACCCAAGACAGAGAACAAGAAAATGGCAAAGCCCTCCTCCCATACTTAAAAGGGACCACAGACAGAATCAGCAAGGTCTTCCAAAAACACAACATCAAAACAGCATTCTACACAGACAGAAAAATATCCACCATCCTAAGAAACCCCAAGGACATAATTGGCTTAGAAAACCAAGGAGTATATGAAATCCCATGCACCACCTGCACCACCACATACATCGGACAGACCAACAGAAGAATAAGTGCACGCATTGAAGAGCACAAAAACTCACTCAGAAAAGGAGAACAAACTTCATCCCTGGTCCAACACTTTGAAGCCACGGGACATGAAATTGATTTTAAAAAAACCAAAACTATCGCCAAAATTGAACATTTTAACAACAGAATAATCAGAGAAGCCACTGAGATAGAAAAACGCCCCCACAGCATAAACAAACGAGATGATACCTCTCGCCTACCAACCATTTGGAAACCCGCCTTGATTGACAGACGAGTCCCAACCACCAAGAATGATAGACCCAAACTCATGATAACACCACATGACATCACCACCACACAACCATTCAAAAAGCAAATCCGTACCCACAATGATAACGAGGCACAACCACAAAACACAAACCTAACTACAGCTGCAACATCAGCCACTTTAAACCCCTCCAAACCACACAATAAGCAAACTGACACCCACTATAAAAACATGGCACCACCACAAACACGAAGCCGAACAAAAGCAGCACAACTCACCAGCTCAGGTCTAAGGCTGGCAGCTGAGACCAGCCCATCCACTCAAAACACACCCCCACCCAATCAGAACACCCCCACCATTCAAAACACACCCCCACCCAATCAGAACACACTTACTCCCCCACCCAATCAGAGCACACCTCCACCCACAGAACACACCCCCTCTGGCAGTTTAAAAAAGAGGAACAAACAGCCACATGCTTCTCCCAGAAGAAGGAAGCAGAAGCCACCAGCCTGATGATGACGGATGGGATTCCGTCGAAACGTCGCCCCTACACCTTTAGTTCTACGCGGGGAAAAACCTGAATAACCAAAGATCCACATACGAACACCCGCGAAAACCTCAGAAAACATATGTGTGTGTGTGTGTGTGTGTGTGTGTGTGTGTGTGTAAGTTTTGTTTTAATAGTATGATTTGGAATGAAAATTAAATTTATAATGTAAGTAAAAAGTTATATTTGTCTCAATATCTTTGGAGGTTCTCAACCATACAGGTCATGGTTGTCCCAAAGGTGCTTTTCAAAAGACAACTGGACTTTCTTTTTCCTTGAAAATGTTTGGCTTCTGATCCAAGAAGTTTCTTTAGTTCTGACTGTCACAACTGAAGAAGTTTCTTACATGAGAAGTGAAATGGTTTCAAGGGAAAAAAAAACAAAGTCCAGTTACCTTTTGAAAAGCACCTCTGGGGCATTATATTTGTTTCATAACAGTGATGTACATGAGCAATAAAATAAGTTCAAGTCTCATAAGAAATATTGCAATACTCCTCTTCCCTCTATGTTTATTTCTGTTCTCATACTTCCCTTTCCCTCAAATTTTCAACATTACTGGAAACATAAAATGCCATTGTAAAGAAATGCCTGATATATAAAATGAGATCAAATAGTCCTTTCTCATATTTAGTTAAGACTGATAAGATATCTATCTATCTATCATCTATCTATCTATCTATCTATCTATCTATCTATCTATCTATCTATCTATCTATCTATCTCTATCTATCATGATTGATTATCTTTTACAGCACATTTTTGCATAATATGTTATATGGCAAATTTAACTATAAGATTGAAGTCTACATGATTCTAATTTAAAACAAACAATAAACATCATAACAACAATAAAGAGTAGATTATATACACATGAATATATGATATAAGTACTGTAAATTATTTTTAAAATGAGCAAATGCTAATATACGTATGTCATGTGAATGGTATTCTATCCATTTCAGTAAGTGTTTGGCATAAATACATGTTGCATACTGTCTATTTCTAATTACCTGCTCATGAATAAAAGGATTTGGGTTGTTATGAGGGATTCCAGAATAGTTTTGATTTGGCGAATGTGTGACATCTAGCTTGAATTACAGGACCTTGGATAGCTCTAGGCAGACAAGTGTATTTGAGGAAGCCCCGGCCCCAGGAAGGCATCTGAAGCTCTACTTGCCTGTCCAGTCCTTCCTGATTTACTAACCTGCTTGTGTTGAATGACAATCTAAAGGAAAATTTTGTGTGTAGATTAGAACACAAGCAGAATTTGCTGAATGACAGAAAGTCAGCATCATTGTTCAGGGCGCTAGAGTAAATGAAAACAAATTTTAATACTATCATGCACTTTTCTGCCTTACCATCAGGAAAGGATCCAAGGAGGACTTGAACTTGGAAGAAGAGTCTGCTTGAAGTTATTTGTCGTTCTTCATTTTATTCCATTTGGGACTCTTCCATTACCTCCAAGGGAAGGATCTCAAATGGCTTGGCCCAAAGGCTAGCATTCCGTCACATAGTTCTTTAAATCTGCTTTGAACTGATGAACAGGTAGAAGCAGATACTACAGTATTCCTGGATAGCCAGGGTAATGCAGCAATTGAAGTTCCTGGGACATCCAGATTGAAGATCATTGTATGACTTTGAACCAACCATTTCCCCTCAGCCCAGTCTATCCCACAGTTTTATTATAAGAAGGGAATACTGACCAACATTCATGAGCTCCTGGTGAACAGATAGACTATGTATATGTGTGTGTGTGTATATATATATACACACACATACATACACACATACACACACACATATATATACACACACACAGACAGACACATATATACACATATGTATATGCATATAATCAGTAAACTAGTTCACAGGATTCTTTCTTGGAACTTTGAATGGTTCTGTCAAAAGCTAATAGACTTCGCTAAATTAGCTAAAAGACAGCTAATAGACTTTGACGTGTCTGGTTCTAGATTAAATACACCTACATTTGTATCACTTGTCTTCTAACCCTTTGTTAGAATCAAGGTTTATCTTTAATTATTGTGATTTTTTAAAGTTATGTTTCTTTATTTTAATTTCATTCACTGTTATGATTTTGTTCAGGGTCTTTTTTAAAGAATCAGCTACCTTTTAAAGATCAAGAAATATATAAAGATAAATAAACATTCTGAATGTCATGATTTGTGGTTGATTTTATGGAGTAAAGGTGAATGCAGGTGTTTTAAGATATTTTGCACTTTTGTGGCTGAATAATATTTTTCTATACTATTTTACTAATGCTGCTTTTATTTCAGAATCATAAAATGGCATGCAAGTCTTTTGCGACCTTACTAAGAATATGTATGTCTCTGCCTAAATGATTACATGCGAAAAAAACATGTTTGTAAATAATATGCTCTAGACAAGTAAAATTTTCATCTCCAGTGCAAGAAATTCAGTTATAGAGAAGGACAAATACCTGAATCATATTGAGTTTACCTGCCTTCCACACCTGACTATCTCTGGCAATGTTTGGATTGGAATTTTCACTTTTTAATTAACAAACAATTATGTGGCTGTAGTGGCCACATAATAATAATCAGACAGGATTCCCAATTGTTGAGGTTGATCTACTCAGTCCATCTAAACGAATTATAAATTAAGAAGAAATAAATCCTTAGTCTAATATTCTTTTTAATTCAGTTGGATTTTCATTAGTTTAAAACCTTACTAGATTTATTTTTGTTTCTGTTTTATTGATTATCTTATTTTTATTCATTTTTTGAATAAAAAGCTTTGAACTTTTGAAGGATTATTTTGGTTGAATTTATTTCCCAAAACCATTAATAAATTCTTGCTAAATGAATAGTGTGATTACTTTTTATTGATAATTGATGCCATTTTTTAAAAAAATTGCAGCATTATGGCATTTATTTTGGCAGCGTCATGGCTATAGCGGATCTTCTGAGTCTTCCAACCAAAGTAAAAATGATAAACTTCCAAAGCACCCTTGGAGATTTAGAAGGACAGCTGGATGCTATAACTTGAGTCAATGTCTTATTCTTCCTGGATCTAGCTCTACTCCCACTGCAACAAAAGGTGGTTGCATGGTAGATCTTTATGTAATATATTTAGTTTGCATTTTTTAAATGTAGGATTTTTTAATGATTAATGGGTGACATGAGTTATGGCAGAAGATGCAGAGTACAAAATTGTATTTCTTTGCTGAGGCCAGGCAATAACTGAGATTGAGAATTAAAATGAAGTGTTAGAAAATGAAAGTCAAGGGAAAAAGTTGGTAGCTTGGCAGCTGCGGCTGTGGAGCTTTTGGAGTGCTACTAAGAAAGGAATGAGTGGATAGTGATGGCAGCAGAGGTAGGCCTGAGGAAGAGGAACCAAATAAATGGAGGACAGAGCAATGTTGAGAAGTGTAGACCTGCAGGCTTTTAATGAACGGGAATGGAAACAGAGACTTGTGCATAGTTGGTTAATACAGATAATCCTCAACTTAAGACCTCAATTAACCTCAAAATTTTTGTTGCTAAGCGAAACAGTTAAGTGAATTGTGCCCCATTTTACAGCCTTTCTTGCCACCGTTGTTAAGTGAACCACTACACTTTAGGTTAGTGACTTGGTTGTTAAGTGAATCTAGCTTCCCCATTGACTTTGCTTGTCAGAAGGTCGCAAAAGGGAATCCCATGACTCTGGGACAGTGCGACCATCATAAATATGAATCAGTTGCCAAGCACCTGAACTTTGATCCCCTGACCATGGGGATGCTGCAATGGTTGTAAGTGTGAAAAAAGGTCATAAATCCATTTTTTTTCAGTGCTGTTGTAACTTTGAATTGTCACTAAATGAACTGTTGTAAGTTGAGGACTACCTCTAGAAGGAAAGGAGTGTGCAGAGAAGAGACAGGCTATGCAAACAAAGTAATATTTGAGACATTCTAGTTTACTATTAAAGAGATTCCAAACACAATACTGACTGTAGTTGTCAAGAACATTGTCAGCATTTACATTCCCTTGTTGAGTGGTAGGTGAAGAAATTGGGCAGGTGGAAGCTATGGCCAGGGCATCCTTCCTACAACTGGTGCATTAGTTGTATCAACATCTGGGAGAAGAACAAGTAGTAATAATGTATTCCATTATCACCACAAAGATAAACTACTGCAATATGCATTGTATTGTATTATTTGTAAGGACTGTTCAGAAATTACAATTACAATGTATAAAATGCAGTTGCCGGTGTGGCGGTAAATGGGAAGCATGTGACACCAATTCAGCAAGTGCTTTACTTGTTCCAAAGAAGTTTCTGGATAAAATCATAAACCACCTAGCATCCATCATAAGGAGCTCAGCAGAGAACTTGCGTCTTAGCTCTGGCCCTTATGTATAAAATCCAGAATGTTGTTTCTGATCTTGAAAGTTCTACATGATACCTCTGTGTCCACTTCTTTGTCCAGGAAGGAACATTTTTGATTTTCCAGTTATCCTGAAGTTATCCTGGCTATGAGAAAAGTGAGATCAGTGAGGGCCTGTGAACAATGTTTGTATGTTATAGTCCCCATTTTATGAAATAGTGAAATCTGTTCCCTCTCCCTGCCAACCAGCTAGACTAAGAGATTTTAACAACCCTCTACAGAGCAGTAAAAACGGAGCTGTTCCGTAGAGTTTTTGGTAGTTAAGGCTACCCATGTTGATGATGCCAATAGTTGATTTACTTAGGCATAATATTGATGAATTATCACAGTTTATATTCATATTTTTATTGTACATGGTCCCATTTTATTTTTATAAAAGTTGTATAGTTCAGGAATAGAGAAATTCAATATAAATAAACAAATTTAATTATTTTTTGTTTTCATTTTTCTTTCTTTTTGGATTTGAATATTGAAAACACAATTTACTCCTTAGTCTGTGGGCAGGAGGTCAGATTATACAATCTCCAAGCTTTCTTCTAACTCTGTGATTCTTGGACCATAAAGTATGTCTTGCTTTAGTGTACCTGTAAGCAGTGGTGGGATTCAGCCAGTTTGCACAATTTGGCAGAACCGGTAGCTAATTGTTTGTTGCCTAGGCCCAGAATGGATTTCTAGAAGCGGCATTCACACTGTGAACTGGTTATTAACGTATTTGAATCCCACCATGGCCTGTAAGGAATTACTTGGGGTTGGTATTTCTGCTTCTTCTTCCTAGGTTGGTACACTGTATAGGCAACCTGAGATATGTAAAAGCTCCTGAAGAATAATTTTTGGAAGCTAGGTCTGCTGATTGGATAAGTTAAGCTTGGTAAACATTTTTTTTTCAATTAGATGGAGAGGATAATCATTCATTCGAATCCAATAAAGAATACACAGTAGTGCCAAATGACATTGTAAATTACTGCACTGGCAAGATCCTTTTTTGTTGATTTAGTTTTGCATGCTTAATTTCTTGTGGTACTGATATTGGTTGTGCCGCAGAAAGGAAATAACAAGGAAGTCATATTTGTTACTCTTAGAGATGTTGAATGATGATCTTATGTTGGCATAAGATCTTTTATCTCTTTATTTAACTACTTCTAATATTATTTTATCTTTATTTTGTATTTACTTCAACTGTACATGCTTGTCATTAACACATGATTGGTTGGTGCTTTTACATATCCAATAAGCTGAAACCAGGCTTGGCAACTGCTAATACTGTAATATAACATTTTCTGTATATATGTATGTATGTATGAATATCTATATCTATATGCATATGTATATGTATGTATATATATGTATGTATGTATATATGTATGTATATATATATATGTGTGTGTATATATGTATATAAGGGACGTGGTGGCTCAGTGGGTTAGGATGCTGAGCTTGTCGATCAGAAGATCGGCAGTTTGACGGGTCGAATCCCGAGTGCCACGTAGCAGAGTGAGCGCCTGTTACTCGTCCCAGCTTCTGCTAACCTAGCAGTTCGAAAGCACGTAAAAATGCAAGTAGAACAATAGGGACCACTACGGTGGGAAGGTAACAGCGTTCCGTGTGCCTTTGGCGTCTAGTCATGCCGGCCACATGACCACGGAGACGTCCTCGGACAAGTGCTGGCTCTTCAGCTTTGAAACGGAGATGAGCACTGGCCCCTAGTTGGAAACGATTAGCACACATGTGCGGGGGAACCTTTACCTTTACCTTTACCTTATATATGTATATATATGTACAAAACTAAAATACTTAACAAATACTTAACATGTATGTATATGTGTATATACACACACACACACACACACACACACACACACACATATATATATATAAGAGAGAGAGTATAACTGATGTATCTTTAAATTGAGCAAAATTTATATATATGTAATATACAATTACAGGGACTACTCATTGTCATTGCAAGGGAATATTACTGTAATAAATTTTGTTAAATCATTTTGGAACTGATAGGTCAGAGAACTTCATTGTGCTGTTTCTGAAGTAGTGAATTTTGGTCTCTTGTAGATACTGAATTTTCATCTCTTGTGGCCACTTAAATCCTGTTCTATTTTATGAGCTACTCTGATATAATTAAATCAGAGATGCAGTCTTCCACTGAGTGGATTAATTTGCTGCTGTTAGTTTGGGTGTGCTAAATCTGTCAAGGATTAGATTAGATTACTTTTGTGTCTCTTTCAGCCCCATATTTCTACACAATTAAAAGTGTATGAGTTTTCTATAGATATGCAAGGCAGGTTTAACATAACATGAGTCTTCTGAATAATATAATCATCTAGTAGTGCCATTGTATTTAATTATATGTCTATCCTATTTACTATGGAATATTTTAGCCCATGACCAATAATCGGGATAGAATGGCTTTTTTTTTAACTGAACAAAATGAGGATAGAATTCTTTATTCTTAATGGCAAGGGATCAACTTTAATCCTTTTAACCCGTGAGATTTCATTTTTAATGGAGTTCTGATTGTCATACCCTAATATATAAGCTGAATTTTGTTTCTGTTTTTTTGCCAGGTTAATAGAGAGAGAGATATATTGTAGGGAATATAGTATGTATCTTGACATTAGCTGTTGGGGCTAGTCCTTGAAGTATAAGAAGGAAGTCCAAGAAGGGCAGAATATAAACTGATATGAAATAAATCTATAAATTATGATTAGTGATGACATATCTCTGTACTTTCAGGTCAGACTGTGTGTTTATTTTGGAGTTTGCATTTGCGCTTTACTCCAGAATTTTATAATGTTATCTAAAATACTGTAGAGGAAAGACAATGAAGGATTTTTTGGTAAACAAATGGACATTAAAAATATATTTGATTTTCATGCCTTTTTCCCCTGATAAAGCTGAGTGAATATGAGTAGTAGAAGTTTGAAAGTTATGAATCTGCCATAATTAGAAATCTGATATTGAATGGCATTGATAGAATACAAGAAGCTCATGTCATGATTATGTTAAGCATTAATGTAGTTTATTTGATTTAGGGTGATGAAAAAGGTACAGAAGTCTTTTAGGCTGCAATCTGTATTTGAGTGGCATGTTGGTTTAGGTGTTCTCTTCAATACGTATTACTTTTCTTTCCAATGCTATGTTTATATAAATGCATGTTTATATATGTATTTGAGTATTTCTCATGAACTCTTGCAAAAGAGTTTATTATTGCAATGGGAAGGGTAATTAATTATTTATTGACATTCTATAACATTGTAACATTTGATGTCTTTGTTTCCTAATTATTTTCTTTTCCCCCAGAAATTGAATCAGAAGGCTATTAGTGACTGCAGAACAACATTCACCACCAACATTTAAAAGACAAATGTGGATGTTATTTATAAGCATATTATATATGATGTCTGTATATCATTTACTGTATTATTGTTATAAACCAAATTATACAGTAATATGATATATTTTTGAATTTCTCTCTTGAACAGGAATGTGTTTGATGTGGTTTTTAATGTGCAAGATTCTAGGATATAGACTGCAAAAAATTGCAAAAAAGAAAACAATATTTTTATTTAGTACAAAGCTTTTATAAGAACTAATACTTCAAACTTTAATTAAATCTCTCTTTTTTGTAAAAATAACTTTTAATGGTTTTTGTTTAGCAGGTGCCCTATAACCTTTGGACTTTAAAGTATGTTATTTTCTCTGTGGCTGGAAGTTTCTGGGTCTTGATTGAACACATTATATTTTAAATCCTGTGATTTATGCATTCTATCTGCTGTTTCTTTGCCTGAGGTGGACCTAAAGTTGGTATTGAAGATGTCAAGGATGTTACTTCTGAATCACTTAAATTTTAAAGTTGAATTTCTGGGTTGACTTAAGATTTCATGATACTAATAATAATCATTTGGGTTTTTTCCAATGTATTTTCATCATTTGACAGAGAATGCTGATTATATTTTGATGTTTTGTTGTGTGTAAACTGCTCTGCAGTGGAATGGGTAGAATGAATGAACATAAATAAAACAACTCAGACACTTCTAGTCATAGTAAATATTTCTTATTTAACTTCCTTCCTTCCTTCCTTCCTTCCTTCCTTCCTTCCTTCCTTCCTTCCTTCCTTCCTTCCTTCCTTCCTTCCTTCGTATTCCCAGATTGTGAACTTCACCAACCCAATTATGAAATTCTCAGTTCAGATAGGGTTTAATTGAGCTATATTACTCCTCTAACGAGATTACCGTCTGTCCCCATTCTTTTTTCTGCATATTTACAGCTATATTAATGGCTGTGAGCAGCCTAATTTGAAAATTGATGGATTGGAACTACTATTCTACACTGAAGAGAAAGTTCTGGATGCTGCAGGCTTGCTTTAGTATAAGAATAAAGAAAATTGTAATAGTTGGCATGGGCTGGAAAGTTGCTCGGTTTCATTTATAGACATTTTAGTCCGTAATTCATATAATATTTGAAACAAAACCTAAGGTTAAATGGTAAAATTGACAATGTTAGGGACTATGCCATATTTGTAGCTTACTTATCATAGAGCAGTAGACAAGAGTTTGGCTACTGACTGTAGAATATGGTGCATTGATATCTTAATTCAGGGGTGTCAAACTCAATTTCATTGAGGGCCGCATCAGCATTGCGGTTGCCTTCAGGGGGCTGGGTGGGTATGGCCAGGGTGGACGTGGCCTATTGGGTGGGCGTGGCTAGAGTGCATATGGCCTCCTGGGTGGGCATGGCCACCTCTACATCGTTCGAATCAAGGGTGCCTATGGGGGCCTGGGCAGGAGTGGGACAGATCTGAGGGTCTCTGGCAGAAGGAGGGTCTCTGAGCCAGGGCCAAGGAAGTGGGGGCCATTCCCTCACTGTTTCCAGGATGGCTTCACGGGCCACATGAAACCGCTTCATGGGCCGGATCCGGTCCCCGGGCCTTGTGTTTGACATGTCTGTAATTGGTCATTCATTCATGCATTCTATAACCAGATTAATATTTGTAGACTCTTCTTCTGATGACTACCGCTCATAAGCCTCATATCTGTGGAATGATCAAATAGCCAGGCTGCTGCTTATCTAGTTTTTCAGAGTTTAAACACGTTGCTGGCTTCTGAGTTTTTTAAGCTATGGTCTCATGTCCTTCATGTTAGTTATTTACAGTATATTCTGATATGTTAACACTGGAGCAATATAATTATTCCAGATATTTAAAATTAATACATAACTGGATTAATTATAGCTAAGACAGATTCTGTAACTAAATCTTAGGGTGGAAAAGAAATTTCTTAGGAGGAAGTCTAATTTGGAAATGAAATGAACAACTAAGTGGTCTCCCTTTCCCTACCTAGTTATATTCAACAGCCATCCGCTTGGATGCTTTAGTTTTGATTTCTGCAGTAAGCAAGACATTGGATTTGATGGCCTATCTGGCCCCTTCAATCCTATTCCTTTTTAAGAGCAAGCACTTTCATATAATAGGGGCGTGGTGGCTCAGTGGGTTAGGACACTGAGCTTGTTGATCAAAAGGTCGGCAGTTTGGCGGGTCGAATCCCGAGTGCCACGTAGCAGAGTGAGCGCCTGTTACTCGTCCCAGCTTCTGCTAACCTAGCAGTTCGAAAGCACGTAAAAATGCAAGTAGAACAATAGGGACCACTACGGTGGGAAGGTAACAGTGCTCCGTGCGCCTTTGGTGTCTAGTCATGCCAGCCACATGACCACGGAGACCTCTTCGGACAAGTGCTGGCTCTTTGGCTTTGACACGGAGATGAGCACCGGCCCCTAGAGTTGGAAATGACTAGCATGCATGTGCGGGGGAACCTTTACCTTTACCTACTTTCATATAATCAGGTCGTCTGCCAAGAAAACCTAATTTGTCAAAAAGAACAGAAGTATGAAGTCTTCCCTTATCAGAAAATGGGTATGTTAAATAATCTAAGCCTGCTTTTCCCTTTTCCAACACAATACAAATAAGCACAGCAGTCTTAAAAGTACATCTGGCCTGAGTAAGTGATAAAAATCCTGTGAGAGTGTGGATTTTTCAATCTTGCCTTTGTATCTGTATTTGGTTCTAGCTAGAGCATCTCTCACAATCAAACAAGACAAGGAAAAAGAAGCAAGAGGTAGAAATAATACACAGATTTCTGCATCCTCAGCTGGAGCAAATGTTAGACAGATGGGTCTTCCACCCCGATTATTTTAACTTCCTAAATATAGAAATGTCTTTTTAAGATACATTTAAATTACTCAAGGGGGTGGTGGTGTTAGTTCATGCTAGGGCAGTTCTAATAAGTGCAACTAGAAGTTACATGCATGCAGGAGTTGGCTCTCTGATTCTCACTGATCTCAGTCTTGTTCACATTTCCTGTCCCCTCCGTTGTGTTTTCTGTCTTTGATAGATACAGTGTGCCATGCAGCGGATGAAGGCTGTATTCAGCATATTGTCCAGATGGCATACATCACAAAATGAAGGAACAGTAAAGGTCACAACAATCAAATCATAGTCATACAGATTTTACACTATCTCAGCAAAACTGGTGAAAGAAGTGGATAATGTTCCTTAGTACGTACATGTTATTTTTCCAGTCAGAAGCTTTTCCATGAGGTGGTGCTATACAGTAGAGACTAATCCAGAGGTAATCCTTACTTAACAAATCCCCTGTTTAGCAACTGTGCAAAGTTAAAACAATGCTGTAAAATTAACGTTATGACTGTCCTCATACTTATGACCATGGAAGCCGAAGGTCAAGTTATCAAAACATGGATGCTTTGTAACTGGTAAGCATTTCTGACTGTCTAATTGTCTTGTGCTCACGTGATCAGTATTTGCCTGCTTCACAACTGGCTTCTGAGAAACAGAATCAATGGAAAAGAAAATCTCAAGTCGTGATTCGGTGTTATCTTGCTTAATGACCATGTTACTTAGTGACAGAGTTGTCCATCCCATTTAGTTAAGCAGCTTGTTCATTTAAATCAGGGGTGTCAAACTCAATTTCATTGAGGGCCGCATCAGCATTGCGGGGGGCCGGGCGGGTGTGGCCTGGGTGGGCGTGGCCTACTGGGTGGGCGTGGCTAAAGTGTGTATGGCCTACTGGGTGGGCATGGCCAGCTCTACATCGTTCGCATCAAGGGTGCCTATGGGGGCCTGGGCAGGAGTGGGACAGATCTGAGGGTCTCTGGCAGGAGGAGGGTCTCTGGGCCAGGGCCAAGGCAGTGGGGGCCGTTCCCTCACTGTTTCCAGGATGGCTTCACGGGCCACATGAAACCACTTCATGGGCCGGATCTGGCCCCCGGGCCTTGTGTTTGACATGTCTGATTTAAATCAATATATCATATGCTGTATGTCGGAGGTCTTTTATGTATCTCTTTGTACGTTGGTTTTTATGAAAGCAAACCCTATGCTAGCACTCAGTTTTTACTGGCAAGGAAGCCAGCTTATATGGAAGTGTACGTGACAGTTATTTATGCCATAGATGCAGCTGTCTTTTAGAAAGTGATATGAGACACTTGATGGGGCAGTTCTGTTTTATCTCTCATATTTTATGCACTTTCAGTAATTTGTCCATATGAATCAAGAAACTAGCTTATGTTTGACAAAGATTTTTAATAGTACCTATTCTGATCCCATTATTCTAAGATACTTACACCATTACTAATTATTATAATGTGCTACCTAGACAATAGATCATAAATAGAATACCATTCCTCTGAGCAGGGATTAGTGTGTGTACAGCAGTTGACCATATATACAGACATGAATGAAAAGGTCTTTTAAAATAATAATAATAATGAAATAGACTAGATCAAGATTGTAGGAATTTTTGATAAATTTTTGGCTTATGACCATAATTGAGACTGGCAGTTATAGTCATAAGTCATGACAGTTGTAAAGTGGGTCACCACATGATCAAACCTTTGTGGTGGTGGTTAAGTGTATGTGGCTGTCATTAAGTGAACCCATTATTTTCTACGGCCAGTTTTTGCTGGAAATGAATTAAATGCCAGTTTCTAGCAAAATTGTCAATCGTGACTCTAGAATAATAAAGTATATATTTTTATATATCTGTGTGGCACTTTTAACAGAATAATAGAGTTGGAAGGCACCTTGGAAGTCTTCTAGTCTAACTCCCTGTTCAAGCAGGAACCCTATACAATTTCAGAGAAATGGATGTCCAGTCTCGTCTTAAAAGTGATGAGCACCCATAGCTTCTGAAGACAAGCTGTTCCACTTGTTGATTATTTTCACTGTCAGGAAATTTCTCCTTAGTTCTATGTTGCTTCTCTCCTTCGTTCGTTTCCACCCATTGCTTTCAGGTGCTTTGGAAAATAGGTTGAAACTCTCTTCTTTGTGGCAGTCCCTCAAATATTGGAACATTGCTTCCATGTCACTCCTAATCCTTCTTTTCATAGACTAGACCTACTCCATTCCTGTAACATTCTTCATATGTTTTATCCTCCAGTCTCCTAGTCATCTTTGTTGCTCTTCTCTGCACTCTTTCTAGAGACTCAACATCTTTTTTATATTGTGACAATCAAAACTGGATGCATATTCCAAGTGTAGTCTTACCAAGGCATTATAAAGTGGTACAACACTTCTTGATTCTATCATCTGTTAAAGCATCCTAGGAACTGCGTTGGCTTTTTTGGCAACTGCAACACACTGATGGCTCGCATTTAAGTGATTGTCCACTAGGACTCCTAGATACGTCTCATAGTTATTGCTGTTGAGCCAAGTACCACTCTACTACCCATACAGTGTTTTTTATCTGTGGTTTCATTGTGTTCAGTTTTGGACTTCTGTAGATGGAATCCACGCCTCGCTATATGTAAAAATGTTACATATCTGTAATTTTAGGCTTAATTTACATATGTATAAAGTATCTTTTTTAAGGGTCACAGTGAGGAAGTCTATACAGTATACCAGTAGCTGCTTCCTTTTCTTGCTTGTCATAGTGGATCTTATTAGATCAGTTTGGTCACAAACCTCCATGTGGCTTCCTTGAGGCGGCTGACTTCTTTGGAGTAATTTGCTTGGTGATGGTAGTGAAAAAAGTTGCTTGGCACCTTGACTCTATGTAGCTTTTTCCTCATTTCAGTGCAGAACCCTCTTGTGTTCTCACTATCCACAGCGTTAGAGTGAGCAACAAATAGTATGGGACAGCACTAGAGTCTAGCTGAACATCAAGTCATCCATTAAATGAGACCCTGAAAGAGCTACTCAGAGTGAAGGAACCATCATGAGCTTGAGATTGGGTTGACCTGGCAAGCTCCACTCTGACAAAGAAAGGCAGAAGATGACCAGATAGGGTTAGGGTTAGGGTTAGGAAAGAGGATGACCATAAACTCTAATCTATGCTCGCAAATAATGAGGCTTAATAATGAGACATGGTTTTCTATCCCTGGTTAATGGTGGAGCAGAATGCACAGAGGGCTACCTCTCTCTAAAGCAACACAAACATAATTAAACATTCCAATAAACACATCAATTTTTTTATTCTTTCCAATCTAGTAAAATGTTAGAAAAAAATTATACAGAGGTTTTGGGACTCTATAAGCAGGATAACTCTTCTGAAAGCAATGGGACCATGTTTGATGGGATGGTAGAGACTGGTGAAAGAAAAATTACATTCAAGAATGAGCTGTTTCCAGCAATCTGCTGCAGAGACAAATTTGGAATTTTGAGGAAAAGAACCATAGTGTGTGTGTGTTTGTGTGTGTGTGTGTGTGTGTATGTATTGCTGAATCTCTTTGCAGTATCCACAGAATCACAGAAAGAAGGGATTCTTTATCCCCACAGTGAACACTCTTTCTCCCAAATTAAAGTCTAGTTGCGTATGAGCAAATGAAATGCTCGGTTGATTTTGTCTTTTTTTTGCTGATTATATGCTCAACTTTTTTTCAAAAAAATCTATCACAAAATTGTTTTTTTTAATATAAAACAGGGACAGAGCTATCATGATATTGTGTAAGGTGTTCTTTCAAATATACCTGGCATATTAGGCATGGTTCAGCTTCAAAGGCCTCATTACATGCAAGCGGACCCTTTTGTTAGTTTTTAAATATAAATTTACTGAAAGTTATAAAAACGAGTAAAAAGTAATTCAAACAAACAGAAAAAGAAGGAAGAAAGGAAAAGGAATAAATAAAAGAAAGCTAAAGTACAAAAAAGGAAAAAAATAGATGAAAAAGAGAAAAGAAAGAAAAAGATATAAAGAAGTGTCTTCTGTTTTTTACAGCAGTTATAAGTACAACTGTTTGTTTACCTCTTTCTCTAAAGTTATATTACAACTCTCTCCTATAATCTATAGTATCTAATTGTCAAAACCATGGTAAGTTTATTTTCTGTTTTACGCAAAAAAATAAATAAATAAAAAATAAGGGGTTTCCTGCAAAATAAAAATAAAAATCCATAAGGGGTTTCCAGTTAGCAACAAACATAGATATGTCTTTTCTCTGATCAAACAAGTCAGTTAGACCATCTTAGCAAATTCTGCCATCTTCACCAGCCATTCCTCCATTGTAGATATTTCTAAATCTTTGCATCTTTTTATGTACTTGTTTTTCTGTTTGAAATTTCAATCAAAGTTTATCTGTTTGTTCTCCGATTCACCATGCATTCAGTGATGGATATCTTGTAAATGTATCCTTGATATGTTTTCAAATTTCTGAAAGTGCTCATTAGCCCAGAAAGTATAGAACCCCACTATTAGTATAGAACGACTGAACTATATTTTTCAAAGATCCTGGAGCACTGGGGAACTACCAGAGGACTGGAAGAGAGCTGATGTAGTTCCCATCTTCAAAAAAGGGGAAAAAATAGATCCAGGAAACTACAGACCTATCAGCCTGACCTCAATACCTGGGAAGATTCTGGAAAAGATAATCAAACAACAAATCAGCGAACACCTTGATGGAAACAAAGTCATCACTAAAAGTCAACATGGGTTTGTCAAAAACAGATCATGCCAGACAAATCTTATTACATTCTTTGACCAAGTGACAAAACTAGTGGACCAGAGGAATGCTGTAGATATAATTTACTTGGACTTCAGTAAGGCATTTGATAAAGTAGATCACAAAGTACTACTTGATAAGATAGAAAAATGTGGGTTAGATAGCATTACCACCAGATGGATTCGTAGCTGGCTGACAGGCCGTACTCAGCATGTGGTCCTCAATGGAATCGCATTTACATGGAAGGAAGTGTGCAGTGGGGTGCCCCAGGGCTCTGTTCTGGGCCCAGTGCTCTTCAACATCTTCATTAATGATTTGGATGAGGGGATAGATGGGGAACTCATCAAATTTGCAGACGACACCAAGCTGGCAGGAATAGCCAATACTCCAGAAGATAGGCTTAAGATACAGAAGGATCTGGACAGACTCAAACACTGGGCACTATCTAACAAAATGAAATTCGATGGTGAAAAAAGTAAGGTTCTACATTTAGGCAGGAAAAATCAAATGCAGAGGTATAGTATAGGTGGTACCTTGCTCAATAGTAGTAACTGTGAGAGGGATCTCGGAGTCTTAGTAGACAATCACTTCAATATGAGCCAGCAGTGTGCTGCAGCTGTCAAAAAAGCCAACACAGTGCTAGGCTGCATTAACAGAGGGATAGAATCAAGATCAAGTGAAGTACTAATACCACTTTACAATGCTTTGGTAAGGCCACACCTGGAATACTGCTTCCAGTTTTGGTCACCACGATGTAAAAAAGATGTCGAGACTCTAGAAAGGGTACAGAGAAGAGCAACCAAGATGATTAGGGGGCTGGAGGCTAAAACATATAGGGAACGGTTGCTGGATTTGGGTATGTGTAGTTTAATGAAGAGAATGGTGAGGGGTGACATGATACCAGTGTTCCAATATCTCAGGGGCTACCACAAAGAAGAGGGAGTCAAGCTATTCTCCAAAGCACCTGAAAGTAGGACAAGAAGCAACGGATGGAAACTAGTCAAGGAGAGAAGCAACCTAGAACTAAGGAGAAACTTCCTGACAGTTAGAACAATTAACCAGTGGAACAACCTGCCTCCAGAGGTGGTGAATGTTCCAACACTGGAGGTTTTTAAGAAGAGACTGGACAGCCATTTGCCTGAAATGGTATAAGGTTTCCTGCCTGAGCAGGGGGTTGGACTAGATGACCTCCAAGGTCCCTTCCAACTTTATTATTATTATTATTATTATTATTATTATTATTATTATTATTATTATTATTATTATTATTATTATTATTATTATTATCCCATTTTAGTTCAACTTCAGAGCTAGGTTTCATACTGAGCCTGGTTTAATTGCTCAATTAGTGGCTAGAATTAGATGAGAAGGAAAAGCAGGTTGTGGTACCCAATTTGAAATCTGGGTACCATAACATGATGCTCCTGAAAATAAAGTATGCTGAGATACAGTATGTTAGTGGTTCCAGACTGTGGGAATATAAATCTATATTGGAATTCTCAAATAATTTACAGAAGAGTAAGCCTACCTGGAACCATATTTTTGAGAAAACTCACTTAGAATTATACTGTCTGTATTGGAAAAACATGAGGAACTTAACCATTTTTATCTTTAGAATCTTCTATCACCAGTGATATTTTTAAAAATGAAAAGTGTCTTGGAAAAATTAAAGAAGCAGGAAGTTTTATGATAATCGGATTATTGCGGAAATAAACTTCAGTGAAAAGGGGCTAGCCAAAAAAAAAAGAACAAAAAGAACATAACATATTTTACCCTGAATCCTCTGTTCGGTTCCTCTGAAATCTCACATATCTCCATTTAAAATCTAGCAATACACCTAAGAAAGTGTGTTTATTCTTTTCTCCTCATTGGACTTTTATTTCCATATGAATAGCAGGCTTTGAGCCAGCACTTTCCCTGTGCAATTTAGACCAGAAGACAAGGAGGCCACTGTTCATGGACTGAATGTTCAGCCAGTCTTGATGTCATCTGTCTTTATCAATGCGTTTTATTCAGTGTTCTTCTGTATGCCTGGTGTGGGCAGGGGTGTTGGCATTCAAGGGGAAGGGAGAGTTCACTTCTGTTAAACAGACTCAACTAGTCTGTGAAGTACTTCAAAATTCTAACCCTTCCAACTCTAAAGCTTTACAACTTATCACAACTTTTTTTTAAAGACTTGCAACTAGTTTTTCATAAAAAAAAATCTTAGCATTAACCTTTGCTTTTGTATAGTTACATGCTACAGTGTGTGTGATTTATTTACTTAGCTGCTTCTCTTTTTTATTTGCTCTTTCTCACACTTCGCTATGCTGCTTTTCTGCAGTATTTCTTACTCCATAGGTCCCTTTCTTGCTTGCATACACTCTAGTTCAAACGAGTAAGCATTCTCAATATACCATTGTCACAAGATAAAATCTATCTTCCTTAGAGATGTATCCTAGCAACTTAATGAAAAGGTAAAAAGAAGTATCATGTTTGAGAGGTGTTCAAGGGTCATTCACTGAATCTTGAATGGACTGAAGGGATGCAGATTAAGTGCCTAATGAGCAAGCCATCCAAAGCTACTAGGATTTGTTCGCTAAAATTGCAGTATGGCCTCAGGTTATATACAAAACTGCAGAGTATTCCTGGAGTTTTTTCTCTTAACAAGAGAGAGAAAAATATATCTGGACTGCCTGCCTCACAACATCTGTTCTGCAGACAGTTTTTTTTCCCCTATTAGTTTTTGTTATCAGGCATTCGACTGGCTTAACAGGAGATGTCCCTGGTTTCACCATGGACAAGCTATAGGTGACTGAAGAGTAGTGAAATTCTTTTACACCTGAATCACAGAAGATAGCCTTTTGATACTGGTTGTATATTTGTAAGTTTGAAAGCTAGAAGGACTAAAAAAGTCAAAATGGTAGCTGCAACCATACCATAAAGCCTGCTCTACCCCCCCCCCTCTTTTATGTGCACAACATGTGTAAGAAAAAAGAGGTCAGTCACAGAGCCAAGTCTTCCATTTTGATTTTTTGGATACTTCTCCCTGGCTGAGAGCAAATTATGGATGATGTCACAAAACACTCGTCTGTTAACAGAACAGCTACCATGTTCAGCAGTGGCCAGTTATAACATTCCAGCCACCTAAATTACTTGTTCCAATCCCAGTTTAATTGTGTCTTTTTTATTTCAGGAAATTGGGGAAGTGGGTACACACATCCAAGTACAATAAGGGGTGAACTTCTTTTGATTACTTCACTATCTATATTTATTGGTGATTGTAAACTTGTTACGTACTTTTTACATGAAAATGAAAAAAGATGAACTTGTGATTTATGGCTTTGATGATTAGACATGATAGGTTATACAAAGATGGGTATTATATAACTTTAGAGACAGAGAGAGATAACAATTTAATTGTACTTATAACTGTTGTGAAGAATGGTGGAAGCTACTTCTTTGTATCTTTTTTCTTTCCATTCAATTTTTCATTTTTCTTTTCTTGCACTTTTTTGCTTTCTTTTTTCTTCCTTACTTTATATTAGTTTGTATCAGTTTGTATTTTTTTAAAAAAAACTTTCAATAAAAATAATAAAAAACCCAAACTTAATAGAGGCTGCAACCATTTTTCAAGGCATCCTGTGAGGTCTGTGCAGAGCTCTGAGGCTATACAGGTAGTCCTTGATTAGTGACCATAGTGGAACCTGCCACTTATAAGTCATGACAGTGGTAAAGCAGGTTACCCATGACCAACCTGATTTTTTTGTTGTCATAAAGCAAATGCCACAGTCATAAAGGAAAGACTGTGATCATAAAGTAAATATCGTGGTCATAAATTGAACCCATTGTTCACTATTGGGTGTGCTGAAAACAGTAAATTCCAGCAAAAACATCATAAATTGCAGTCATTTAACTGTGTGACAGTGCAAATGGCCGTACGGTTAGGCGAGTTGCGATGTGCCCAAAATGCAGTACCTGATAACTTGATCAGTGTGTGTGTGTGGGGGGGAAACAGCTGTCAGAACTTTGGAACCAAATCATAAATACCTCTTGGGTGGGTCCATTGTAACTTTGAATGGTCACTAAGTGACCAGTCACTAGTCAAGGACTACCTGTAAATTGAACCTTTATTTTGGAGCTTCCTATTATATGAAGAAAAAAGTCTCCAAAAGGTGAAAGAGGAGTTTGGTGAGCACCAAGAGATAGAGAGATCACTGGGCTGTTTGGTTCCTGTGAATACAACATGTACCTCTGAATTATGTCCCTGAGATTTGGGATTTAAAACCAAGCGCTTTGACTATACAGTAAGAATATGTCATCATAGCTGCTTATAGGCTGCCACTAATTTCTGGAACTTTATCCCTAAGAATAGATTGTCCTGGAAGGTGTGCTTCTGAATTGAAAGAGCTTACAATGTTATCCTTAAGAATTGAAGGAGACAATACTCATAATAGCCAATATATTAATAACAATTTCAACTTGTTCTCACTGAGTTTCAGTTTGATCTCCCACATCCAGTTTGTTCTTTGAAACATTGAGAAGCTTCGAGATATTCATAAATTGGTTAGAAGGGAGTATCATCAGCATATTGATATAAAGCAGTTCTAAATTTCTCCTTTCAGTTGCTTCCCGAGGACAATAAAGAACATACAATAGAAAATAGAATCTTACAGGAACCCATACAATAATTCCCAGGGGTTAAGTGGAAAACAGCAAGTATCACTTTCTCATAGCTCTCAGAAAAATGGGAGAGAATACAAACCCTGGTTTGCTGAAGTATCACAGGTTATGAGTGCCATTAGTATCAAAAGCTGATGAGAAATCAAAGAGTATCACCAGAGTTGTACTCCTCTCTGTTCTGCTATAGATCATCCATCAGAGCAATCAAGGCTGTTTCTGTGCCAAGTCCAGGTCTGAATCCAACCGAAAAGGACCAAGATAATCTGCTTCATCTAAGCTCGTACAACTGCTGCACCATTGCTTTTGCCACCAGATTTGCTAAATATGGAATATGGGACACAGCTGTTAGTTGTTAAATCCAGCCAAATCTAAGATGTTTATTAACAAAGACCTTATTATCACCTTTAAGGGCTGGAAAATTTGCTGCAAAAAGCGGAAGAGTATTAATCTCAGATATCATCAACAAGGCAAAGACTTTGAAGGCCCTTGATAAATCAAGCCAAAATGAATCTAAATTGTTGTTGCTCTTACGATTACATTTATAAGCTTCCAACTACAATAGACTACTGGATGGCATATAAAATTAGAAACCACTCTACCCCCCAAAAACCTAGAAAAAGATCATTAAAACAAATGATAACGCAGTTTGAAATAAATCTTATAGGCAACAAAGTCAAACAAGACAGTAGCCCTGGACTGTCCCTACCCTAGCTCTGAGTCCAAAATCAGGTTTTTGATTTTTTTCAGAACCCTAGGAAAGTGGAGGCTGCAGCTGAGTAGGCATGCTTCCTTGGTCCCCTAAGTTGACAATGCTTAATAGAGGGGACCTGGAGTGCACTGACTCTGTTGGAATATTCTGGGCAGGTAGAAACAATTGGAGACAAGAGGTCCTTCATATACTCAGGCCCTCTGTCGTGTGTGATTGTGCAAACACTTGAAAAAGCATGGATCTCAACACAAATGTAAGCGTTCCTGCTTGCAAAAATTATTCCTAATGGAAAAGAACCTGGGTGCTATTTGGGGCCAATGAATAGTCATCACTGGAAGAAAGTTGCCTTAGGCTCCATTTATGAAATCAGGGAGGATCTCATAAATACTTTTCCACTCTTGACTGCTGTTTATGACCAGTTGTGTACACTATTGGATCTGCACTGTAGTTGCGTATATCTTCCCATTTTAGTGTTTGGAAACATTCCATAAGCTGTGGGGTCCAATACAGGACTTCCAGGATTTAGGATCTACTGTATTAGTTACCTGAGAAGAAATCTGAATGGGAGATGCTGGAATTAGATTGGCTTGGTCAGGATTGAAAAAAACGTCTTAAATCATTGGATTTATCAGCTTGTGTCAGTAGAGCAACTTAATCTCACCTTTATTCTCATGGGGGAAATAAGCTCTAACCTTTGACATTTTACCAGGGGATAGTCTGCACATGCCACGGAACCTGGCTTGCATCACGGAGACTTGGTTGGGCCCAGAGGGTGGGGTCCCTTTGGTTGACCTCTGCCCACCAGGCTTCCGGGTGCTGCACCGGCCAAGAGCTCAAGGTAGGGGTGGGGGAGTGGCGGTTATTATTAGGGAGACCTTATGTCCGCGGGAGACCACCGTTTCTCAGATAGTCGGGTGTGAGTCTCTCTTTGTGAGATTTGGTTCGGGGGCGCAGTTGGGTTTGCTGCTGACGTACATTTCGCCTAGTCGTACAGCGGCAGCCCTGCCCGAGCTGCTTGATATCCTCTCAGGGTTGGTGGTTGAGTTTCCCAAACTTATAGTTTTGGGAGACTTCAATCTACCATCCCTGGGAGGCTCATCTGAGCTAGCTCGGGAGTTCATGGCTTCCATGACGGCCATGGACCTGACGCAAGTAATTTCTGAACCAACTCATGAGGGAGGCCACACTCTTGACCTGATTTTTTTATCTAGACGGTGGTTGGATGATCTTGGTGGGGGCTCTCCATTTATTATGCCCCTGTCATGGACCGATCATCATCTCCTGCGGATGGTCTTCCGTTTTGCCACCCCCCGCCGTGGGGATACGGAACCAATTAGATGGTACCGCCCCAGACGCTTAATGGATCCTGATAGATTCCAAGCGGCGCTGGGGTCCCCACCTGCCTCCATTGCTCACAGCTCGGCGGATGCCTTAGTGGAAACCTGGGAAAGGGCAGCCACTGAGGCACTTGACCGGGTTGTACCCTTGCGGCCCCTGACCCGGCGCAGATCCCAGCGAGCTCCATGGTTCTCCGCGGAGCTCCGGGAGATGAAGCGTCGGAAACGGGGCCTAGAGAGCTGTTGGAGGTCGAGCCGATCCGAACCCGACCGGTTGCGGTTAAGAACATATATTAGGTCTTATCTCGCAGCGATGAGGGTGGCGAGGTGTAATTACTTCTCTACCCTCATTGCGTCCACAGATAATCGCCCGGCCGCCCTGTTTAGGGTGACTCGCTCGCTCCTTAATCAGGAGGTGAGGGAGGATCCCTTGCAGGGTCCTGCTGAGGAATTTAGTCAACATCTGTCGGATAAAATCGCTCGGATTCGGACCGGTTTGGACTCCAGCTGGGCAGAGTCAGGCGATCAGGACACGGACGGTCTTGTCAATGTTATCTGGGAAGAGTTTGATTCTGTGACCCCTGATGAAGTGGACAGGATTATGGGGAGGCTGAGCTCCTCCACATGTTTGTTGGATCCGTGCCCTTCCTGGCTGGTTTATGCAGCTAGGGAGAGGACACGAGGCTGGCTCCAGGCGGTTATATCTGCTTCTTTGAGTGAGGGTTGTTTCCCCACCGTCTTGAAGGAGGCGGTGGTGAGACCTCTCCTCAAGAAGCCTGCCTTGGACCCAGCTGTATTGAACAACTTTCGTCCAGTCTCCAACCTTCGCTTTCTTGCGAAGGTTGTTGAGAGTGTGGTGGCGCATCAGCTCCCTCTGGTCCTGGATGAAGCGGATTATCTGGACCCCTACCAATCGGGTTTCAGGCCCGGGTACAGCACGGAGACGGCATTGGTCGCTCTGGTGAATGATCTCTGGAGGGCTCGAGACAGGGGATATTCCTCTGTCCTAGTCCTATTAGACCTCTCGGCGGCTTTCGATACCATCGACCATGGTATCTTGCTGCGGCGTCTCAGGGGATTGGGAGTGGGAGGCACGGTTCTTCGGTGGTTCTCCTCCTATCTCCTGGGACGTTCGCAGTCGGTGTTGGCAGGGGTGCAGAGATCGGCCCCTAGGTCTCTCGTTTGTGGAGTTCCTCAGGGGTCGGTTCTCTCGCCTCTCCTGTTCAACATCTACATGAAACCGCTGGGTGAGATCATTCGTGGTTTTGGAGTTGGGTATCATCAATATGCCGATGATACCCAACTTTTCTTTTCGACCCCAAACCACCCCAGTGATGCCCTCGCTGTGATGTCCCGTTGCCTGGAGGCGGTTCGGGTCTGGATGGGGAGGAACAGACTTCAGCTCAACCCTGACAAGACTGAGTGGCTGTGCATTCCGGCATCCCGGGACATTCAAAATGTTCCATCTCTTTCTATGGGTGGTGAGCTTTTACCCCCCATGGATAGGGCTCGCAACTTGGGAGTCCTCCTAGATTCACGGCTTACCCTAGAAGATCATGTAGTGGCCGTGACTAGGGGGGCTTTTGCCCAGGTTCGCCTGGTGCGCCAGTTGCGGCCCTATCTGGACCGGGATGCCCTGTGCACGGTCACTCATGCGCTCGTGACCTCTCGCCTTGACTACTGTAATGCTCTCTACATGGGGCTTCCCTTGAAGACCACTCGGAGGCTCCAACTGGTACAGAATGCGGCCGCGAGAGTTGTCTTGGGAGTTTCCCGGTACTCCCATGTTACACCTTTGCTCCGCGAGCTGCATTGGTTACCAGTTGTCTTCCGGGTGAGGTTCAAGGTCTTGGTTATAATCTTTAAGTCCCTACATGGCATGGGTCCGGGGTACCTCGGGGACCACCTGCTGCCGGCTTCAACTCCCCTCCGCCCTGTGCGTTCCCACAGAGAGGGCCTCCTCAGGGTGCCTCCGGTCAGGGAATGCCGACTGGCGGCCCCCAGGGGGAGAGCCTTCTCTGTGGGTGCCCCGGCTTTGTGGAACCAACTGCCGGTGGAGCTCCGGATGGCATCGGACCTCCGAACTTTCCGTCGTGGTCTGAAGACCCATTTGTTTGAATTGGCCGGTCTGGCCTGATGGGGGAGCTGGGTTTTAAATTGTCATTTTAGATTGCATTATTGTTTTTTAATTGGGCACTGATTTAATCTTTGTTTTAACTTTTGTATAGTATTGTATTTTTATTTATATGCCCTGTGAACCGCCCTGAGTCCCCAGGGAGAAGGGCGGTATATAAATTAAATTAACATTAACATTAACATTAACATAACTTCTGGGAGTCTTGTAAATTTACCATCCTGTCCAAGAAAAAGTTTGAAGGTTTCACTTACTTATAGGCAGGGGGGACGTTTGGGAAGAAAGGTGCACAGATGATAGAACTGCTTTAATTTGATTCTGCCTACCTATTGCAGGCTAGGATTTGGGCCTTTTTGTCCACAGTCATACTCTTAATAGTCATGGTTATGGATTGCACATTATAGTTGTTAGCTTAATTTGGTTTAATGATTGGTAGCTCTTAGAATTCACTAGCTAGGGATAAAGAATGGGAATTTTAAGAAACTGCATTCTGGCCCTTCTAAATGGCTGTTCAGTAAATGTTCTCCATAGATTCCAGAACTGTAATGTAAACCTACAGTCACATGTGTAGAAATATTCATATTCTTATTCATTTTAACTTGCAACATGGATGTTAAATGAATGACTTATTTGTTGGCTTTGATGAAAGGATGAGGCAAATGACAACAGACAAATTACTGTACAGTGCCTGAAACCTGTTATTCATAGCACTCTCTCTCCCGAAGTGATACAGTAAACAGCACTGGCATCCTGTCTGCCTTATAGTCTTCTGTCATTAGCAAAGAATTGTTAATTAATCCCCAAGTTTGTCCCTTATGGGAGAGAAGAGATTAGCCATTTTTCTTTGAAAATATTATAAAACTCCAGCAATAAGAAAAGATCTTCCAGATAATGGAATGTTTCTATCACAGCTACTTTTTCTACAGTTTAGCTAAGGTTGCTAATTAATTTAAAGAATTAAATTGAGAGGGGTTTCAGAGGAGAAAAGCTCTGATACTTTTTTTTAAAACATTTAAGTTACCTGGAGATCGATTTCTTTCTTTCTTTATCTCATTAGAATAATGACAGTTCTCAGTTTCTGTCCATCCAAGAATTATTATTTAACTAACCTGTCTTGAGTATTGAATAGACAGAGAGGCAGGATATATAGATTTAATAAACACATAAGAGCAATAAGGTGAAACAAGTTTATTATTGCTTAACAGCTATCCAGATCATAATCCATTCAACTGTTTATTTATCAAAACAGAGAAAATAGTAATACATGACTGTCATCTCACCACATTTAACTGAGAGTACTTCTGGCCAGTAAAACATTCCTTACTGGTTGCTTCAGTGGCATACAATCATGCAAAAGTGGAGCCTTGTTAACAAGAGACAGAAAATACCCTCATACATCCTGAGCCCTTATAACAGGAGATACTGCCCAGACTTTATTTCATCAAAACCTCTTCCTATTGACCAGGCTAGCAACAATTGGTGGGGAAGAAAAGTAGAAACAAACCCTTCTCCCAGTGGAGGGAATGCTTCATCAAATTCACAAGAACTGGCATTTTTCACCCTTCTGTGATAAATGCATTTTTAGTACTCCAGCTATTATGTCAGACTAGTGATTGGGAATTGTTAGGTAGTTATTAGCATGTGGGAGATCCCTCTCATGCTTATCTTTTATTTGAGATTTGGTCAGACACCATTTCTCTTGATACAGATCTGCTTGATGAAAAAGCTCATAAAAACCCAGTTTCCAATGCCAAAGAACGTCAACTGCAGTGAGTATTGGTAGTGGGAATAGTCTCTATCTATACATCTATCCGTTCGTCCATCCATCCATCCATCCATCCATCCATCCATTCATTCATTCTAAGCTGGTTCTTTGGAAATACATAAAAATTCTCTGTCAATTTTGATAAAGTAAAATGCAATTCAGGTTGAATATCAAAAATGTAAAACCTGATTTTTAAGAACAGTCAAATTAAAATCTCAGTTAAAAGATCCTAGCAATCTTTGCACACACACAAGCGTTACATTTACTGACAAGTATTATCTTTGTTTTATTTGAACAATAGAGCAGCAGAATGTGTTTTGATTGAAGGCTGTGTCTTGCATGGGTTCTTTTGTATCATTCCTAAATGTGGACATAAAATTGATGCCTTAAAAGTCAAGTGCATCAAGTCATTGTATGCCAAGGCAGGTCAGTTGGGTTATATAATTGTCTCTAATTAACACTCTTGGAAATGGTGTGACATTCCTTATGTGCAGCCCTGGCCTTCAAAAGTGTGAAAATAATTTGCAGATTCCAGCAAAAAACTGCTTGCTGGTCTGAACTTTACATTTAAAGGCCAAGTAATCACTGTGACAATTTGTCACAAAAGTGGTATGGCTTCCTTTTCCTAGATTTGTGGTTCAGATCTCCTACTAGCTACATACAGCATCTTCTTAATGAATAAGACTTTATGGACTGTTAGCTACAATTTAATAAACAGGAAAGGAGAAATTTGTGTGAATTAACAAAGAACACTGAAATGTAAATGTGTAGATTTTTTTAAAAAAAATGTCGCTAGAAGAAATTGGTCTTAAATTTAGTGCAGTTAAAGCAAATAGATTCCTCTCAATCGCTTTAACTACAGGCCATCTGCTTTTTACATATTGGTTTACTCCTAGTCCAATTAGAATACCTTGCTTGCAGTTAGGCGGAATTCCCCACCAGTGGGTTTTGTAGACCCCCCAAGTTGCATATTACTATGGCTCTCATGATTGTATAAGTCTTTTTTAAGATGTGAATCTTAAACCAATAATTTTTAAAAAGTACAAATAGAAATAGTGGCATAGAGCTTTATATTAGGATCAGTTAAAACCTGGGCAATCCCACACGGCAGTCTAAATTGTTTGTCTCTTATGCTGCCCCTGACTATTTCTTAAGCAAACATTAAAAATTCCACTGGTTTGCAATGGGAACCAATTGGACTACAGCCACTGTAAGACTGGGTTGGTGGTTCCATTGCTTCTTGCCCTTCACATCCCTACTTGCTGGCTGGATTCCCTGTTGACTGGTTTACTAATGTCTGCCTTTTCCTTTTAGGGATTATTCCCCCCTCACTAGTCCCTGTGCCTTTTCTTTTTATTCCTATGTATTTGTATACATGGGTGTTTTCTCACCTCTTCCCTACATCCTCCTTCCCATTTCTTTGACCCACAGTTCCTTTCTTTCTTCTACTATTCTCTTATGGTAACATCATGGTATCATGATACAATCAAAGCAATAGAGAACAAGTTGTTCTTTCATTCCTACATTATTCTTCTCTCAGTGGAAGTGTTTCTGATATTTTAGAATGATATTTCAGCTTCTTAGGAATAAAGTAGCAGGATTCATACATTCTAATTACCAGTTGTCTTCCGGGTGCGATTCAAGGTTCTGGTAATGGTCTTTAAGGCCCTACATGGCATGGGTCCGGAGTACCTCGGGGACCACCTGCTGCCGGCGTCAACTTCCCTCCGCCCTGTGCGTTCCCACAGAGAGGGCCTCCTCAGGGTGCCTCCGGTCAGAGAATGTCGGCTGGTGGCCCCCAGGGGGAGGGCCTTCTCTGTGGGCGCTCCGGCTTTATGGAATCAGCTGCCGGTCGAGCTCCGGATGGCACCTGACCTTCGCTCCTTCCGACGCGGTCTGAAGACCCATCTATTTGAAAAAGCCAGCCTGGCCTGATGGGGGATGTGTTGGGGTTTTAATGGGGATTTTTATATTGTTATTGATTGTTTTAGCTGGGCTACTATTTAATTCTTTTTTAATTTTTGTATTTTGTATTTTTTATATGTGCCCTGTTCACCGCCCTGAGTCCTTCGGGAGAAGGGCGGTATATAAATATAATAAAATAAATAATAAAATAAATAAAATAAATAATTTAAAGATGCTTTAAAAAAAATAAAGGAAAGGGAGGTAAAGCTGTACTGAGAGCAGAGTCTAGAACAAAGTGATGTATGCTTTTAATGTTTTCTTTAAGTTGGTACTCAGTTTTAATTTTAGGATTTGTTTATAGAATTGTACAGCAAGATTTTGCCTTGTATTGGTGAAGAAAGAACAACTGTTAAAAGTATAGTGTAGAAAAATGCTGAAATAAATGTTAGACTAAGTGAAGAATGAAAGTGAAAGTTCAGTGCATTTAAATACTGTATGTTGTACTGTAGATACAGTAACTGACAGACTGTTTAAAGGCCATTATTCTTGAAGATGGTGGAATACTGGTAACAAATGAAGGAAATGGGAGCTGGTATGACACCTTCAGCCCTCGTATCTGAAGCTGTTTGGAAAGATTCGTGTCCTTGGAGTATAAGAACGTTGGAAGCCAGAAATGAGATGAGACGAATGAGGGATGCTTTCAGTTAGAGTGCTCATCAGAACATGTCTCTTGTTGCTACCATTAAGAGTTAAAAAAAGATGGCTTAAAATGAAACCAGAAAAGACAGAATCTGCTGTTTTGACTTGTGCTATCAA
This sequence comes from Vipera ursinii, assembly GCF_947247035.1. Lineage (NCBI taxonomy): Eukaryota > Metazoa > Chordata > Lepidosauria > Squamata > Viperidae > Vipera > Vipera ursinii. The sequence goes on from NC_139514.1 coordinate 26,496,451, forward strand.
GCTGCCTTATTTGAAGGTTACTTTATCATGACTGGAGAGGGGAAAATCCACCAAAGCTGGAAGAACAAATTAGCAGCAACAAAACAGCATGAGGCGAGCAACCAAAAGAATTGTAATGGATTGTTGCAGTGCAAAACAAGTTGGTAGCAGTTTTTGAGGATTCTCAGTTCCATATATCATTCTGAAGATGCCCTGAAGATGCTAAATAGTTAGAAAAAGTACTAGTACCTCCTATTTCCAGGGTGAGGGATAGAAAGGGCTAAAGAAAATCTTTAGTATAGAGTATAGAGAAGAAGAAGAAATACAAGAACTCTTAAGAAAATAAACAGCTTTAGGAAGGAAGGAAGTCTGAGAAATTCCAGATAATTCCCCCATGATTTTATATGGTATAAGAGGGGCAGAAACTTTAACAATTCTATTATTATACCCTCCAGTAATAATGTGGAGTAGTCCTTGTGTATCAGTTTTCTGACTTGACTTTATTGATCTGACAATAGTAAAATGCTGTGTATGTTTGCTGCATTGCTTACTAAATAGGCTTCTAGGGCCAATTCAAAGAGGTAGTTATTACCACCAGCAGGATGTATTGGTCATTGTCTTCACAAATTGAAATCAGCCCATCGGACCTGATCATTTAGAGAAGGCCTGTTGTAGGTTGCCCTTCTCATGAGTTTCATGGGGCAGAACACATTCTTTGTTATGGCCCCTATTTTATGGACTACTTCCCCCCTGCAGCTATATTTTGGAATCAGTAGGGTTTCAGCAGGCATTTTACCTTTAGCATAATTGAATTTAAGCTTTTTACTGATGATTTTGTTATCCAGATGTAGTTTTTAGTGCACTTTTAGTGGACTTTTTTTACCTAGCTTAAAGTCCATTTGGGTGGGCTATAAATATTGTTGAATAAATGAATGAATGAATCAATGAATGAATGAATGAATAAATAAATAAATATTGTTAAATAAATAAATATTGTTAAATAAATAAATACGTTTTATTATTTTAATAGTTTTGCTTTCCTGCTTTTTGATTTTTGCAGGATAAAATATTTTTGCACAGCATGCTACTCTTTCCAAAACTTGCTTATGTTCTTAGATTAAATAAATATATTTTGTATCTTAATCCAGTGTACATTTTCTCCTCCCAAACTACTGTAAGATAAGTGATACTAAATTAGTAACTCAGTGTTATTCTATTTATTTATTCATTAGATTTAGATCTCACCTTTATTTTGTACACCCAGAGTGCTATAAAGTAATGCTTGCTCCTTCTATTTTTCCACAACACGCCTCTCGGGTAAGTTGTGTCTGTGAGAAAGTGAGTAGCCCATAATCACCTAGCCACCTTTTGTGCCTAGGGAAGCAGTAGAATTCAGTTTCCCAAGTTTCTAGTCCAGCACTTTAACCACTATACCATTCATCTTCCAAACTTTGTGCTAATGCTGCATCATGCACACAGTATGTATCCTCTAAGTTAAATTTCAAAGGAGACTGATTCTGAAGGATTGTAAAATAAGGTAAAATAGGACAATGAGACTAAACGGTTCCCAGTTGAATTTTCCTCTCGAAACTGCTTCTTAACGAATGAAGTGAATATAATTAATGTCTTTGGCAGGTGTTCAAATCTCGGTGGGTACTGCAGAACTATGCTGTTAAGAAATTGATAAGATTGTGGATTAATATCTGTCACTGAAGTCTACTCAAGTCTCTTTGATGGGGCTTCTTTGAATAAATTGTGTTCAGGGGTTTCAACCTCTTTCTCCTTACATTATGTCTCATGAGATGAAATCTATATGTCAAAGAATCTGCTTATAATAATTGAAATCCTACTATTTATTTCATCTGTGTTTATTCAAAACTTGCCAAGCAACTGGCATAATAAAAAAAAACTTGGGAAATCCAAAATATTTATTTCTGGACAGCACATGGAATAGCATCATGCATTGTTCCTCTCCACTGACCTTGTAAATAATTAGAATAATTACTTGTTCCACAATTTCTATAGAGAAAGTAACTGAGTATATCTTCTAGAGAATGGTATTTTTCTCTGAAAACTATTTTTGACACATATGTTTTTGTAAGTGTCTGGGACACATTTTAGCTTGTTTTGTTTGCACACATGCACACACTTAAAAGGCATTACCAAACCCTCTTTCAGATGGATTCTCCCAGTCCACGGGTCGGCAACCCGCAGCTCCGGAGCCGCATGCGGCTCTTTCAGCCGTCTCCTGCAGCTCCCAGTCCTCCGGCATGTGCAGTCCCAAAAATAAAAGTGCGACTAAAAAAGTTCAACCAATCAATTCAAACTTCTCACGGGAAAAAAAAAAACCTCACGAAGTTTGAATTGATTAGTTGAACTTCTTTGGTTTGTGGGACTGCCCACAAACCTCCTTTCTTCTTCGGACTCCACATGGCGGCAGTGGAGGAAGACACTGGAGGACTGCTGGAAAGGTGAGTGGGCCAATTTTCCATCTGCTGCGCCTTCCTTGGGCTCCCATCCTCCAAACACACCGCTGCCGTCTCGCCCGACTCTCTTTCCACCCCACTCTTTTGCGGCATGGCCGTTCGGCCGTTTTTCTCTGCTGTACCTTCCTCAGGCTCCCCTCCTCCAAACATACCACTGCTGTCTTGCCCGACTCTCTTTCCACCCCACTCTTTCGCGGCAGGGCCATTCGGGCGTTTTCCCACCTGCTGCAACTTCGTTGGGCTCCCCTCCTCCAAACACACCGCTGCCGTCTTGCCCAACTCTCTTTCCACCCCACTCTTTCGTGGCAGGGCCGTTTGCCCGTTTTTCCACCTGCACCTTCCTCGGGCTCCCCTCCTCCAAACACTGCTGCCGTCTCACCCAACTCTCTCCTGACCTCACTGGGCAAAACAGTGGAGCCCAAGGAAGGTGCAGCATACGGAAAAACGGCCGAATGGCCCTGCCACGAAAGAGTGGAGTGGGGAGGGAGTTGGGCGACACAGCAGCAGCATGGTCGGAAGAGAGGAGCCTGAGGAAGGCAGAACAGGTGGAAAAAGGGCCGGACGGCCCTGCTGCGAAAGAGAGGGGTGGGGAGGGAGTTGGGTGAGTTGGCAGCAGCCCTTTTTCCACCTGCTGCACCTTCCTCGGGCTCCCCTCCTGCGAAAACGCTACTGCCGTCTCTCATGCCTTTCATTATTTTTTATGATGATGAGCAAATTGCAGGAAAAAGAGAGGGCCGGCAAGTTCGAGGCTTGCAGGAGGGAGGAGCTGTGCGATTGGATGGCTGGAGAGAAGCCGAGCAGGCAAACTTAAACAATGAAAGCAGAAGTGAGGAAGAGAAACAGCGGATGGGGGGGAAGTGCCCCGTTTCTTCTTCTTCTGGCACAAACTCTGTGCTCAAGCCTGAATGGGGAGGGGGATGAGGAGGAGGAAGAGCGGTGATTGACAAAGTGCCAGCCAAACTCTTTGGGAGCGTGGGCACAGGATGGAGAGGAGGGCAGCTTGCCTTGGAGAGGGAGGGAGGAGCCCTCCTCGTCTGCCTTTTGTTCTCTCTTTCTCTGCCCTATTCTCCTTGCTGCTCCGCCCTTCCTCCCCCTCCTCCCCCCCAAGTAAACTGCATGCAAAAATACCACAAAAACCCTCAAATCCCGCAGCAAGCTGAGATAGGCAAGTCCGAGCAGCAGCCTCGGAAGATTTGCTGCAGCAGCTCCTTCTCCCCGTCAGCCTCTTCCTTTGCCAGGACGGCAGAGCTGTCCATACCAGAGCTGGATGGGGGCAGGGCCGGTGCATGTCTCGCCTTAGGGCGGCTCTACTGTTCAATCAAGCCCCCTGTTGTGTGCATGTGGGTGTGCACGCATGTGCACACACATTTTGCGGCTCCCTGGTTTTTTTTTTTTTTGAGGGAACCAGTTCCGAGTGGCTCTTTCACTGTTTCAGGTTGCCGACCCCTGTCCCAGTCCCTCCCTGCCTCCCCCCAGAGCCATTTGTATCTAGCCCAATGGGAAATACTCTAGTTTTTTTTTAAATCGTATTTTTTTGCAATTTATTTATATTGTTTGAAAACCATTTGTTACCCTAAAAACAGGATAGAAATAATTGAAATATATAAATATAATTACATTCTTGTCTTCTTTTTTATGTTTCACTGTATTTACTTTTGTAACTAAGGATTTGTTTTGTTTTTAAGTCATGAATATTCTTTCCTAAGAAGACATGCAGCAGGCAAGCGAGTGAGTGAATAAATATTTGAACTTGTATGATTTTTTTTTGTTTATTGAAGAAGTTTTGTTACTTGCAAAACAGCAAAAAATTAATAGGTTGGGGAAGTATTCGGTAATTCTTTTAGAAACTTTAAAAACTGAATGTATTTTTTTTACGTTTTTGCCGATCTTTACCTGCCATGGCAGGATGAAATACTGTATTTGTTATAAACACATTTACAGGGCATAGGGCTACAAGAGCTTTTTCTATGTGTTCTTCCACACCAATCCAAAGAGATAGTTTGGGTTCTGTTTGTTCATTGTAATTATCAGACAACTCTTTTTCTATCCATTGAAGATTCATTCCTTTCCTAGAAGCCTTCATTCATGATATACTTACACTGTAGGATATATGAGTTGGCCTTTCCTGTGTAATAACCTTATTATATGCCGCTCTCACCCATTATATATAATTTGTCTCTTCATCCTGTGTCACTGATAAATGTAAAATGTTGCTTATATTTCATGACATGGAATTGCTTTACCAAGGTAAAATTTAGAATACTGTTTCACTTTGTAGATAGAATCCTAGTTCATTGCAAGTGCTGAAAAATTTATAAATGTGTATTTTTTTCACTCTTGGATTAACAGCTTCAGGGCAGGAAATTTTATCCTGGAAATTTCTAGTGCCTGTAAACCCAGTGTTGTAGTTCTGATCAGATGTGAAGTCTATAGAATTTTGGGGTAGAAATGAGAAGATAGGAAAATCAGATGACAATTTTTCTGCATCATATGCTATTTAGTTCTGTAGGCGGAAGTTAATATATAACAAGTGAGATTAATGAGAATGTTTTCTCTTGCCAAAAAAACTACGATTTTTCTGTCTCATTTTATATATATATCTATATATATCTATATATGTATGTATGTATGTATGTGTATATATGTATATGTATATATATATGTGTGTGTGTATGTGTATGTGTATATATATATATATATATATATATATATATATATATATATATATATATATATATATATATATATATATATATAAAATATGGATGTGGTGGCTCAGTGGGTTAGGACGCTAAGCTTGTTGATCAGAAGGTTGGCAGTTTGGCGGGTCGAATCCCGAGTGCCACGTAACAGAGTGAGCGTCTGTTACTCGTCCCAGCTTCTGCCAACCTAGCAGTTCGAAAGCACTTAAAAATGCAAGTAGAAAAATAGGGACCACCACGGTGGGAAGGTAACAGTGTTCCGTGCGCCTTTGGCGTCTAGTCATGTCGGCCACATGACCACAGAGACGTCCTCGGACAAGCGTTGGCTCTTTGGCTTTAAAACAGAGATGAGCACCGGCCCCTAGAGTCGGAAATAACTAGCACGCATGTGCAGGGGAACCTATAATGCCTTTTGCTTTAAAGCTTGTGGAATTCTAGCAAATTTCTTTCAACTCTCAAAGCAAGACTTAGCAGCCAAACTGTGAATAAAATTCAGAAGTTGTGAATTTCACGTGCTTTACGTGCAGGACTCCCTCTCTTTATGTACAAGGTCATCCTTTTTCCCAATCCTGCCAAGTGCCCTGGCAGCACATCTTCTACAAATACTTTAGGGGATTTTGGTTTTTTGTGTGCCTATTTTAAAACTGCTTATGAGTTATATCCTCTGTTGTGTTTATGTATTCATGGGTTTTGTGATCTATATACGCCTATGTGTCCACTTATATGATATGTATCCTAAAATCAAACATCGAACATGCATATCTAGTTTAATATTGTTTTGCAACATGTTACTCATTTACTCTTATCTTTATAAGTTTGTCTTGCTTTTGAGTAGCTTCCCATGTACCATTTTGTTTTCTTTTTAACCACCTATCAGTATTAATCTAAACCAGGGGTGTCAAACTCGATTTCATTGAGGGTTGCATCAGTATTGTGGGGGGCCATGAGGGCATGGCTGGGGTGGTCACGGCTGGTTGGGCGGCCATGGCCAGGGTGGCTGTAGTGGGCATGGCCCGCTTGATGTTGCTTGTGTCGGGGATGCCTGCAGGGGCTGAGGCGCGGATGGGATCCATGGGTCTCTGGAGGAGGGGTTGGGACCAGGTGGGTGCTGGGTCCTGATCCACCGGAGGAGCCTTCCCAACCCTCTTGGGCTGCACGGGCTGTCTGGGGTAATGGGTGCCCGGCACCCAGCCCAGCCTTTGAGCTTACTGGAGGATGAGGTTGTACAGGGAGGGCCACATGCACAGGGGCTGTGCTGTGGCACCATCTCTGTCCCACCACCTGCGTCGCCTTGCTGGCACATGCACAGGAGGCGGCAAGCGCATGGGGGGCCAACATCTGGCAGCAGTTACAGCCCATCGGCCCATCGATTGGTGCTCTGGGGCTCTGCAGCCTGCTGCAACCACCAGGGCAGCCCTCTGAGCAGCAGGCGTGGTGCTGGCACAGCAGCAGACAGAGGCATAGAGGGGAGGCATGTGATCTGGCCTGCCAGATGCACCAGCCATGGCAGCTGCAAAGACAAAAGGTGGGATGGAGCACCAAGAAATTGGACAGCCTTGACAAGAGTCATATGGAACACTGGAAGTTTTTAAGAAGAGACTGGACAGCCGTTTGTCTGAAATGGTATAGGGTTTCCTACCTGAGCAGGGGGTTTGACTAGATGACCTCCAAGGTCCCTTCCAGCTTTATTATTATTATTATATTGTAACTCAACTGGTCCAGAAATTGATTGGTTATTACTTTTGCTTTTGGTCGCAAGTAGTAAATTGCAATGCATTTACTATAGGGCAGAAATCCATATTTATAAATAACTTGCTTTATAAAATTTATGTGAACCAGATCAAAAGCTTTTTCAGCATTTAAACATACTAGTGTAGAAAAATCCAATGAATCTTGAGTTATAACCAAAATATCTATTAATAAATATAAATTATTCGTTATTCCACTTTTAACCAGTTTGAACTGAGATGTATATATGGTAACACTCCCTGCAAATGCTTAGCTAACAGAGTAGTTAATAATTACTATCTGTATTAATTAATGATGCAGCTTTGTAACGTGCAGTATTTAGGTACTCACTTTTAAAATCAATGTTATATATATAAGCTTCATAAAAAGATAAAAGGAATTTACTGGATTTAAACATTTTATTATTGACTTCTAATAATTAAATTGTTGTATAAAAAGATTTATACAATTCAACAGGAAGTCCCTCCAGATTAGGGGTCTTTTTTTCCAGTAAATAAATGGCCTCTCATATGAGATCACCCCCTGCTTGTTAAGACGCAGGCGGCTCGTTAAGTGAACATGAGGTATCTCAGTGTGGGGAAGGCCATGGAGGGCCTAGTGATGGAACATGCCCCCAAGGTCTCCCCGACCCACTAAGATACCTCATGCTTCCCCCTCCCTTCCTGCCGCACTGGACTCACCTTGAAAAGATCCATCTCCTCTCTGCCGCAATTGTTGCCGCCTTGGTCTGAGGCTGGGGGACGTTTCTGTGTGCCTCTGGAGGCCTGATTGATTTGGGCGTCTGAGGCCTTTTCCAGGCCTCTGCCACCCAGATCTGAGGCTGGGGTACGCTTCCGTGGCCCTCCAGAAGCCCATTTCTGAGTGGCAGCAGCCTGGAAAAGGCCTTTGATGCCCAGAAACAGGCCTCTGGAGGCCCACAGGAGCATTCCCCGGCCTCAGATCTGGGCGGCAAAAGCCTGGAAAAGGCCTCCAGGCCTGTATCCAGCCTCTGAAGACTCGCAGAAGCATCCCTCGGCTTCGGTTCCATTCTCTGTTGCAGAAAAAAAGAGGCCTAAAGTACCATGAGATCAGGCGAGATCAGTAGGGTGAGATCTCACCCTACTGATCTCACATGATCTCATGGTACTTTAGGCCTCCATTTTCTGCGAATGCACTGAAGGATCTCGATCTTGGCAGGGTGAGTTTGAAGGCCTAGTGCCTAGGGAGACCCGGGGCGGGAGTGGGGAGGGAGGGAATAACCAGGGTGAATGTTGCAGTGCCACTGCAGTAGCTTGTAAGGGTGAACGACTGCCATGGTGCAGCAACATGCGTAATTCCGGGACTAGGGGGTGCTTATTGTGTAACTTCGAATGTTACACTAAGGGAACGGATGTAACTCCGGGATTACCTGTAGTTAGTTATCAAATGAAAACAAATGCAAATGACTAGATTTCTTATGTGATTCTAAACACGTTGGGTTATTTTTTAAAATAAGACAATATTTTTGTTTTTTACTTTTTCTAAATAATTTGTTAATTTATCAGCTTTTAATCATATTCCTGACTTTTTAACAATTGTATCTTTAAAAAGATTCAGCTTGAACAAAACTTGCATATATCTGCAACTTGACTGAAACGAATATGATATAAGTAAATCTACTTTGTAAAATAAATATTGAATTGATGTGCTGATTGATTAATTAATGGTATTATCATAGAGATTAGATTGTTATTTTGTCCTGCATGGATACTGCATGCTTGTATGATATTTTTGTATTTTCTTTGTTCTTGGCCATTTAGAGTCATAATGATTGAAGCACCATAAAAGCCTTTGTAAATAAATAAATAATGGTGTTGGTATTTGTGTTTGTGTGCATGTATGGGGTGTTGATGTGGACGTGTGTGGGGGTTATGTGTGTGTTAGTGCAGAAAGATTTTATTAAGTGGAATAATACCTATCATTTCCATGAGTGTGTTCATTTAAAAATGATTATAAAATTGATCTGTTGTTTCTTAGTGAGAGATCAGTTCAAACTTCACTTTTGGGGTAGCATTTTTTTAAAAAAAAATGTTAGTAAGCTCTAGAATATTTTTATTTATTTATTGAGAAATGCCAACCCAAGTACATTATACGTGAGAAATCATTTGAAATTGTTCTGCTTTTTTCAGTTCCTTCTGCTGTAGCAGAAGTCAGTTTGTTATACAAAATTTGAGCAGAAGAGGGAAAACATCCTACTGAGATTTATGTTCGTGAAGATTTCAAAGGAATAGTTGAAGGTTTTGATTTCAAAAAACCATGGATGTGATATAAAATGTACAGATTGAGGTTTTGTAAAAATAGCATTGTATAGCCAACGTGAAGGCAAGTGCAGTGACCAACATCAAAGTAATTTGCTTTTTCAGGGACAAAATTGTTAAAAAAGTAGAAACAAACTTCTGCCATACTTCTTTATGTTTCTGTAACCCTGTTTGCATTTATCTAGTCACTTAAATGTTCTCTTAAATCTCTTTAAAAAGAAAACATTGATAGGTCTTTTCTTTGATGCTTTCTTCTCTTTGCCCAGTTCTTTTCTCTGTCTTAAGCTTTGCTGCAGTTTTTGCAAGCTTATTTCTCTACTTCACCTTTGGTCTAGATTTCTGACTTAGATAGTAAGTTATATCATATTTGAATTCTCCATAACAGTCATGAATGTAATTTAATATTATACTGATAGAAGCAAAGTTCAGAGTTACAGAATTATCTTTCAGCTTTTCATCTGACTCTGATTTCAAATCAGCATACGTAGTTTTCTGAATTCCCCAAAATAAACAAATGAATGAAGTGGTCCTGGTAGTCTTCTAAACTAAATTGTGAGATTTGAACTGAATTCTAAATATTAATCCATTACATTTTGTTGACTATATATATTCCCTAGAATGGTGTCATCCAGAAGTTGACTTCAGATCCTATAATTACCAATCTGCAGAGCATCGAATAGTAAATAAGAACTTGAAGGGTTAATCAAAATTGAGTAACTTTGATTGATCCCCCGCACATGTGTGCTAGTCGTTTCTGACTCTAGGGGCCGATGCTCATCTCCATTTCAAAGCCGAAGAGCCAGCGCTTGTCCGAGGACGTCTCCGTGGTCATGTGGCCGGCATGACTAGATGCCAAAGGCACACGAAACGCTGTTACCTTCCCACCGTAGTGGTCCCTATTTTTCTACTTGCATTTTTACGTGCTTTTGAACTACTAGGTTGGCAGAAGCTGGGATGAGTAACAGGCACTCACTCTGCTATGCGGCACTTGGGATTCGACCCACCAAACTGCCGACCATCTGATCGACAAGCTCAGCATCCTAACCCACTGAGCCACTGCGTCCCTTTTGATTGATTAGGTCCCATCAAATTGAAGGTGACTGATAACAACTATACAACATATATAGATTTTATTTATTACAATCAGTCCCGAACCTGGTCCTTACATTTTTCAAAACCGTACCCATCTCTGCTGAAAATGAATCCATCCACATAACATCCTTTTGTGTGTCTACCTTCCTCTCTTCTTTTTCCTTTTCATACTGGGATGTTGACAACAAGGTCAGAAGGAATATTTTACTCAATCTTTCTTGAACACAAAGATATCTGCAACCTGGGTTCTGCTTATCAGTTTCTTTCAGTTTCTTTGTTAAAGCACATTGAAGTAGAACTTCTTCAGGCTTTTGTGCTCAACTTAGCAATGTTGGTGACTGAGGGCATTTTCACACTTGACTATTCTATTTTGGCTGAATGCTGTGTGAAATAAGAAAGAAAAGTTTTGGAGCATGGCAGTTGGCAAGCAGACCTATTCCTCTTTCTACAGTGAAGATAAACATGACCTTGAATTCATATGAAGGAGATAATAATTTATTCTTGATTTTTAACTTTTTATGATGCTCTTGATTAGTGAATTGGTCATCTTGTGGTTTATTCTTAAACTAGACAGATCTTGCTAACTTATCCATTAAAAAATAATTGTATACCCCTCTCCAGTGGCTAACAGTCTCTTCCTAAATAATTGCTTTAGAGATTACTGAGGATGTGAATCCTTTGTTTTATTATTACTGTAGATCTTAGAGTCTTGTTCTTATAAAAACTTCATAATATAGAATACTATCGTGTGAAATGCTCCTAGTTTTGGTATGAAAAACATTGAAAATCTGATAAATAGGCCCATTTTGAACAGACAAAATTCAGCTTTGGTTTCCTAGAAAAGCCTCTTCATGTAATCCCTTTATATAATAGCAGAACTGATGAAAACCAGACTGCATGTTTATACTTCCATCATGGGTCTCTCTTTCCCATAAATTGCTTTTTATACTTATAGATTTGGCTTCTGTAATTTTATAATTTCTCTTTAAAATCCACCCACTGTGAAAACTGCAATTACATAGCACAAGGTTTGTTCTGCATTTTTGGAGTTTGGGAGAAAGATCATCTTCTGTTTTATTTTCCTAAAGTTGGGCTGAAGAATAACATCCTATAATAGAAGGATGAAGAACTGAACCCAATTGAATAGACTAGGGATAGTTCAGTTTGACTTGTGGCATGGTGTTGTAATTATATTTCATGAAAAAGGGTCCTGGCACAGTAGTTTCAAATTATCCCTGTACTGGATTTTTTTTATTTATTTGACTTATATTTCTTCTCTTTGGAATTGGAGCTCAAAGTATGTCATATAGTGCTCTCTCATCCTATGTTTTCTCTTGAGAGGTGAGTTGGGTTGAGAGTGACCAGTGCAAAGTTACCCAATCTGCTTCCCTAGCTGTTCATATCATGATTTCAAAGCATGTGTGAAAACATATTTCATTAAAACTATGAATTCAAGAAAGACTTCACAAAACTTCGCATAATATCATAGAGGTAAGAAAGAAGGTATAACAGCACCTGATGCATATTTAACAAAGGCCTGGTGCATGCTGTGCTGCTTTAAGGAGGGAAAAAACCACTATGAAGCTGCATTTCTGAGCTGCTGGATCAGGAAATGTTAACCTTTCTAGATATCATTGCATAATTTCTCACAATGCCCCCTTCCCAAGTCATTCAGAATGTGGCAAGATCATTCAGTCTCAGGAGATTATGGTACAAGTAGTTCTTGGTTAATGACAGTAATTGGGACCAAAATTTTCATCACTAAGCAATGTGATTATAAAGCATGATGTCTTTGGCCATATTGCTCAGTGGCGGCAATCCTGGCACTTTCAGTTGCCACTGTTAAGCAATGATTGTGGGTTGTTAAGTGAATCTCTGGTAACTAACAGGCAGGCAGCTAAGGTGTGGTAGAGCCAGGGATGGCTGTTGATGAGTCAGGAAGGATGTGCAAGCATGGCACAAGCACAGTGGAGCCAGGAGTGGCTACTGCTAGGTGGAGAATGGTGCAAGTGATTTACTGGAGCAACTTGCAACCTTCCCTGCCAGCTTGTGCATTGACTTTATTTGTGGAAAGCCAGCAGAGAAGGTTGCAAAAGTGCAAACTATTTGCCCACTGCCCAGGTCACAATCTTGTGACTGTGGGCTGTTGGGTTGTCTGGGACTTTCAGGATTGGTCATAAGTACTACTTGTTCAGTACTATTGCAACTTCAATTGCTGAACAAATTGTTAAATGAGGATTACCTGAAATATCAGGCAGTTTGCAAGATTTTGGATGTTCTTGGTGAAATCTTGAGATTTGGCACTCTCATGAAATTTGGCCATGTCTCATTTTTAAAATATTTAATTTCTGGATTAAATGTAGTAATGAGAAGTTGCAGACATTATTTTGAAGTAATGGATATCCAGGGGATGCTGCATGCTAACCTCTGCTGTAGGCTAACATTAAAAGCTCTTAAATAAAAAGCAAAAGAAAAGAAATCAAATGTCACACAGTGATGTCAATGAAAAGCCATTATCCTTGAGTACAGAGCAGTTGTCTTGTATCTGAGGTTTACATGGATTCCAGATTTCGGTCTGCTAACAATGTACTGAGAAACTTCCCAATGGTGTTTTAAATATTTTTGGAGAAACAAAAGAGATATAGGTAGTCCTCATTTAGCTACTGATTTGTTTAGCAACTGTTCACAGTTACATTAGTGATAAAAAAGTAACTTTGCAACCAGTCCTTGCCTTTTATGGCCATCACAGGTCTGTAAAAGAAAGGAAAGCTGAAGTAAGATTGTAAGCACATTTGTGTTTCACTTGACGACTTCTTTGGTCAAGTACCAATTGCTAAATAAGAACTACCAATAATGCTGTTTTAAGTGTTTCTCCAACAGAATAGGGCACATATGAACTCTAATGTTGTTCTGTTTGGAATGCAGCCTGCTGAGAATATTGCAACAAAATCTACTAAGTGGGCCCTTTTTTTCTTAAAAGAAGTCACCACCCAACTTGCAGTAGCATTTCTTTCCAATCCCTTCCTATATAGATATTAATACCTCTAGTAAAAAAACTTAACTAATGTCATCCCTTTATCTGCTTTAAATATCAGTCCATACATATCGGGTAGGAGGGTATGAGAGAATTACTGTTTGTATCAAAGTGTGTGGTGGAGGAGAGACCTCCTTGGGTCAAGAAATCAGAACATTTTGTCATAGAAACCTAATCCTAAAACATATGTGTAACTTGGGCAAATTAACTGTATTCTGCTCTATGCAACATTTTGTCCCAAGTGATTAGAAGATTCAGTGAACAGAAAACAATTATTAAAGGTTCCGGAGGGGGAGACAAGTCTATGTTTATCTGAAATAATTCAGTAGGGTTTATATGTTATTTGTATTACTGCATGTTAAATTAGTTACTGATCATTTCTTATTTTATATTACCCTTCCCCAATTTGTTATTATTTGGGAATATGTTTCCTATGTAAAGCACTTGTAAAAAGACAATAAGTAATTCTTATTATAAATGTATTATTACAAATGTATTGTTACAAGTGTATTATAACAAATTATCAACCACAGTTACCATGGTAAATTTAGATCCTTAAATATATATAAAAAATGGAAGTATTTGTGTCCTATGGTTTAGCTGAGAGTAATATACTGTGCTGTCCTTAAAGGATGCAAAACCTTAATGTTGTAGAAACTTGAGATCATTTCATCGTGCATCACACATTCTGACCTTAGGATAGAATTATTTCTGGTAAGAAATGTTTGCCAAGGAGCCATAATGATTTCCTTTAGTATTGATTGTCTGAAGTGTAGGTCTGCTGTTCATATTCCTTTATAATATGCTGATCAACAAAGATCAACACACACGCACACGCACAGGCACACACACACTTCATTTATATCTGCAGTCACTGTCTTATTTTTGGACTCAGAAATTTCAGCCAAAGGCTGAAATCTTTTTACTGTGGATTAATTTGAAAATACTTCTGTAATATTTTTTTAAGAAGATGATTTCACCAAGTAATTTTTTTTAAATACACTGTCCTATTGTAATTAATTCTTAATTTCCTCTTAAAATGAAATGATGCTGATAGATGGGTAGTGAATAATAGGTGGTATATTGTATGAAATGATTTATCAAAATAAGGTACAATGGAAAAAAGAAGGTATACAATGGCAGTTATAATGGAAGCAAGGATAATTTGCAAAAACAGAAAGGTATGGAATACCTGTTATTTTAATTTCTTTTACAACTCCTTTATCTTTTTATGTAATATTATTTATCTCAAAAGGAAAATAGTGTATGAAGGTAGGTATGAATGTAAGTATATATATTAAAAGAACATATTGACATAATACAGTTTGGACCAAGGATATACAACTTTTTTGGGTCTGAGAATGACACTGACTTTTGAATGTCATGCTGGGGGGCAAATGAGGTTGCTATGATTACTTTGCAGTCATTAATTTAATAACTTTCTCCTTCTGTCATATTAAAAGTTATTACATTTTTTGAGATCTCTGGGGTATCTTCCAAGGATTATGGATGGCCAAAGATCGTGCATATCTAGTTACACAGTGGCTTGAACATATTGCTGCATCATCCATATATATGTCTATAACAGACATGTCAAACACAAGGCCCGGGGGCCAGATCCGGCCCGCAAAGTGGTTTCATGCGGCCCGCGAAGCCATCCTGGAAACAGTGAGGGAACGGCCCCCACTGCCTTGGCCCTGGCCCAGAGACCCTCCTCCTGCCAGAGACCCTCAGATCTGTCCCACTCCTGCCCAGGCCCCCATAGGCACCCTTGATGCCAACGATGTAGAGCTGGCCACGCCCACCCAGCAGGCCATATGCACTCTAGCCACGCCCACCCAGTAGGCCACGCCCACCCTGGCCACACCCACCCGGCCCCCTGAGGGCAACCGCAATGCTGATGCGGCCCTCAATGAAATTGAGTTTGACACCCCTGGTCTATAACATTTTTTAAAGATTTTCAAAGATAACTATTGGATTAGGGAAAAAAAAACTACAAATACATCAGTAGCTTTGAGGCTGTGGTCACAGTGAGACAAAAGGATCAGTTGTTTGATCTTTTAGAACAGGGCTTTTCAACCTTTTCACCCATTGTACCACTTTTAGGATATTGCAACATCTGAGTACGACCAGTCGCCTAGCAAGGTGTCAAAAACTTGATGACCAAAAAAAAAAAAAAAAAAGGGATTCCTCGACTTACAACAGTTCGCTTAGTGACTGTTTGAAGTTACAATGGAACTGAAAAAAGTGCCCCTCCAAGCCACAGCTGAGCAAGACACCTGCCTGCCTGCCCGCCAGGTGGCACTCTTCCTTCTATCTAGGTTTTCATTGTTGTGAGCATTTCTGTTGAGGATTGGCAGCAGGGGTTGGTGGGGGGTGTTTGGTTTTTATTCCCCCTGTCTGCTGGGTGGTTGCGGCAGGTATTGGTCACTTCACATGATCCTGGGACACTGTGACCGTCATAAATATGAATCAGTTGCCAAGCATATGAATATAAATCACAAGACCCTGGAGATGCTGCAACATTCCAGCTGATCGGTGCTGCTTCTGGGCTCACCAGAAGCTCCAGGATCAGTGCCGAGCTCCATCTGTTGCCTGGCTCTGATCCTGGTGCTTCCACTGAGCCCTGACAGCCCCGAAGAAGCACTGATCTTGCCGCTTCCGCTGAGCCCTGACAGCCCTACAGCTCCAGCCGTCTCTTGCTCAGGCTTGTGCAGTGCTGCCACCGGTTCAGCTCATTCCCCTCCCCCGCTACCACTTTTCTAGGATGGTCGCATATCACCTGCCAGGTGCCAATGTACCACAGGTGGTACCCGTACCATTGGTTGCAAAGCCCTGTTTTAGAACAAAAAGCTGCTTTAAGTTGATTTTTAGATTTACATCTGATTAACAAAACATAAAATGCAAATAATTGCTGTTAGGTCAAAGTACAATAGGAAGCATTTTGTGACTAGCTGAACTGCTTTTTAAGGGGAATCTTCTGCCAATGATTTCTGCACTACATTGTTGAATTTGCAAATATCCTGATAAATTTGCTCGCTGGGTGATGATAACATGTTAATATGATAAGCAATTGAATACATCTGAATTTCTGTGGGCATAATTTCTGCCCATATAATAAAATTCAGAAAATATATAGGATTTTGTGTGATTCTTTTTTCCCCAATATAATTTTATTGAATTTATTGAATTGATTATTCCTGTTTCTACAGCCTATATATAATAATCCTAGCTAAGATTGTGGATGACATATCGATAACTTTGATTAGGTTCGTAGATTGTTTCAGCAAATTTACCATACTGCTTGCGGCCAAGATCACACTGTTTTAAATAATCTCAGATTTATAAGATTGCAAAGGAAGTGGCTTGAGTTTTTGAATACTGACATTGCTGAAAATAGTATGAAACCTGGGATAAACAAAGGGAAGGTTTAATGAACAGTCACAATTCCCTCAAATTTCAAGCTTTTAAGGAGGATTCTTTGATCAACTGACTTCAGGATAATCTTGTTCCATCATGAAAACTGCCAGAAAACATTCAGTTTTGTTTCCATAACCACACTTCCTTTTTTGTTTCAATGAAATGGTAATTTATGTCATTGCAATAAAGTTTGTACTCCCTATTTGGCTTCTAAATTGTGGACAATTTAGATTGTGACTAGTGGGAAACTTTTGGGCAATTAAATTGTACAATATCCTTAGGGACTAATTCATTCTAATGCAACCTTGTCAGTCAATTCATTCTACATAAAATCAATAACATTGAATTGTACTGTTCTCTGTTGTGGCCTGAATTTCTTTCTTGGGTTATATGGTATGTTTAACCCTTGTAAAGTCTCTGTCCAGTCCTTATACTCTCAAATAGTTTCATAAGGAATTTTGGATTATTGGAAAAGTGTGTTGCTTCATTTAATACTGCAGTTTAAATTTCATGGTCCTTTTATTTCATGGCTGGTTAAAAACACTTTATGGAAGGGCAATTACCATTTAATAATATTACACACTTAATATATAAACATCTGATATCTCTGTTTAACCAGATTTTGGAAATCATACATAGTGTAGGTAATGTATTGATTCTCTCTGTCTCTCTCTCTCTCCCTTCCCCCATATATTACCGTATTCTATTCCCCGGTTTTCCACATTTTATTTCTCTAATTCTGGCAAGTAGTGATAGATTCCATTATATGGACTAGCTGTGATAGAATAGAGTAGAGTAGAGTAGAGTAGAGTAGAGTAGAGTAGAATTAGAATAGAATTAGAATTAGAATTAGAATTAGAATTAGAATAGAATAGAATAGAATAGAATAGAATAGAATAGAATAGAATAGAATAGAGCTTTGAGGTCTTCTAGTCCAACCCCCTGCTCAAGCAGGAGAACCTATATTATTTCAGACAAGTGACTGTCCAGTCTCTTCTTAAAAACTTCCACTGATGGAGCACCCATGATTTCTGAAGGCAAGCTGTTCCACTGGTCAATTGTCCTCACTGTTAGGAAGTTTTTCCTCAATTCCAGGTTGCTTCTCTCTCTGGTCAGTTTCCAGCCATTGTTTCTTGTCCTGCCCTCTGGTACCTTGGAGAATAATTCTTTGTGGCAGCCCCTCAAATACTGGAACACTGCTGTTATGTCAACTCTGTTTTTTTCTTTTCTTTAGACTAGCCAAACCCAAATCCTGCAGCTGTTCTTCATATGTTTTAATCTCCAGGCTTTTCATCATTTTAGTTGCTCTTCTCTAAACTTTTTCCAAAGTCTCAACATCTTTTTTGTAGTATGGTGACCAAAGTTGATTGCAGTATTCCAGGTGTGGTCCTACCAGGGTTTTATAAAGTGGTACCAATACTTTGCTTGATCTTGATTCTATGTTTCTGTTTATAAAACCCAGGATTGTATCAGCTCTCTAGTGATTGTCCACAAGGACTCCAAGGTTCCCCCCCCATTCATTGCCCTTGAGCCAGGTCTCACCCAATGTGTGCTTACACCTTTGATCTTTCCTGCCCAAATGCAAAACCTTACTTTTCTCCACATCAAAATTCATCCTGTTGGATAGGATCCAAGCCTGTCAAGATCTTCCTGGATCCTGAGCTTGTCCTCTGGGTCATTGGCCATTGCTGCCAGTTTAGTGCCATCTGTAAATCTGATGAACTCCCCCTCCACTCCCCCATCCAAGTCATCCAGGAAGATATTAAAGAGCACTGGGCCCAAGACGGAACCCTGTGGCGCCCCACTGACCACCACCCTCCCAGCAGATGCAGTAGCACTGAGGACCACTTGCCAAGTATGGCCAGCCATGGATCCATCTGGTGGTGTTGTCCATCCCACCCTCTTCCAGTCTACCAAGCATCAGGCTGTAGTCCACTTCATCAAATGCCCCACCAAAATCCAAGCATACTATGTCTACAGCATTTTGCTGGTCCACCAATTCAGTCAACCTATCAAAAAGTGAAATAAGATTGGCCTAGCACGATCTGTTCCCAACAAACCCGTGCTGGCCACTAGTCACAACTTTGTTTGCTTCTAGTTCTCAGATCCGTCCCCTGTCCATCCCTTCCAAGATCATCCCAGGCATTGACGCCAGACAGACAGTTATAACAACTGTGAAAGTTGTTATAATTGTGTAGCTGTTGTAAGATATAGTGGGTACACTTTGCTCTGTTCTTTCACATCGGGTACCTTTCCCTTGTACAGGAACCCAACAGTAAGAGACTTTGTTCTGATATGTCTTCAATAACCCCCTTTCTGCAAAGTCAAAGTGACTATAAATAGAACAGAACAGAACATAACAGAACATAACAGAACATAACAGAACATAACAGAACAGGAATAGAATAGAATAGAATAGAATAGAATAGAATAGAATAGAATAGAATAGAATAGAATAGAATAGAATAGAATAGAATAGAATAGAATAGAAACAGAGTTGGAAGGGACCTTGGAGGTCTTCTAGTCCAACCACCTGCTTAGGCAGGAAACCCTATTCCATTTCAGACAAATGGTTGTCCAATCTCTTCTTAAAAACTTCCAGTGTTGGAGCATTCACAACTTCTGGAGGCAGGTTGTTTCACTGATGAATTGTTTTTACTGTCAGGAAATTTCTTCTTAATTATTTTTATGCTTCTTTTATGATAGAATTAAAAATTTCAACTGGATTTATATACAGTATATCAGTGAAAGTAGACACCCAACTGATTCACTTAAGATGTAGCTTGATCCAGAGTACCATTTTTTATCTGATCTGTTAGGCATATACTTTGAACGAATAGCAAATCTTTGGTCCTAGAAATTCTTTGCTTTATACAGTACATAGAATATATTCTTGCTGGAAATGGAATGAAATAGAAGGAGCATTTTACCTCATGTGATGGACATGCAAACCCCCCCCCCCCCAAAAAAAAAAGTACTGGAAAGATATACATAGCACAATGCAGAAAAAATTGGAAATTAAATTTTCAATGAAATCACAAATTAGTATAATCTCTGAATATATCATCAAGAAATATAATTTACTGAAATGCATGCTTGTGTAGCCTAGAAAAAAAATCCAAATGATTTAAATACAAAATAAAAAATATTATTCCTTTTAGGTTGAAACATTATGGTCTGTTTCAAATCCATACATTGCAAGGGGAATTGCAAAAAAAAAAAAAAGATTCTGGTGTGGTTCATTCTAAATTCCAGTCTACCAGGCCCTGTTCCAGAATCTTCTTAATTTTAACACTATTATTTTCCATTTTAGCCTCTAGCATTCTGAATTCTGCATCCACCAAGCAAAATATATTGTAAAATGAATGGGTTGAAAGTAGTTTTTGCTCTTTTGCAAGTTGTTAACTTAAGCTTATTATTGCCTCCTTTTTCTGTAAAGGTACGTGCTGTTCACACTTCATTTTTTATTTTTTTACTCATTTTTATTTAATAACATTTTATTTATCTGCTTCATTTATTATTTTTATAACTTACTCAAGACAATGAACATATCTATTTTCCTCACAACAATCCTCTCAGTTAAATTGGTCTGAGAGAGAAGGATTGACCCAAAGATATCTAGCTGGCTTTCAAGCCTAAGGCAGAAATAGAACTCCATTTCCTGGTTTATAGCCTTAACCAGTAGAGTCTAGACCATCTACGTTTGCTTTAAGTATGCTCCTATGGTATCCTTGGAGAATGCCTCAGTCAAATTATCTAGTAGCTGAATAAGCACAATATTAGTTTGTTTGGTTTTCTGCAATTGTATTGATTTCCTTCAGCAACTTTTTACATCTTTGTTGTAAACAATATGCTTCTTGTAATTTTATCAATATCTCTTCAAAATTAAAGGGCATAATATTCAATAAGACGAGCGGTGCAGTAGCCTAGAGATGGAGCTCTTGCCTCACAATCAGGGGGTTGTGGATTTGATCCTAGGTAGGGGCAGATATTTCTTTCTTTGGGCACAATAAGTGTCTGCTGCGAACTCCCTGTAGGTGTCAGGAACAGTATCTGGCCATTAAACGCTCAGCTCCATTCAGTCACCCTGACCCCAGTACAAGGGATTACAGGATTGTTAAAAGGAAAAAAAAACGTTCAGTGACATACTAGAAGAAAACATACATGGGCTATAGCTGGTCCTTGTGTCTTGAACAGCCAGCCTCCTAAGCCAGCCTTCTTTGGACTAGAAGACCTTCAAGGTCCCTTCCAACACTGTTATTCTTTTATCTGTAGGACTTTTTAAATTGTACAGTCATTGACATATTTTTTGTTTGTTTATTCTGCTTCGCTACTTTTTAAAAGCTTCTGATTTTCCTAGTTAAATAGAACAGAACAGAATAGGAATAGAATAGCAAAGTTGGAAGGGATCTTATAGGTCATCTAGTCCAGAGCTTTTCAACCAGTGGTATGTGTACCACCAGTGATACATTGGCACCTGGTAGGTGGTAAGTGATCATCCTAGAGAAGTGGTAGCAGGGGAGGGGAATGAGCTGAAGCGGCGGCAGCACTGCACAAGTCTGAGCGAGAGACGGCTGGAGCTGCAGGGCTGTCAGGGCCCAGCAGAAGTGCCAGGATCAGCACCGGGCTCCAACTGATCGGCGATTCTGCGGGGCTCAGCAGAAGTACCAGGATCAGTGCCAGGTTCCAGCTAATCGGCGATTCTGCTGATCAGCTGGAGCCTGGCGCTGATCCTGGCACTTCTGCTAAGCCCTGACAGCTGATCGGCGCTTCTGCAGGGCTCAGCAGAAGTGCCAGGATCAGCACCAGGCTCCAGCTGATCGGCAGAATCGCCGATTAGCTGGAACCTGGCACTGATCCTGCTGAGCCCCGCAGAATCGCCGATCAGTTGGAACCCAGTGCTGATCCTGGCACTTCTGCTGGGCCCTGACAGCCCTGCAGCTCCATCCGTCTCGCTCAGACTTGTGCAGTGCTGCCGCCGCTTCAGCTCATTCCCCTCCCCTGTTACCACTTCTCTAGGACGATCCTGGCATTTCTGCTGAGCCCTGACAGCCCTGCACAAGCGCCGATCAGCAGTCAGGGCTTAGCAGAAGCGCCAGGATCAGGGAAGGAAGGAAAGGAAGGAAGGAAGGAAGGAAGGAAGGAAGGAAGGAAGGAAGGAAGGAAGGAAGGAGATGGGAATGAGAAGGAGGGAGGAAGGGAGGGGGGAAAGGAAGGAAGGAATGTCCCAACGGTAACCACAATGCGACCCTTAATGAAATTGAATTTGACACCCTTGATATAAAAGTTTGTTAAGTGAATCTGGTTTCCCCATTGACTTTGCTTGTCAGAAGTTTGCAAAAGGGGATCACATGACCCTGGGACACTGTGACCATCATAAATATGAATCAGTTGCCAAGCATCCAAATGTAAATTACATGATCCTGGGGATGCTGAAACGGTCATAAGTGTGAAAAATGGTCATAAATCACTTTTTTCAGTGTCGTAACTTCAAAAAATCACTGAGCAAACTGTTGTAAGTCGAGGACTGCCTGTACTTTATCACTTTTTCCCTTTAGTTTTGGTCATCGGGTTTTTGACACTTTGCTAGGCGACTGGTGGTACTCGATATTGCCATATCCTAAAAGTGTTACAATGGGTGAAAAGGTTGAAAAGCCCTGATCTAATCCAGCCCCCTGCTTAAGCAGGAGATCCTGTACCATGTCTGACAGATGGTTGTCCAGTCTCTTCTTCAAAGCTTCCAGTGATGAAACACCCACATTATCTGAAGGCCAACTGTTCCATTGGTTGATTGTTCTAGGTTGAATCTGTCCTTGATCAGTTTCCATCCATTGTTCCTTGTCTGGCCTTCAGGTGCTTTGGAAAATAGGTTGATTCCTTCCTCTGTGACAGCCCTCAAATATTGGAACACTGCTATCATGTCCCCGCTGGTCCTTCTCTTCACTAGACTAGCCATGCCCAGTTCCTGTAGCCGTTCTTCATATGTTTTAGCCTCCAGTCCACTAGTCATCTTTGTTGCTCTTCTCTGCACTCTTTCCAGAGTCTCAATATCTTTTTAATAGTGTGGGGACCAAAACTGGATGTGGTCTTACTAAGGCTTTATAGAGTAGTATTAGTACCTCACGTGATCTTGATTGAATCCCTCTGTTAATGCAATTTAGGATTGCATTGGCCTTTTTGGCTATTTCTGTTCCATGCTGAATATTCACTGAACTCCTTGTCTGTCTGTCTTTCTTTCTGTCAGTCTCGCCCTCATAACTGTGTGTTGGGAACTTTAATTCTTTCATACACAACCAAAACAATTGGTAGTTTAGTACTCAATCTAATCCTAAAGTAAATTACATGCTGCAAATTGTACAAACCTTTTTAGGGATATATTCTTTGTTGTACAGAACCAATCAATAAAAGACTTTAAAAAGTTTGAAATGGAAAAAAAAGTTTTGTTTTTTATCAGTAACATGTAAATAATGCTTCAAATGCAAAATACATTTTGCCAATATAATAAATAATAATAATAATAATAATAATAATAATAATAATAATAATAATAATAATAATATATTTTATTTATTTTAATTCCATTTATATCCCGCCCTTCTCCGAAGACTCAGGGCGGCTTACAAGCTTAGCAGTAGCCTTCATTCTATGTATATGCCTGCTTATTAGGGCTTTCACACACACCCCAAGCGGCATTATTACAAAGTCAGCTTAATTGCCCCCAACAATCTGGGTAATAATAATAATAATAATAATAATAATAATAACAACAACAACAACAACAACAACAACAACAACAACAACAAAAAACAACAACAGCATTTGTAAAAGTGAGAGAATTATTATGCACTCTATATTTACATACTCTTACACATGGTCTGTGGTTGACAAAAACAATATTTCTTCCAAAATTAAAAGCATGGTCTTCCAAATTTGATTAATTATAATATCTTCGACTTACCACCATTCACTTAGTGACCAAAATTACAACAGCACTGAAAATAGTGACTTATGACTGTTCTTCACAGTTAGGACCTTGCAGCATGGTCATGTGATCAAAATTTGGATGCTTGGCATTTGGCATGTATTAATGACTTTTGTAGTGTCCCGGGGTCATGTGATCACCTTTTGCAAACTTCTGACAAGCAAAGTGAATGGGGAAGCCAGATTCACTTAAGAACAGTTTTACTAATTTAACTACTGCAGTGATTCACTTAATAACTGCAATATGGGGTAATATGGTAAAATGGGGCAAAACTCACTTAACAACTGTCTCGCTTAGCAATGAAAATTTTGGGCTCAGTTGTGGTTGTAAGTCAAAGACTGCCTGTATATTCCCTCCCTATTGCCTATGTTTTGTTCAGTTTGTGAACAATCACATTAATCTTGGATTTGGTACCATTCCTTTTCTTCTTTTATGGAAAACTTTCAGTTTAAAATATTTTCATTTCACACCTAATTATAAAAGTTGTCTCATGCCTTTTTTATATTGCTGATTGTTTTACTAATTTGTCCTACACACATACATATAAACATTTTGGATGTGTTTTAGTTGCTGTATTTGATTGGTCTTGAATTCTAAATAAATAAACGAAGAGCAGTTTCCTTTTGCTTATCAAACATATTCACATGTCACCACAAAAACACTTGGCATTTTACACAGAGAAAGTACTAATGTACACATCTGCAATAAAAATATGAAAAACACTGTGACAATACAAAAATATAATAAAAGAAGTAGAACTATAGAAAATAAAAATAAATATAATGAACAATAGAGTTGCTTTAATCTTTTGTGTGCATTCATTTGTTTTTAAGAAAAGAATGAAAAATACATGCAACAGATCTCCACTGAATTCTCTTTTAATAATTTTATTGGTGTGTATGCAAAATAGGTATCTTCTGTATCATTCAATAGTTGATGAATATTTTTTTTCTGGAATAAAGAGTTGTAGTTTGTTCTTCTGACTACTAAAACTCTGCAAATGTCATTACAGAAACAGGGAGGAGTGATTGTCCCCTTTCCAATGCTTTTCTGTCTTTTTAAGGACAGGAATGACAATGAGAATCCACCAGGCAGCAAAATGTTCCAGCTTCCAGACTAACCCTTCTAACTATCCTAGATGGTCCAGACTAGTGCTGCCAATATTCAAGGGTAAATTAGGTACATTTTGGAGCTAGAGTTTTGGATTATGGAAAGAGGATTAAGAATGAAAACTAGAACAATTTGCCAACCAGAGAACTGCTGCCTTCCTTCCTTCCTTCCTTCCTTCCTTCCTTCCTTCCTTCCTTCCTTCCTTCCTTCCTTCCTTCCTTCCTCTGCTGATGCTGCTGAATTTTGCCACCACTATCCTATGGTGCAGATGGACACAGATGCAGTACTGGAATGTATATGGCTTTGGGATCATTAGTTGTCTATCCTGATGTAGACAATAGATAACAAATCACTGCCATATGTAGCATACTTAGGTTAAGAGTTGGGAGAGACCTTACTGTTGCTTATTATTAAAGGAGTGCTGATGGGTGGTATGTATCATTTGACATGCTACAGGGCCAAGTTTTCATACTTACATTTTTTATATATGATTTTTCTTACTACTTTTTATAAGCTTTTATTTCATTTTCTCCCACTTGAATTCTATTTTATTATGAGTTACCCTTGAATACATTTCTTATGATGCCAAAACATTATGATTGGCTTTGTAAGCCAGTGACAAAACATGGCAGAACTGATATATATCCTCCATAATGAAGAGGAGGAGGTCATATTTTCATCTGAAAAATTGCTGATTGTATTTTTAGTAGATAGTTTTAATAGATTTCTAGGACATGCTTAACTTACTAAAATGTTTCTTTAGCAAGAAGAGGAGTTCTAGGCCAGGTTTTGGCAGCTCTATGTAAAATTTGCTGTCTACTTTGTAGATAGCTATGACAAAATCTAGGTTAAAACCTGGGGATATTTTATTTTAGCTATTTTACTTTAATTAATAGGACTGTCCTTTTTAATTTTGGAAAGGAATCAGAAATCAGTTTACAGCTAAATAGTAAGAATTATCTCTAGCATTTAGATTGCATATCTGCAAGTACAGTAGATTAATTGGCCAATCTAGATTCAAGGCAAAAAATCCCCTTACCAAATGCAATATTTCTTAACTTTATCCTCTGTTAAATTTTACCAAAGTGTCATGTATTCAGACGTTTTGAATTAGTCAACAAACTAGAGAACTGCAATAGATCTGCAAGAGATATTTAAAGTCAATCAGGCACTAGTGTTGAGAATTGGTCAGATGGTACAATAAAAATATGAAACCCCGAGTATTTCCTTTGCTGTTTCTTAATTTCTAGAAAGACATAAGATTTTTTCAAATTCATAATTAGGGTTGAGACTCTTAAATGTAGATTTTAGAGATTGTTTTCATATAAGATGACAGTATTAGTAGTTGCCAATAGATAATCAGAGGTTTTTCATTTATTGCACAGTTCAAGGAAATTTAAATAAGACCTGAGCAAAATGTATTTAATGTATGTATTATTTAATATGAAATAAGAATCCAGTTGCATATCATTTCCATTATGGTACTTAAGATATTGTTCTTCTAAACATTTATCTTGTATTCTGGTGTATGCATTTTTATATAAAAACTTATACAATACAATATGTTAATAAAATATATTAGCAAAAATTTAAGTACAATAGGAAATGCAGTAATTTTAAACCAGTGGAATAAAATAGCTAAATACATAAAATAATATATTTATTTCTTATTATCAAAAGCACACATTGCGATATTTATCTTTGGCCTGAAAAAGTGTTTTGCCATATTTTGAAAGTCAATATTAAATGATAATTTTTAATGATGTAGGATGTATAAATATTTTTTTCCAACCCAAATAAAATCCAAAATGATACATGCCCCTGTTATATAGTTATAATTGCTGAGATGGGTACTCATAGAGTTATTTTCAGTGAGATGAAGATGAATTCACATAGGGAATAATTCTTAAGAATTATCACTGTATGATAATTTCATTTCCTTATTGTTTCAACTTTGTGATACCTTTGCAAGAGTATATGTATTCTAATCCATGCACGAAACTAACACGTGCTCTGTGTTTATCTAAGGTTGAAGGATTTGTGCCTCATTCTGGGTAAAGACAACACAATACTGTCTGATTCTTGCACACAATGTTTTGCACATCACTGCTTCCTAAAAGGACATTATTTCTACCTTTTTTAAAATTAGAGTACTGTATATGAAGCCTCACCTTCTTTCTAGCATATAGGCTTCCAAAACCAGAAAGTTAATTCTTACTACCCATTCTAACAAATGAACTGGAATCATCATCATTCTTTTGGAGAAAGAAAATAATAATAACTTCACTTAGAAGCCCAATGATAGCTACTTTTTATTTAATTATTCTTTGTTGAAATATATGCAATTC
This sequence comes from Vipera ursinii, assembly GCF_947247035.1. Classification (NCBI taxonomy): domain Eukaryota; kingdom Metazoa; phylum Chordata; class Lepidosauria; order Squamata; family Viperidae; genus Vipera; species Vipera ursinii. The sequence goes on from NC_139514.1 coordinate 26,523,629, forward strand.
TTATTAGGTCATTCCTTTCACTCTATGGCCTTTATTTAATTCTGTAAAATTATGTGTTTTACAGGAAAACAGTAACGTTTTACTTTGATTCCAAATAATCATAGGTGGATGAAAAATTATCATAAACATATTGAGGGTCACTTTTATTTTTTGAACACCTCGACCTTAGATTTGAGGTATAAAAGTCTTTGAAATCTATACATCTGTAAGATTAACTATGAAGACTGTGCTGAACTAATTTATTAGATTACCTGTATGTTCATTGTGATGATCTTTTCAAGGAATATATTTGGAGAATTTCCAATATATCCCAACTGTCTGATTTCAAATAATTAGAAATTATAAAGTATGTTATAAAGACAGTTTAGATAGAGAACAAGATTTCCTTTCATTTCTCTGAATTACTTTTTGTATCTGAAATTTAGTAGATGCTGAGAAAATTCACAATAGTCTCAATCTTGTTCCTATCCCCCCCCCCTTATTATGAGTGTCAGGTGAAGATAAATGTGGTTAACACAATAGCATTGTTTAATGCTGCTGCTAAGCTACTCTTCCAATCATTGCTAATTGTCTGCAGCAGCAAGAATTGTGATGATTTGTATATGACCCCAAAAACTTAGTTCTAAGCATTATTTTACATGCCTCAGGGCATTTCTATAATGAAGATGACCAATGAAGTTTCTAGTTGAAACATACCTATGCATTGATGTATAAGAAAAGTACATTGTAGAGGTGGCAATTTATTTAGAAAAGCTGTATTATTATTGTTCTTAAAATGATTTAACCATTAAATAATAAAACATTGAACCATAGCTATGAAGAAGGATTTCCACTACTCCACGTGTCATCCATGAAAAGTGTAACTGATGTATGCTGTTATTCTGTCTATGATGATTGTGAAAATCATACAAATTTAAGGTATTGACATGTTCAAAATGTATTTTGTAAGGGTATAGTGTAAAAGGAAGAAATCAGAATTGTATGTGATATTGAGCATCCTCAATGACCAAGATGACAGCTTGGATGGAGAAAAGAAAATAGAAATCTGGTAGGATAGGAATGTGATTTCAGGAATTTTCTGGATGTTCATAAAGAAACACACGTCCAAAAGGCCTGAAAATATGGTTTTGTGATACCATATTATTATTATTATTATTATTATTATTATTATTATTATTATTATTATTATTATTATTATTATTATTATTATTATTATTATTATTACTGATTTTACATTTTATTATTTTATTTGTTTACATACATTTTTCCAACCAGTTTTAAAAGGTTTCCTTAATATATACTTTTCAAAAATTAAAAACAGTTTATTAATATGTATTTTGTACTTAGTTGCCATGTAAATATACACAGTATGGACATAATTTTTTTTTGTGAATGCTTAGTTAGAGAATGATAATGCACATTGACTTCAACGGTGTAAATCTGTGCTGTAGCCAAGTCCGCTTTGGCAGATTGCACCATTTTAGTTCTACTGAAATACACAATGATCTTTCTATACAATTTCTAATTGGGACCAGAACTTTGCTGCCTAATACTGTGTAGGCTACTAAGACACTTGCTTTTTCCACCAGTTTGTAAGGTGGAGAAAATATCTACTGTAAGAATAATTGATAATAATCCATGTGTAATATTCTGAATGCATTAAAGCATTATTTAAATACAAAATTTCTTGAAAGGTGCCAGAAGGCCATCTTCTAAATTGGGTGAGGAAGAAATGTCTCTCCTCACTCATCACTTGGATGAACACATGCATCACACTGTGAAATGTGATCTGTGCTTCTGTGCTACCACAGTGAGTGGTCCATCTCTCTCTGTCTTTCTCTCTCTGTCCTTCTCTCTCTCTGTCTCTCTCTCTCTCTCTCTCTCTCTCTCCTCCTCCTCCTCCTCCTCCTCCTCCTCCTCCACCTCCTCCTCTCTCTCCTCCTCTCTTTCTCTCTCTCCTCCTCTCTTTCTTTCTTTCTGTATGTATATGTGTATGTCCAAGGAATAAACTGAAGTGGAAAAGAACAATGATTAGAATGAATAAACAAGGCCTGATCTAAAAATAGGTTACTTCTTTAGGTATTGAGTGTTTTTTTTTTAGAAAAAAGTCCTTTAAAGAAGACTGTTAGCAGAGGGGATACAGGTATCCCATTGGCATACCATCTGCCTCCATTACTATGGTTTGGGCTTTATGCCACAGTGCACTCCCTTGATGCGATTGCAGAGTCATCTTCCCCACACCCCAGGGAACAATGCCATCTGGTCTTGCCTGCAGATACCATTTGCTCTATATTGCTAATAAAGCAGTCGATGCTACCCCAGTTTTTTTAGGATTGTTTGAACAATAACCTTTCTTCTTTTATCAAGTGCATGGTATCCTTCATCCCACCACATAAAGGATTCTGCAGTTTTTCAAAAAAAGAAAAAAAGTCCAGTAATGCCCATGTTATGAATAGGGTCCCTTGTTTTTCAGTGCTAATATGCTGATGAGATTTGCCAATAGGAGTTTTAGTAACAAAACAGCAGAAACTTTTCTTCCATTCTTAAAGAGCTTCTTTGGACTGAACAGACGCAAAGGAAGCAGAATAAGCATTTTTATATACTGTAGTGCTCTTGTGGATGGGCTCCTCTTAATGGAACATAATCCATCAAAACAGGTGTCTGAAGCTTCCTGCTTTCAACCAAACAATACTGCTAGGCTGTATGGCAGCAACTTTGTGGATAGAACTATCCATGGCATATAATTGCAGGTGCTACATTAGATTCCATAGGTTTCCAAGTATAATTTAAACATCTGGTATTTGCAGGATCTCAGACAAGAATTAGCTTGTTGATTCATTCATCCTAAAAATGTTAGTGAGATCAAGGAAAATGGGGATTAATCAAAATCGAATATTTGGGGGTATATGCCCCAGTTTTATGAAACTATCTCCAAAGAGCTGAATGACACACTTCCTAATGGCTTTTATATTTTTGTGGCACCAACTTCACAAGTTTATAAAAAAGCTGAAGAAGCTTCTTGGATGAGAAGCAAAATGTCTTCAAAGAAAAACAAGAAAGTCCAGCTCCCTTGTGAAAAAGCACCTTTGGTATAACTATGACTTGGATGACTGAGAATCTCAGACATAAAAAAGCTGAACTTAAAATCCATATATACATATTTGTGACAGTCATAAAGTGTGTCACCCACATGACCAACCCATTTTTATGACCTGTTTTGCAATTGCTATTAAGTGAATGCCGGGTTCATTAAGCAAACTCATTATTTGCTATGGACCAGTTTTTTAAAAAACTGGAAGTAAATGCTGATTTTTGGCAAAAACATTGCAAAATGTAATCATGTGACCTTTGGATATTGCAAATGGCTGTATGAGGAAAGTTATGGTCAGCAGAAAGTCAGCAGAAAGTGCAAGGTTGCTGACCCATCTGTCTATGGTTTTAGGACGGGAAAGGGTATAAGAGATTGGGACTGGGGCTGATTGATTTGTCATTGGCCTATAGCTGTCCTTATTGGAATTGCTATGTCATTGGACCTCATTGCAATGGGTTTTTAACGTAAGTGATGTTTATTGTGTGTTCCAAAATATTGCTGAAATAAACCTGAATTTTAAAGTAAGAAGTATTGCTTTGTGTTGCTGTCTCTTGCTTTTTTCATTGGCTTTTTCCATGATAGGTCATAAGTACCCCTGGGGAGGTCCATTGTAACTTAAAATAGTCACTAAGTAACGGGTCATAAGTTGAGCACTACCTCTACTGCAACACTGGAAAGATAGAAGAATGGCCCCATTTATTCTATGGATTGAAAACCTGACTATGCTTGCCAGTTGTGAGTGAATTGCCTATGGACGTAGACTTTGTATGGACAATAATAATGAAATATGAGTCTCATATCTACAAAATACAATATGTTAAAAAGCATGATAGTTATATAAGTATATTATAAATATTTTGCTATTGTCTTGGGCATATCAAACATACTGTATTTTAGTAATTGCTTTGTGATAGCTTTTTCAGCAATTTGTATTGCAGGTCAATGGCCTTTTCTTGTTATGCTGATAAAAACAATAGCCTCTTCTAAATTACTCTTGGATTTAACAATTAATAGTTGATGCATTAATGAAAAATAATTTTAATTCAAGGTTTACTAAAAGGAGATTTTGTTATATGTGCTTTATAACATCACTGGAAATGTAAAACCTGAGATCCAGATGATGACTTGTGCAGATAGATAGAATCTAGAATCCAGATATGCACCAGAATCTAGTTATGTACTTTATACATATGCACCTTCCCAAAGTTTCTGTCAAGTGAAAATCTTCAGTGTGACAGGTGGAGGAAATAATTGATTACACTGTGAATAATTGCATTAAATGCATTTAAATTAGTGTCACAGATTTTTAAAAATTGGGTTCTAATCAATACCATTTAATTCTATTTCATTTTTGCTTCTTAGTGTACAGATCATCCAAAATCAAAATCTATCTAAAAACACTTTAATGTAATATTACTTTTTAAGTTAAAAGCTGCAGGAAGCTGATAAATCAGAGCTCCAGGACAGTGCTACAGAGAGTCCTTGACTTCCAATTGTAATGGAGCATGCTCATTATATAAGGGACGCGGTGGCTCAGTGGGTTAGGACGCTGAGCTTGTCGATCGGAAGGTCGGCAGTTTGGCGGGTCAAATCCCGAGTGCCGCGTAACAGAGTGAGCGCCTGTTACTTGTCCCAGCTTCTGCCAACCTAACAGTTCGAAAGCACGTAAAAATGCAAGTAGAAAAATAGGAACCACTACGGTGGGAAGGTAACAGCGTTCCGTGAGCCTTTGGCGTCTAGTCATGCCGGCCACATGACCACGGAGATGTTCTCGGACAAGCGCTGGCTCTTCGGCTTTGAAACGGAGATGAGCACCGGCCCCTAGAGTCGGAAACGACTAGCACGCATGTGCGGGGGAACCTTTACCTTTACCTTTTTTATGCTCATTATGTAAATAAGTCACAATGGTTGTAAAGTGGGTCTCCAATTGACCGGACCCATTGTTACGACCATTTTTGTGGTGGTTGCTAGTGAATACTATGGTCATAAAGCAGCTGTTGCTATCATTCAGTAAATGACATGATTGTTAAGCAAACATCTGTAGGTCTTCATTGCTGAAAATTGGAACTAGATGCTTGTTTTTTGTCAAAAACATCATAAATTGCAGTCTCATGACTAGGTCACTGCAAAATAGCTATAAATATGGACTAGTTGCCAAGCACCTAAAGTGCAGTTATGTGATCATGGGGCGTGTGTGTGAATGCCTGGGTATCAGAACTCCAGCACCAGGTTGTAAATACCTTTTGGGTGGTCCACAAAACTTTGAATGGTCGTTAAGTGTCTAGTAAAACTTGGACTACTTGTGTCAATTACTTTTGAATGTTTGATCTCGGAAGGGAGTCTCATTTCCTGTTATTTTAATTAGAATTAACTGGAATTCAACAAGAAGCAGTGAAATGAAAGTCATGTAGCCTGTGGCTTCTTTCCACTACTAACATTCAATAATTCCTCTTCTAGCTAAAACACCATAACCAAAGCAGATGACAGTAGTTAATATAAATATATATAGGCAGTGATTTATTTAAGAGTTTGTACTTCAGTTTTTTTCACGTTGCTTTGGTGGATTTAGAACATAAAATAATACAGTTGGAAAGGACCTTGGAGGTCTTCTAGTCCAATCCACTGCTCTAACAGGAGACCTTATACCATTTCAGATAAATGATTGTCCATTCTCTTTTTGAAAGCCTCCAGTGATAGAATACCCACAACATCTGAAGGCAAATTGTTCCATGATTCTTCAGGTTCTCAACACCATGCTGGCAAGTAGTCATATTAACAGCAAAGGGAGAAGTCCTGTTTGAGAAAGGATTTTCTGTGTTGTGTTGTAGTTACAATACCAGATTATGAATGGGACATTCAGGAGTGTCCCCAGAACATGGTAAAGGAAATTCAAGATGGCAGCCATATAATGGTGTAATTGATGTCCCCCATTTTCTATGCATGTTTCAAATTTTAAAAGGCAGAATTTCATTTGTACCAACAAAGCCACCATCTTGACTTTTTTACCACATTCTGGGGACACCTCATGGAAAGTTATAGCTTCCACCTGTGGTTTGAGAATCCTTCTGCCTGAGATCCTGAAGCACCTATGTCTGAAGAGGCTATTGTGAGCAACATCTGATTTGATACAAAGCAGTTTTCTTTGTTCACTATTATTAATCTCTCATCTCAGCAACATGAACAGATTTTTAAAAAGCAGCAGTGTTAACTTGGTAGTTCTAATGGGTCAGAACTTTTAAGAAGCTCCAATTATATGCAACTTTGATTAACGTTTCTGTTAATTGTTTTCATAAGTATATTGTAACGAATTGGTAGATGTCATTGTTCTGCAGATTTAAAAACAATGCATTGGAATTTGCAGAGCTGCTAATTTGACAGATTTAAATAGCCATGAAAAAGACGACACTGTAACCCTAGGCAAAGTAGCTGCATGTGGCCTTAATCCAGGCTTCCTCAGTTATTTGGTTCATAAAATTGAAATATTCCCTTTTCACTCCTTGAACTGAAGCAGGCAAGTTTGATTTAGCTGGTTGTTTCAGTCCAGTAAAAAGGGAGTTTTAAAGTCTATTTTTGCTTTTTGACATATTTACCAAAGCAGAGTGGAATATTCCAAGAGTGTTACACAAAAATCAGCCTGTGATTTATTCTCATCTGATTTGAACAAGAAATGACTTGTCTACTGAAGATGATTTTAAAATGAAGCTGCATTCAATCTTGCTGCTGCTTCCTAGAAAGAAATGCATCCAGTCTAGCATTCTTCCAATCTCCAAACTTCTCTCTTTGTGTTTTTATTTCCCGTTAAAACTGTTTTAATTATTAGTATACAAATTCAAACATCCATTGTCTAAACAACAATAGCTTTTTGTTCCAATCATTCCGGTTTCATTTAGTTACCAACTTCAGCAAATTCTTATCTAACTGTTATTACATTACTATTTACAACATTTTAAAAACATCAGACAGCAAGTTATCTGTAAGATCACCACAAATGTTATTCTAGTACTGAAAGGTGTGCTAACATTATTTTGTAAAATATCAGGCTTTGCCTTACAATAAACCTACGGTATCAGTTCCCCATCTACAGTAATCAGAAAGCTATGTCACAATGCTACACACACACACACACACACACACACACACACACACACACACACAGCACTTTTTCCCATGCAGTATCTTTTTCACTGCACTTATCCTTGTCAACTGGTCATTCAGTTACTCCCCTTCTATCAGGCCTGCTTTTGCAACTCTTTCTAGTTGTATATAAATAACATGTCAAAATGTGGATCTTGATTACTACTTAGATTCACACCTGCTGTGAAGCTTTATGAGTTCCATTACTGACAGAGAAAATGTTCCTTGAGCAGTTGGTTCTCAGGCAGAGCTCTGAAATCTTGAGATGTTCTTCTAAAGGCAGGAAAGGTTGGGTGTCTCCATCCTCAGTCTCACAAGGATACAGTTACCAAAGGCAGCAGCCTGGGGAAGTATCTATTCTGAGGAATAGTATTGGATTACTACTCCCTTTTACTGAAGCTGCATCTTTAGCATTTTGAAGACAATTTGACTCTGACAATGGTGAGAGAGGCTATTTTTATTTGGCAGTCCCTTCCTGCTTGTGCATATAGCTTAGTATATGTGGGAAAAGACCAACTGGAGATTCACATCCCCTTGGGGGGGAAATTACATGTACTCCTTAACTAACAACCATTTGCTTAACAACTTTTCGAAGTAACAGTGGCACTGGAAAAAGTGACCTACAGCTGGTCCTTGCACTTATAACTTTTGCAATGTACCCACAGTCACAATTTGGGTGCTTGTCAAACAGTATATATTTACAATATTTGCAATGTTCCAGGACTATGCAAGTGCCATTTGCAACCTTCCCAGCTGGTGACTGATAAGCAGAATCAATGAGAGAAGCTGGATTTGCTTAACAACTGCATGATTCACTTAACAAATGCAGTGATTAGCTTATCAACCACGACAAAAAAGACTGTATAGTCAGGCATGACTCAACAATTGCCTTGCTTAGCAATGGAAATTCTTGTCCCAATTGTTGTAAGTTGAGGGCTGTCTTTAAACTGTCTCTCAGTGATATCCACATGAGGAATAAAGAAGGTCTTTACAAAGGGCACACTCCTTTTCTGAGCATGACACAATGTTGCTTGTATGGCTTACACTTGGTCAGTCTCACAAAAGCATCATCCTGTAGACCAGGGCTTTTCAACCTTTTCACCCATTGTACCACTTTTAGGATATGGCAACATCCGAGTATCACCAGTCACCTAGCAAGGTGTCAAAAACTTGATGACCCCCCCCAAAAAAAGGGATGAAGTACAAGGTAGTCCTCTACTTACAACAGTTTGCTTAGTGACTGTTTGGAGTTAAAATGGCACTTTAAAAAGTGCCCCCCAAGCTACAGCCGAGCAAGACACCTGCCTGCCTGCCTGCCCGGCGGCACTTCCTCCTGTCCGAGGTTTTCATTGTTGTGAGCATTTCTGTTGAGGTTTGGCAGTGGGGGTGGGGTGGGGAGGGGGGGTGTTTGGTTTTTATTCCCCCACTCTGCTGGGTGGTTGCAGCAGGTTTTGGTCACTTCACATGACCCTGGCACACTGTGACCGTAATAAATATGAATCAGTTGCCAAGCATCTGAATGTAAATCACAAGACCCTGGAGATGCTGCAAGATTCCATCTGATTGGCGTTTCTTTTGGGCTCAGCAGAAGCGCCCAAGATCAGTGCCGAGCTCCAGCTGGAGACTGGCGCTGATCTTCGCGCTTCTGCTGAGCCATGACAGCCATGCAGCTCCAGTCATCTCTCGCTCATTCTTGTGCGGTGCTGCCACCAGTTCAGCTCATTCCTCTCCCCCGCTACCATTTTTCTAGGATGGTCACGTACCACCTGCCAGGTGTCAATGTACCACAGGTGGTACCCGTACCACTGGTTGAAAAGCCCTGCTGTAAACACTCCTGCTGTCCCCATTTCAAAGGTACTGGTGGTATTTATGTCATAGAACGTGTATGTGGCTATGTGGGTATATGCAATTTTGTTGTCATATTCAGTGTATATTGTGGGTGGTGACCCTTTGAGAGCTGTATGCAACAAAATTTCATTTTAACGTATGCCGATTAGTGTACATTTAAAGTGACAATAAAATTATTCTGTTCTATTTGCAGATGATGTATAATTGTGGCCAGTAGGGAAGAAAAGAGTTTGCTAATGGTTAGTTTCTTAGAAACTTTCTGAGAAACTTTCATAATATTTATCCTTCTCCCAACAACTTGATGAATCTTCATACTGCACCTAAGAAAACCTGTTTCGGAATGCTCCCTTTCTTAAAAATTAAATAAAAATAATTTTAAAGGAAAAAAATGCCCTGACCGGGAATAAATTAAAGGGAGGGGAGGGAGAAGTAGGAGGCCAGGTTGGAATCTTCCATAGTCAGGGCTATTTTGAAAAACAAAATTGCAAGAAAGTGAATTTGTACATTTTTAAAAGGCTATGCCATAGGAAATGTTGATGCATATGATCTTCTGTCCCATAAAATTAGCAGCTCAGAGACAGAAATGATGTAAATGCATGGCTGATTATTTTTTGCTATCCTCTCACATATAAATGAAGCACTTTGCAATAAAAATTATTACTGCAAAGCATTTTCTTCAACAGAAAAGCTCAAGATGGCTAAAAATAGTAAGATGCAAATGGCAATATAAAGTAGGGCAATAGATGAGCCCCCCCCCCCAGTCCAACTCTCCCTGCTGCACTAGGCTGACCAGCTGCTGCTGTTTGGAATCTCCCTAGAGTTTGGGAACAGATGGCCTTAAAAGGCCAATGGAAATGACTTACTGTTCTCTTAATTCTGCATTTGCTCAATGGTAGACTAGGCACTGACTTAAGAGCAGGGCTTTTTTTCCTCATAGAACGCTCAGAACGGAGTTCCGGCACCTTTTTTGGATGGAACCCTGTAGGGTAGGCAAGGTGGGTTGTATGACATGTGTGAGTTCCGGCACCTTTTTTTTTTTTTACAAAAAAAAAAAAACACTGCTTAAGAGAGTCCAACAAGGGGAGACAATTGATGGCATCTGAGAATGTATATGCAGTGATTAAAGTAAAACCACTGATAATACACTTTTTATAGCAACAACTGAAATTTATGGATAACATTTTTAAAAAAGAATGAGATTGAAAGACTTTCAAATATGGACAATTTACTTTTCCATACAAATTAAGAAAAGCTGCAGATTTTATTTAAAAGGGAATTCTAAAAGATGATGAATTGCGAGGTCATGGGCTGATGGAAACATCAGTAAATAAGTGTCAACTTAGAGGATTTTTTTTAAAAAACAGCTGTAATCGCACCAGCATGGCTGATGGATGAAGAGGCATACTTTAGGGATTTGGGCAACATGGTGCTTAAAGGATAATTCTGATGATGTCAAAATCTACCCTAATCAATTTAAAATGATTCATGAATAAGGGGGAATAGACGTGACCCAGAATAGTGTTGCAGGATCCGATCTTGGTCACCAGGACCAGAGGTTTTTAGACTGTGCTGGAGCCCATCTTCAGGAAACTTCTCTGTCACAGAGAAGTTCCCTGAGAATGGGCTCCAGCATGAGTCCAAAAGCTCAGAAGACAAAAACCTCTGGTTCTGGTGAATGACCAAGATTGGATCCTAAAATAATTTGTTTTACAATTTATTTTTACTGATTGAAAGTGTATGGAATTTTGTGATTTCATTTAGGAATGCCACATTTTGACAAAATTTGCTTGAGAACACCTAGTTTTCAAATGATAGTGTGGTGCAGGGGAATTTGAAATTTGAAATGGGAAAAAAATAAAACTTTGACTTTGGGTTTTGCGTATTAGATTTGTTGTTATAGAAATGGCTAATTATATATACTTTATATAAAAGTAACAAGTTGAGATTGCTTGTTATTATTTTATTCTACTGCACTAAAAAGAGTCGGAAGTCAATGCTTCCCTTTCTTTTTCCCCTTTTATCCTACACCTTTTCCTCTTCCCCTTTCTTCCCCTACTTTCTGACTATTTTCATTTTTCTTTGTATTTTATATTTTGATAAACTAATAAAAATTTGGAACCTTATATCCAGGCCGTACAGTGAAATCAGTGACATTCACCACTGAAATTGCACAGATCCATGGTTTATACCACAGAAGGCAAAATTGTTTGGAAAAATTAATTCAGTATTGCAAATCATCCCAAATTCGTATTACCGTAGATAGCCTGCTACATTGTGCCTCAGTGAAACCTTTGGGTATAGTTCCATGACTATCTTATGTAGACATATTATAAGATGAATTTAATCTGGTGGTTCCAATGTCTTAATCACTG